>NC_066620.1:71642570-71962213 GCF_025201925.1 Gopherus flavomarginatus | reverse complement strand
GGAGAAGTTATAGTTCTGGTAGTTGTGATGGGTAGGATGTTGCGGGAACTCTTACTTTTCCCCTCCTTCACCCTTAGAGGGTTTAAAAACAAACAGTCACACAAAGAAAGCCAAAGAATATCTAACATTTCTTTTCCCTCTTGAGAGCCAGCTGTTCCATTTGCTTCCAGATCAGCGTTTTCTGCTTTCACATATTTTCCTATTACGTTTCCTCTATCCATCAAATTTTCATTTAAGGCAAATTTCCCTTCTTATGGCCTCTGTTCCTACAGTGTACTATTGCCCGTGCAGTTTTCCAAAAGAAACTTTGTTTCTTCCCAAGCAGCTATTTACAATAGGAGCACCCAGAAACAGAAAACCCTCACTACATCCCAACTTCTCCAAAAGCCTGTATAAGCCCGTTTAGACACTGTTGAGTACAACATTTTGGTGAAAGCAACCATGAAATTGTACCTGATCTAATAACTGAGCCAGTGACACAAAGCTAAAGGTTCTTTGTGACCCTTGGATGAAAGAAGAGTAGTGTGCATCATTATCAACAACAGGAGCAAAAGAGAAAGTACAAAAGACATGTTCCTAGACAATAAAATTTATCATAAATATTGTATTCTAGAGGTTCATTTGATATTTAATGTTATACAAATCACTAATACAATATCCTAGAATATGCACACTAGTAGTATACTTTAGCAAGGACATAGGCTTGTTCCCCTTTTTTCTTGACATTTTTATTTGAAGGGTGGGGTTTTAATATCAAGAAGTAAACATAGTCAAGCAATTCATCTGTCCCATACAGCTCACTAATATGTCAGTGTAGAAATAGCACTAGATTTTCTGATTCATAAAATCACCTCCAGGCTTTGTCAATCAAGTATGATGACTCAATCAGGCAATACTCAAAAGATATATTAATCAACCTTATTCCCCCACCCTCCCGTCTTCCTTTTGGTCTTCCAAAGGAAACAATACCTACTGGTTGCTTTTGCTAGGATAATATGAAAATTTAATTTCTATAAAGCTTTTCTAATCAATGTGGTACAGTAATTTTATTAATAGCTGCTGAATTGCAAAGATGAATAAAAAGGTCTTTTTTCTCAAGCTGATATTAGCATTAAAGTGTCAAGAGCTTTCAAAAACCGACCTAGCTTACAAGTGTTCTCTTTTGAAAACGAAAAGAGAAGATTGGTTAGCTGTAAGAGACTCATGAATGCAGAGGCAGCTTGTTTCCCTAGTGTTTCTTGGCTGCATTTCCCTGGTGTTTGTCACTGAACAGTAGCATGCCTAAAAGTGTATCCTCTCCAGTGGACACATCATCTCCTAGATACACTGGGCCTGATTCTCCACTGTGTTGCACCTTGCATAGATGTAACCCACTGGTTGGTGCGACTGTGTCCCATGCTGTATCAGATCCCCTGATAACTTGAGAGTCTGTTACAGCTCTCAGCTAGAGAGCTTTAGCTCAAGCTGTAGAAACTCATGTGGGGGGAGGGATAGCTCAGGTGGTTTGAGCACTGGCCTGCTAAACCCAAGTTTGTGAGTTCAATCCTTAAGGGGGCCATTTTGGGATCTGGGGCAAAAATTAGTCTGGGGATTGGTCCTGCTTTGAGCAGGGGGTTGGACTAGATGACCTCCTGAGGTCCCTTCCAACTCTGATATTCTGTGAATTCAGTGATTTAGCTCTGGAGGTCCCTGGTGTTGGCCAACATGCTGAATATTACATGATGATTTGCATTTGTGCTGCCCAATCAAAATGGTGGTGTGTTACACCCACTCTGCACAAGTGTACGTGACTATTCATGGTGCAAGGCAGTCAAGAATTAGCCCCTCTCAGAACCTCACTGCTTTCATTGACTGGCTGCAGTAGCCATCTTCCACAACTCCTCAGCCTCTTCACATTTCATTCCTTTCTGTATTGTACTGCTTATTTGGCATGAAGACAGGCATTTCATATAATTTGTCACTGGACAAAAGTCTTTTGGTTTTCCCTGGGAAGAGTCATGAAGCTAACAACACACTGTCAGGGGGTCCATTCACCACTAGTAACATTTCCTCCTGGCCATCCTGGGGATTAGCTCTGCCAGGTATTGCACCCTCCTCTGGTGGTGTCTTCACCCATCCTGTCTCATCCTATGGCCCCTATCGCTCTAGGAACTACAGCCTCCTCCTCATGACTCAACCCTCTGGCCCGGTCACCATACATCTTCTCCCATTCTGGGGTATCAGAGTCTCTCTTGGCAAATGAGTTCAGGCAGTCTTACTGATCACTACCCAGCCAGAACCACTTTGTCAGTGCCTGATAGGGTGACCTCATCCCATCCTCTATTCTGGGTCCCTCTCATCAGCAACCAAGGTTTGAAATACTTCATACTTGTTGCTTTTTCCTTCTTCCTCCCCAGTTCATCACCCTTCTTGAGCTTATCTTGAGTGCAACTATATTGATTTCCACCAGGCAAGGATTTGGCCCAGAATGTCCATTTCCAAAGTATTTCACCTCAGAGGGTCTTACCAGGCTTTCCCAAAGTAGTAACTGCTTTCACTGAATATGAGTATCATAGAATAAAAAAAAAAGTTCATTGTTTAGCCATAACTTTAAGAGTAGGTATAATATCTTAAATATTTTCTTTCCTGGAAATATAGTTCCTGGCCTTTTGTGGTTTCTCAGGGCTTGTCTACATGCTAGAGGTAATGCACTGTACAGGGGCAGGATTTCTAAAACACACTAATGTGTTGCCCATTAATTGGTCCACATGGCCCCTGTTGGTGTTCTTTAATGCAGTGCTGTCTGAAACGGTACCAAGTTAAAGCACACTAGGGAACTTTTAGTGCACACCAGGAAGGTTTACATGGACCAACTAATGGAAAACACATTGGTGCGTTTTAGAAATCACACAACCCCAGAACGCACTCCCCCTCTGTATAGAAAACCCTTATTTGCATATCATTTGATAAAATGCAATTGAAGATTTAAAAAATGTTACAAGTGATTTTTAAAAATAAGCTATTTTTTAATAAAAATATTTTAAAATAGAAAGCAGGTCTTCTTGATTTAGTCAATTCAGTGTTATTCTTTTTCTTAATCTTAATTTAGATTATTCTTAACCTTGTCCATCTCATTTGGAGCAAGTCTATAGACAATTTTGCCTGTGGAGATAAGAACAAACTCCATATTTTTTCCTTAGATGGATGATATGCACAGTGAAATTGTATAAACAGGATCCAGAAAATATTTGAAATGACAACTGAAAATTGGAAGCCAAAGCAGGATGCCAGGGGAGTTAGATGTAAAATTTTTTCTGCAAATAGTTCACAAAACATGTGCCAAACATCGAATAAAAAAGATAATAATCAAATAGTAGAATTGTCACGGGACTTCTGCAGAAGATTTCCTTTGCTTTTGAGTTTCTGCACTAAAATCTAAAACCAAGAAATGTACAGTGAATTTGATGTTAAATGATCATTCTGCTTATCGGGCAACATTTTTACTTTTTGCATAAAATACAAGAATCTCATCATTACTGCCCAGGAAAATAGGCCTACATGAACAAAAGGGATTAAATGCCCAAGTCCCAGTTCTGGCACCAACCTCCTTGCCTAACACTGTAGGTGCCTAAACTCACTAGCTGCCTACATTTCCACTGTTAAAGTAACCTCGGTGCTAAGTTTCTGCCACTGGGCTTGCTCACTGCTGCCTCTCTTTAGGTGTCTGAATGCCTCTTTTCCACCTATGCCCCAAAGCAAGTTACAAACCAGAGAAAGATAGGCGTTCACCTGCCCAGCTGATGTGCAGAGCCCAATCTGGTGGGTGCGTTTAGAGGCTGCCTGCTGGATTGAGTCTCCGTCAGAATTCAGCTGGAGGAGGAGGAGGTACTACTGGCAGTTTATTTTTTAGCCTAATGGTTCGAGCACTCACCTGGGAGGTGGGAAATCCAAGTTCAAGTCCATCCTCATCCCCCTCAGCAGAGGGGGAGAAAGGGTTTGACCAAGGGTCTCCCACCTCTCAGGTGAGTGCTCTAATCACTGAGCTAAAAGGTATAAGGCATACAGCACCATCTGATCTGGGGATTTTGTGTGGAGATAGGTACTTGCTTACCTCATTCCTACAAGAAACACCTCAGTTGCCTAAGCCACCTGACTCCTGGAGAGGGTTCCCAGGTGTGAATTGTTAGCAGAGATAGGTGCCTATCTCTGTGAGAGCTGATGGGCTTCTAGCACCCCCTGCCCACACTATTATCCACCATTGGCTATTTTAGATTATTCCTTTCAAATACACGAGTAGGTATCCCTTGTGCCATTTTCTCGGGTTCTTCCTCCAAACTGCCAAAATTGCCTCCATCTTTTCTAGAATGATCCTTAGC
The DNA here is from genome assembly GCF_025201925.1 of Gopherus flavomarginatus. Lineage (NCBI taxonomy): Eukaryota > Metazoa > Chordata > Testudines > Testudinidae > Gopherus > Gopherus flavomarginatus. Next base: position 71,957,858 of record NC_066620.1, on the reverse strand, counting down.
CAGTTAACTCTCAGGCAAGCCTCTGGCTCAAGCAGACCCTGGGAAAACAAGGGAGAATGGAACAGAGATATAAGCACAATGACAGCATTGTACTCAAGCTATGTCACTATGTATTTTAGTTTCTTCATATATACATTGCCTCAGAGAAGGGAGAGAAAGAACTTTGGAGAATCCATGCAAAAGGTATCTCAGGGATGATGAGCAATCATGCAATACTAAGCTGTTGGTCATCTCAAAGAGTGCAGCAATGGAGAATGGACCAATTCAAGCCCAGTTCCACCTGTGGCTACCAGGGTCCACAGGCATGTCAGTAACAATCACTGGCCAATAATAACAAAGGCTGCTGCCAGATCTGAAAACATCTGCATGGAGTTCTCATTTTGGTCCATCCCCAGCAGGAGATCATTGACCAATGAAACTAAGAACCTCTTGCGCCTACTCAGCTTTAAACTCAGTGAAGGAGACTGGAGAACTTCAAATATCTCTCATCAAAAAATTTTCCTCTGAAAAAGCAGGTTTGTCAGATCGAGAGGTTTTCATGAGTTGGGGCATATATCATACATAACTTATTTAATTATTATCATACATTTGTTTTAATTTGTAGAACAGGTTAAACTGCATCTAGCAACTGATCTACTACTGCTACTTCTGACAACTATTAAAAATATTATCTATATAAATGTCTGTAAAAATAATATGTAACTTTTGCCTCCTAGGCAATAAGCTCTCTTTTTTTCTTCTTTTCCTCTAGTTTCTATGACATTTCTTTATATCCACTACTATTCTTTTCATGTCCTCTGAAGTTGTATCAATCATGCTATACTGTGCTGAGTTTCTTCCCTGGAAGCTTTTCATTATATCATCCAAACCAGGTAAAATGGATGGCTGCTTTTCTCCCAAGATAGTAACAGGGCAGTGCATGGCAATGTATATTTTGGATGTGTGGATAGGTATTTCAGGTGTTCACCACTTCTCATGATTAGGACATTTATTTATAACAGGATAACATATTTGTACATGAAAAAGAATCTGTAGTGAAGAAGTCTCAGATACTTAGCTTTAACAGGCAGTCATTGGGTCCCATTCTAAAATTATGAAAAATCATTTTGAATATTATTAAAATAAATTACCGTATAACAAGTTTTTGCTGTTTAACAGATCAAACACTCATATTTCACTATTTGTCCAATATAATAAGCATTATTTGGCATGTCTCAGAAATACGTATGCAGGATTTTAGTTCTCAGATTGAAAGTTAATAGATAACACTCATTCAGACCTTGTAATTTTCCACACAATATTGATACGCCATATTCCTTTATCAAGGATTCATTCACAGGTGTCAAACATGAGTTCATAATACTGTATGTCAGGAAACCATCACTCTTTCTATTCTATTTCATGCCCAGAGCTAGTATAATCCTTTCTGATCCATGTAATTTCTTGAACTATGGGACAGTCTGTGCATTCCTAAATGTGATGCACAGTCAGAAATTCCATGCCAAATTCCCCCTCACAGAGAAAAGCTTTGTGTAGCTAGAAAGCTTGTCTCTTTCACCAACAGAATTTGGTCTACTAACAGATATGACCTCACCCACCTTGTCTTTTTACTAGGAAATGAAAGACATCAGATGATTAGACAAAGTGTTCACTCAGCTTTGTTTTCAAAAGCAAGCAATGTAGTAGTTTGGAAACTCTCTAGTAGTGATTTTCTAGGTATATGTTTAAGAAAACAGAAACAGAATAAAATGCTTTTCTCATCAAATGTATCTTTTTAACTGTGGAATATTTTTAGAATTATAGACTTTGTTAGAATTCATAACACAAATTCCACCCAAGCATCTAAACTATTTTCATGTATTATATGTGAATCCTTTGCACAAAATAGGATAGGCAAATCCTTTTCACAATACAAAACAAACTTGTTTAGTTAAGTTTCAGCTGCACTCATACAGACCCCACAGACAGAAAAAGTTCAAGGCACCGTGCCAAAAACTTCTTTCTCAAACTTCATGATCTACTGTCAACACAAATCTTAGCTGGGCTCAGACAAACTGTGCAAGCCAGAATCACATTATTCTAGGCACTGTAGGCGCCTGTTGGGAAAGGCAATCCAACCCACCAAAATCCCTAGGTTTACACATAGATTTAGCTTTAAGCTCTTTAAATTTCAGTCCCAGTGGGATTACTCACTCATAAAAATTAAGCACAGGCATACAATTTTTGCAGGGCTGGGACCTAAATTAAAAACAAGATGCAACACATAGGTACAACAATGGGCAGGAAGGATAGTCTATGCAGTGATATGTACAGTGAGTCTATCCTTGTGCACAACTCATAATAAAGAGGCTAGCAGTAGATTGCTCTGAGGGTTGCCAACCTTCCAGGATTGTCCTGGAGTTTACAGGAATTAAAGATTAATCTTTAATGAAAGATTATCATGTGATGAAACCTCTAGGAATATATCCAACCAAAATTGGCAACCCTATCTGGCTCCAATGTTTGGACAAGAGACTACTGAGGAGTAATGCCACAATCACTCACTAGCTCTATTCTACTGGGGCTAGTTGAAACAGACAAAAGAGGTTTTATATAGTATATGAAATGTCTTCAGGATAGGAAGTGGGAGTATCAAAGTTTGAAAAGATTTCCTCTAATTCCTTCTCTATCAGTTCTCTCCTTGCAAGCAACTATTGTCAAAAATCTTTATATTGGCAGTTTTCATAAAACTGTCCAGCACCACAATTTTATAATGAGAAAAACTAGTCTTTTCATAAGAACATATGGTAACAATGGTGGTACAAAGAAGGGTTTAGACAACTGTGGTGTCACCTCCAGGTCTCTTCAAATGGCTACGGCTGGTGGAAAGGGCCGTAGTAGTAGTAGTAGTCATAGCAGCAATAAAAAGAGCATTTTAACCCCCTTCTCTGATCTCACATGTGGAGAGGGCACAGAAAGGGCCCAATCCAAGCAGATGGTTCCAACAAAATCTCTCTTCTTAGTCTGGAAAGAACATCCTCTCCTGGACAGAAGTTGTAAAATATATTTTAGCCAGCCCACTTGGTTATGTCAGTACCTGAGGAGGTGTATGGAAGGGGATGGACACATGGCAGTGTCTACCTAAGGGCCATGAAATAGAAGGGAGCGGGTATTTCCCTCCCCAGTGATGTCAGCTACTGAGGAGATGGGATTATTCTGAAATGTACCCTTCTGCATCTGACCGGCAGCTATGCAAGCTGTGCTCTCTAATTGAAATACGCTTTTATTAAGGACAATCCTTCCATTGTCCATTTTACTGGAAGGGATGCTGATTGATCTGCACTATTGTGTTTGCCAATTCTCCCCATATTAAATATGCACAATACCATTATAGTAAACATAGTTAGAATGAATGAGTGAGATTTGCAGGTCTTTCAAAGCATAATGTCTATGATAAAAGGCTCTCCAGCTACAGGGATGGTTATGTAAAATCGAGACAACAAAGATGATGAGAACAAAGGACAATTGAATGGGAAAGGAGATTTTTTTTGGAATGAATATGTTTGAGAAACTAATAATAAAGTCAATAAAATGACTGAAGGCCTCTAAGTCAATATGAACCATAGAAGATAGAGATAATGGCTTATGCTGGTGACTTCTTTCCTAGTCACTCTGAGCACTAAATAAAAAAATGTTATATCAATGCAACAGACAAGAGATTTTCCTTTGTGGGCAGAGCATAGATATTCACTCCCCAAGGTGATTCAATCCCCAGGAGAGGCCAGTAGCATCACTGCTGTCCCCCAGGGAACTGCTCAAGCAGCTTAAAGCCACACTGGGCTTCTTAGACAACCTATTGACTGAGGATGCTCTGAGACTGTGCTGAACCACCACATCCTCTCCTTGCCCAGCACCCACCCAATTGTTAGCCTGAGCTAGGTTGTCACAGGCTTATTAGCTGAGTGGGCACTATGGGTTCCTGGACTCATCTGTGTGACTTTCCCCAGCTGGAGACCAAAGGACTGTGTATAGCTTGAGAAGGATTGAGAGGCACACTAGAAATGTATGTTTATTTGTGATAATGTTAACTAGAAACTCTCTATCCTATTCAGGGTCACATAGGTGTTTGTGACTTTACCCAGCAGAAAGCCCATAGCCATGTCTTGATGGGCTCACAAATTTGAAAGGGGCCATTAAGGAGACAGACTGATAATCCCACGCTGACTGTATTATACCACAGCTCCCATGTGGTGAGCAAATGAGTACTGAGGCTTTTCAAAAATGGCCATCCCACTAACATTTGACTTGGCTTATCTAGTAGATGATGCCAAGCTCATGTATACAGAACGTCAGATAAGGCAAACATGGAGCTTTCATGAATAGTAGTAACCCATCTCAGACCAGGACTTCAAGCAAGAGGAAAAAAAGGCTCCCTGCCCTCTCCCTGCTCCTCCTTGTTTTGTTTGCTTTTGCTAGTATTCTCTTTGATTCCTGCGTTCCTATCCTCCTCCTACCATCGCTTGTAGGAGTAAATAGCCTCTTCAGTTGACCAGCCATCTAGGAAGAAGCCAGTGGAGTTTCTTCGTCTCACTAGAGTGCAGTTTATAGACTTGCAGTAACACTAAGGATGAGCATGAGACAAATCCCGTGATATAGACTTCCCTAAGTGCTGGGACAGTTCAGATCCAAATATGAACTTGTAGGCTGGTCTATACTGCTCTAAAAAGCCAAACCAGCATACTGGCTCTTAATGCTCCTCAACTTTGGGGAAGTTTAGATTTGGATTCATATCTTGGTCCAAACTTTGTGTATTGGGGTCCTTCTCTAATTAAAATATTAGAAGTGATCAAACTCCTGACATTCTCATTTTCATGATGAAAGGATAGTGTAGGTTGGACATAGTGGCTTCCTAGGCACAGTATTGTAGTGCTACTAGTTCTGTAAAAAAAAGCATAGTAGTAATGGATTTTGTCTGGTTATAGTGGTGCAATGTTTGCTTGTAGTATTTGAATAAAAGAGAACATCCTTTTGCCATTCTCAAACTCACATAAGTAGACATGGAAGACAAATAAGTACCCATCATGTGATGTCCCCAGTTCAGCAGAAGTTTGTGAGAGTTTTTGCTACAGCTTATTGTAAATCTCAGCAACTATTTTCACAATTATTCATCCAAAATTTTAAATGACTTCAGTTTGACTGTGTTTCCACCTCCCTTTGTTTTCCATCTCTGAGCATTTGACTGGGTTTCATTGGCATAGGTATTTCTAGTATACATTAGTTTTAAAGATCCATGTGCAAATACTTGCTTGTATGAGTATTTTTTCCAGGAGCACTGCATGCTCATGCAATCAAGGGACAGAAATAATGCCATGTGGTTCATCAGGATGCAACTAAGCAATGCAGCTTGAATTTTGAGTATTGAAAATAGAACGTTTGTAGTGAACCACTCACAGTCAATACAGTAAGAATAATTCAGAAATAAAATCCAGAAATAAACCTGAATAACACATTCAAGGAAATCAGAATCTGCTGCCAGATTTTCTGTAGTGCAAAAAGAGGCTGGTTTGCTGAACAAGATATTTGTTGTGAATTATTCATTCAGATTCAGTTATATAGTAAAGACTGATTGTTCAGTTGAGCCTATGATAAGGAGTTGAGTTAATCAGCCAGTGACTGTAATATAAAATGGTAAAGCCACCCACCACTGCTGTAAACATCAATTTTTCTCTAGCTGATGATGTTAATCTGCTCTTTTAGGGGTACAAGTGGCAAAAAGATGGTACAATAGGGAGGCTAACGTGGAAGGTGTTACTTATCTCCAGAAAAGGAATTATAAAGGCAACAACATATAATATTCTTGTAAGCTTTGTCACGCTATTAGTGAAATACATAAATTCCTAAAATGGGGTTTGCAAATATGCATTGGTGAAGAGGACCAGGCTATGGAACCTGCTTACCCTAGGAATGAATTTAATCCTTAGTTTCCATATGTGGTTGCAGATGCAGCCAAATTGAACTTTAGTCCATGTTACACCTAAATGAAAAAGGATCATACAGAAAAACCTGCACCAATAGTGCTATTATTGACAGATATACTGTATTTTGTAACACAATCATCCATTATCAGGGCCCCAGGGATTCTGCTGTTCCATGACCCTGAAATTTGCTTCTGAGAGTACTGCTTGATGCAGAATTGTCATTTAGAATCTATGCTTTTGTGGAGACCCGCTCTATACATAAACCACACTGCTCTGAACATCAGCTCTGCCTCTTGAATCCTGATTGGTTAAGGAAGGGATGAGCAGACAGGAAGGCTGGCCTCTCCATTACCTCAAATTCCTGGCTAGCTAGAGGACAGACAGGAAATTGCACCCTTACTTCATGCTGCCAGCTCTCCTGCCACTAGAGGATGGGGATGTCATTTGAGAAGACTGTATGTGCTGCTGTTGGCCCCTAGTCTGAGTTCAGCGCTGGGAGATAGGCCCAAGGAGTGTGGTCACTACAAGCTTGCACTGCATAACAGACTCAGCCAGTGTCCTGAAGGAAGAAAATTCCCTAACAGGTGACTAAAGGACCCTGCCTGAAGGGGCAGTTTGAACTGGGTGCTGATGGAGCTGTCATTCTTCTGTGAAGCACTGAGTTAATTACACTCTCATTAGTTCTTCCTTTCAATAACACAAGGAATGAAAGTTTGGAACAACCTGCCAAAGGGAGAATTCCCATCCTGATGACATTAAAGAATATGAAGTTTCCAGCCTTCATGCTTATGAAGGAAGCTTTCTAAACATGAGCAGATCCACTGGGAGCTCTCTGCAGAAATGCCTGGATTTCTCCAAAGCTGTGAAGATCCCACCATGCAGAGCTTACATGGAAAGGATTACGCAAAAAAGAAAAAGCTAATATTCTGGGGTATATTAACAGGAGTATTATGTGTGAGACACACGAGGTAATTATTCAACTCCACTTGGCATTGGTGAGGCTTCAGCTGGAGTACTGTGTCCAATTTTGGGAGCCACAGTTTAGGAAAGATGCGACAAGTTGGGAGAGAGTCCAGAGGAGAGCAACAAAAATAAGGTTTAGAAAACCTGATCTATGAGGAAAGGTTTTAAAAACCCTGAAAACCTGGGAATCTTTAGCCTCGAGAAAAGAAGACTGAGTGGGGAACCGGCTAACTTTTCAAATACATTAAGGGCTGTTATAAAGAAGACTGTGATCAATTGTTCTCCATGTCCACTAATGATAGGACAAGGAGTAATGGACTTAATCTGCAGCAAGGAAGATTTAGGTTAGATATTAGGAAAATATTCTAACTATGAAAGTAGCTAAGCTCTGGAATAGGCTTTCAAGGGAGGTTGTGGAATCCTCATCATTGGAGGTTTTTTAGGAACAAATTGAACAAACATCTGTCAGAAATGTTCTAATTTTACTTGGTCTTGCCTCAGCACAGGGGATTGGACTTGATGACATCTCAAGGTCCCTTCCAGCCCTACATTTCTATGAGTATGCATCCGAGGGCAGAAGGAACCAAGAACTGAAACAGTTTCCTTACGCTGGTACACTTCAGAGCTTTCCTGTCTCATTTTCTTCCTCACCCAAGCCATGTAGTACAGGAGAGACTTAATTGACCACAGTCTGGAAAGTCATGGGTAAGATATGCTATTTCATATATTATTTTATGACATTGACCATGGTGGCTATTTCATGATGATCTCTTTTCACATGGCTTGATTATCTAATTGTTTGCTCATCTTGTGCCTGATTCAAAGCCCATTGACGTCAGTGGAGAATCTTTCCATTGTCTTCCATGGGCTATGGATTGAACACTAATGGGGACTTATAAAAACATTCTCAATATTTTAAGTGACTCTGAGTTAGTTTCAGTTTACTTCTAGTTACCCTTGATACACAACCCTTGCAGAGTTGACTTGAATTATAATTTGAGTAAAAAAGAGGAGTACTTATGGCACCTTAGAGACTAACAAATTTATTTGGGCATAAGTTTTCGTGGACTAAAACCCAATTCAGATAATTTGAGTGTTGCGCTTAGTTTGAGTCCTGTCCACACACAAAAACCCTTTCCTTGAATGTGGTGGTATTTTTAACTCAACTCAGTTGGCTCATCAGTGGCATAGGCTACAGCTTGAGTTAGCACAACTCATCAGCTGCTAGCACAATCATTGTGGGTAGCAATCCAACCATTCTGTTATCAGCTCAAGTAGTATTTTTGTAGTGTAGCTTCTCTCACTTGAGCTAGGCTAGCTAGAGAGATGTCAGGTCGAGTATAGCTAACTTGAGTTAATTCTGCAGTAAAGCAGACAGACATACAGACCTGAAATCAAGGGATCAGTTCTGAATGCAACTGGAACATGGAGAATTTAAGCTAACCATAAATGTGCACATGAAAATTTGTCTCATTTCCTGCATCATCAGAGTAAAGACTGCCATTTGCTTGCTACACATTTGCGGCTGGTAACCAAACTACAGAATCATAAGTATATCTGCAGGCACCAGATGGCAAAATCTTTGTATATTTGGCTTTATACCCTGGAATAGAACTTATTTTAAGATTGCCATTTGGGAACATAAAGAGCTCTCATAGGGAAAAAAATGATTTTGCTCTCTAAAGGCAGTGCATAAACCAAGGGCAAATGCTTTAAACAGCTTGTTAATTAACTCAAAACAAACTCTTACCTACTACTCACCACGGGGAAAGCACTCTCCAATTCAGATGAGCCTTTAAAACAGACTATGACATGTTTTAATCAAAGCAATACTGCACATGTTGTCTCTTGGAATAGTCACACTTTGTTTTCCCCAAAGGAAAACAACTGAAGAGTGTGTGGAGAGAGGTGGCCTTTCCATATTTGGTGGGCAAGTCAAATCATTTAAGGTTACTGGCCCAGCACCAATGCCCTGTTCCCAGGAAGCAACTTGTTCTCATGAATCAGAGTCCAAGACAGAAAGTGAACTGTTTTAAAGCTGCTTCCTACACCTCAGTGCATGGTTGTGTAACAAAACTAAAAATGCATGTCTTCCCAAGATGAACATTTACACACCTTTTCCAAGTTCCCTTTCTTAACCTGAGTACCAGCAGCACCTAACGACCCCTGCCATAACTGTTAAAGACCATTTTAGGATCCAGAAATTGTCCTCTCCAAAGGTTTTATAGTGAGGTCAGGTCCAGGAACTAGAACTGTCCATCAGTTGGGTCAGGCAGGGTGCAGTGGTAACCAGGAGCATGGAAGTTGTAGAAGGAAGGTGGTAGCAATATTTCCCACGATCTTTTGGCATTAACCCAAGGAGCAGCCAGGAGAAACATTTGGATTCCCATTTTTCATTAAAATAAAACAAACAGCTATTCTGAGAGAAGGAGTCTGTTGTGGCTTCTCTGTTACACTCAGAATCAGCAGAGGGTGTAACTGATGCTGTTAATGAAAAGGAAAGGAGAAAATGAAATGTCACAAACTACAAATTATCCTGAAAAACTAGGCAATGGCATTTCTAGTTTGTGGAGGCATCCTGTTTGAAAAGCACTCAGTTGCTGCAGTCTCCTCTCAGTGTAGTCTCATGTCTGATGCCGGGGGGAAAATTGGCATGGTGCACTTTCAGGAGTGGGCAGTGCTTTCCCTGTCTGCAGGTGTACCTATGAATGGTCTTAGATCACAATGGTCCCTTTTGGCCTCATAAACTGTGACTACGCTTCTAAGCAGGGAAACAGTCTAAACAGGGAACCTTTCAGTCCTGTCCCAAGCCTATCCCCCAAACAAGCAAGAGCAGCAGAAAGTCTTGAGGCAGGCAAAATCATGGGTGTCTCAGGCCTTGTGTTTACTTATTATTGAGAGTGGGCCTTTGGGTAATGCTACCAGTTATTGTTGTATTTCAGCAGCCATTGGAGCTTTAGCCTTTAATCCAGTTACCAGTGTGGTGGAAGTATTATTTGTTATAGACTCATATACTTTAAGGTCAGAATGGACTATTATGATCTTCTAGTCTGACCTCCTGCACAACGCAGGCCATAGAATCTCACCCACCTACTCCTGTAACAAACCTCTGACCTATGTCTGAGCTATTGACATCCTCAACTTGTTGTATAAAGATTTCAAGGTGCAGAGACCCCTCCAGCAAGTGACCCATGCCCCAAGCTGCAGAGGAAGGCAAAAAAACCCCAGAGCCTCTTCCAATCTACCCTGGAGGAAAATTCCTTCCTGAACCCAAATATGGAGATCAGCTAAACCCTGAGCATGTGGGCAAGACACACCAGCCAGACACCAAGGAAAGAATTCTCTGTAGTAACTCAGATCCCACCCTATCTAGTGTCCCATCACAGGCCATTGGGCATTTTTACCGCTAATAGTCAAAGATCAATTAATTGCCAGAATTAAGCTATCCCATCATACCATCCCTTCACTTATCAAGCTTAGTCTTGAAGCCAAATATGTCTTTTGCCTCCACTGCTCCCCTTGGAAGGCTATTCCAGAACTTCACTCCTCATCTAATTTCAAGTCTAAGCTTCCTGGTGGCCAGTTTATATCCATTTGTTCTTGTGTCCACATTGGTAATGAGCTTAAATAATTCCTCTCCATCCCTGGTATTTATCCCTCTGATATATTTATGGAGAGCAACCATATCTCCTCTCATCCTTCTTTTGATTAGGCTAAACAAGCCAAGCTCTTTCAGTCTCCTTTCATAAGACAGATTTTCTATTCCTCGGATCATCCTAGTAGCCCTTCTCTGTACCTCTTCTAGTTTGAATTCATCCTTCTTAAACATGGGAGACCAGAACTGCACACAATATTCCAGATGAGGACTCACCAGTGCCTTATATAATGGTACTAACACCTCCTTATCTTTACTGGAAATACCTTACCTGATGCATCGCAAGACTGAATTAGCTTTTTTCACAGCCATATCACACTGGCGGCTCATAGTCATCCTGTGATCAACCAATACTCCGAGGTCTTTCTCCTCTGTTACTTCCAAGTGATGAACCCCTAGTTTATAACAAAAATTCTTGTTAATCTCTAAATGCATGACCTTGCACTTTTCACTATTAAATTTCATTCTATTACTATTACTCCAGTTTACAAGGTCATCCAGATCTTCCTCCTATAGGATATCTTGGTCCCTCTCTTTATTGGAAATACCTCCCAGCTTTGTGTCATCCGCAAACATTATTAGCACATTCCCACTTTTTGTGCCAATCAGTAATAAAAAGATTAAATATTATGATTAGGGGGCTTCAGTTATGGATTGGGGGCCCCTTTGCAGTAGACATTGAACAGACCATAAAACTATGATGGACTTGTGATTTTTTTTGCAATATCTAAAGGGTCATCAGCAATGAGATAAATGATTTGCATGAAACTGCCAGAATGAACATTTAACTTGCAATAGCCTCTTCAGGACCTACAACCCCTAAAGGTTTTTTGCATGGGACCCTTGTGGCTTAGAGAAAACATTCTCTGCCATACTAAGTAACTCAGGAGCAGCTACTATCTCTAACAAATAGCGTTCTCCTCCTCCACCGGTTGGCTCCTGAATCAGAGGTGGTGGTTTGTTTTTTTTTGGCCATTTGTTAAAAAAAGAGGAAAAATATGTTGCCAATTTCTTATATAAACTCCAGTGATGACCAAGTAATCCTGAACTCCTGATGCAGTTACTGCAGTTGGCATTAGGTGCTAACAGCAATATGCCTGTGATTGAAATTTTTGAAGAAGCAGGGTAATAGCAAGACTTTCATACTTGTAGAATTATATTTGGGCTGCTTTGACCTTACAATTCATGCTATCATTTTATTTTTAAAGTCATTCGGTTAAATTTATATGCAAGTGGGCTTGGGTCAAACTGACCATTTATTTGACTTCTCTTGATCATTTTATACCTAAAAGATGGAAAAAGTCTGTTGGTCCTGGGGAAACCAGCTCTGCCCAGGAAATGACTTGGGAATAAGGAGAATAAAATCAGCTGTCAGGGATTGCTGCAACCTCTGGTGCTTCGTTCCTTCAACTTTACTGACTTTGTCACGTTGCAGAGAGTCTTCTTCGAGACCTCTGGTGCTTGAGAGATCTTAACCTTGTCTATATGGTTCTATTGCTTAAGCATACAGAAACTTTCAGATTATTTGTGTGGATGGGGTGGATTTTTCCTTTAACTTACCTATTAGGAGTTAACATCTATTTTAGCAAAATACTATCAATAATATTAAGTAGCCATATGATGTAGGTTCTAGCCATAGGCTGTAATTACTATTCTGCAATTCTTGTAAGAGCTTTCAGTATGAACCCACTACAGTATGCTCCCGATTATACAGATAGTATGGGCAAACCTGATTTTATTTGGATAACTGGGAGGGCAGGAGCCATTCAACATCAGGGCGGCCTCTTAACAATCAGGGATGACTCCTCCTCCTCCTCATAGTGCTGGCTGGGAGTCTCTACTCTGCCCTGATTACTCACCCATGACAGCAGAGATGCAGAGGGCTCTCTGCACTGCTGCAGGGCTGATGGCCTCCAGTTTTGGCAGGGGCGGGGATAGCTCAATGGTTTGAGCATTGGCCTGCTAAACCCAGAGTTGTAAGCTCAATCCTTGAGAGGGCTACTTAGGGATCTGGGGCAAAATCAGTAATTGGTCCTGCCAGTGAAGGCAGGGGGCTGGACTCAATGACCCTTCAAGGTCCCTTCCAGCTCTATGAGATAGGTATATCTCCATATATTATATTATTCCAGCACCCATGAGGTGTGGGACCCAGCAGAGCCCCAGGCTAGGGAGCTGCTCTGTCCTGCCAGGACTGCCTCTTTCCCTGCATTACAATGACAGTGGGGCTGCAGACTCCTTAGAGCAGAGATTCCTAGCCAAGACTACATTATCTGAACCTCCCCATTTTCTGAATCCTTTCCGTGTCTCCCAGCGTGATACATGGGGGACAAGTAAGGGATCTGGATAATACAGAGATTCGAATAATAGGGTTTTGGATAAATGGAACTACACTTACTGCACAGGATAGTTTGTAATAGGTTCTTATTACAGTGCTATTGGTGTACACTGACTGGCTACCTAGGGTTGACGATCAGGTTGTACATTGATAACACTCTAATAATCACCTATAACAAACTGTGCTGTGCATAACAGTGTACTTTGTGGATTTTCTGTCTACTACCCTCTCCTTTATAACATGGGATAGATTTGAGTAGACCTAGTCAGGAATTAACCATTACTATTTTCAATTTTAAAATTTCCTAAGAGAAACCCTACCCTTTTGACCTTCCTGAAGAAAATTGTTGGGAAAGGTAGTTCTGTAGTTGCTTTTTCTTCATCAGCTGAGTCAGTGAATGACAAATGCAATATTTCAGTAGATAAGGTGCCTTAACCAATGGAAGCATAACTGGATTCCTTGGTTCTTGCCCTCTCCTGTATAGACCTGATTCAATTAGCTTAGCCTTAAGGAGGTTTAGTGGGAAGAGACGGTGGAAAAATCCTTCCTAAACCTACAAACACTTGTGCATATGCAAGGAACTTTACTGATGTGATCTGTCTCCATGAAGTCCATGAGACTCCTCACAGGAGTGAAACTATTCATTTACATAAGTGTTTGCAAGATCAGGTCTCTAAGGATAACACAGATCTAAGAATTCAAGTACAAAGGAGTCCTGCATTCAGTAGAACTACTCACATCTTGTTAATTTACCTTTGGTTCATTCTGAGATGTCTCTCTTTATATGCCTGCATGCTTTTAAAACCTCTAAAAAGAGATTTTGACAGCAGATGAATCATTTCCTCCTTTAGCTACAGTACTTGATCCATCAGTTTGAAACTCTCACTCTCTGTTTCCCTTCATGGAGAAGGTGCAATATCTTCAGTGACAACAAAAGGTTCTCAGATACCTAAGCAAATCTTTATGGTTAATTTTGTTTTTTTTCTGCATATTGGAAGGGATATTTTTAAAATCCCTCAATTCCTGGATGTTCATTTTCAGGGGCACAGTTTGTTTTTCTGGGTGCTACTAAAACTAGCTGATGTAGAAGAAGATAATTATTTCTTGTTCCTGATCTTCAACATCTTCGTGCAATTTGCACACTCTTCTACCACTGCCTTTGTCAAATGTTTGTGATAACAGGAGATAAAATATTTATGTTTAACAAATTAAAGATTTGTTTTAGGGCAGCTGGTGGCCCTTACACACAGCCAGGACTCAGTCCTGCAAATATGCACTCCTACTTTTACTCACACGCACAAGTAAGTGTTTCTAGGAATGAGAAACCAGATAGTTTTATGAGTCATACGTCCTCAACAGGGCTGTTTGTTCCTTTCCCCCTCTCCTCCCACAGATTGACTATAACCTGGAATGTTTTTCACATTCATTGTTTGACCATATGCAAGGAAATACTATTTGTGAAGATATATATGATAAGCTGATGACAAACTGAGATTCCTTAATATGCAAAGACATGTTCATTACCTCATTTTCGCCCACATTTGCTTCATCTACTGGTTGTTGTGTCTGAACTAGAGTAATAGTTTTAAAAAATGCTTAAGTGACATAGCAAATGTAAAATGTTCCAAAGTACCAAACTGTCACTGAAAGTCAGTGCAGCTGCATCTCTTAAAGGTTGGATTCATAAGGATGATTTTTCGGCATCACTGGCATTCACAATCCACCTTCTTAAAGGCACATCAGAGTAGGGATCTGAACTTGGGTCTCCTACATACTAGACAAGCACCTCACCCACTGGGCGATAGAGCAAATCTTGAGTACTTGTCCTAGCTCAATTAATATTGAAGTATTCTATAGAAAGTGGAACAGCTTCAGCAGGAGACATTGAGAGAGACATACACTAGAATAGCCCAGAGCCCAATAGTTAGGGTGCTCACTTGTGCGGTAGGAGATCCAAATTCAAGCCTGTGGTCCACATAAGGCAGAGTGGGGAGTTGAATCCATATCCTAGGTGAGTGCCCTGACCTTAGACTGTCGGGTAAAAGGAAGCCCTCCCTACCTCTGCTGTTGTTTTTTTTTCCCTTGGGTAAGGGGCTGAGCCAGCTTAGGCACCTAAGTTCCAAGAGGTTCATAGCTGTGAACCCTAAGGTGCCTCCCTCTGGCATGGATTTAGGCACCTAATTCACTTTGAGGGGTGGTGATTAGGCTATACCCCTCTCCTTGGCATTTTTTACTGACTAGTTTAGGTTGCTCTCCACTCAGCAGGCTAGTGTCTCAATCCCATTTTTAGGGGCCTGACTCTTCCTAGACATTGTATAAAGAGTCTGGGTGCCTAACTCAGTTCTGTGAATTCCACTACATGGTAGGGCACCTAAAGGTTAGGCAATGCAACACTCAGTCAAAGTGCCTACATCACTTTTGAAAGTAGGACTTAAGCTTGTAAGTCTTTAAGCACTTTGCGTAAGTTTATGGGTAAACTTTTCAAATCTCACCATATTGTTCAGAGCAGAGGTAGTCAATAGGCAAGAACGCAGGGCAAATCTGGACTGCCAGAGGCTTTTGACCGTGAAATCTTTTTATTGACTTATTATCATTATTGTTTTTGTACTTTCCCTGGAGTCTGGATCTTGACTATACCTGGATCTTTACTATACTCTGACTATACCACTATAAAGTGGATCAAGAAATTTGGACTGTGACCAGAATAACTGGTTTACAGTGTATCTCTTTTTATTTAATATTTATAAGCCACAGGTACCAAATTAAGGATCGGGATTCTACTGCGCTAAGTGTTAGAGTAATGAAAATAACAACTTTATGCAAAATCATATTGATTTATTTCTCCTTAAGTGACCCTGGTAGAATTATTTTTATTTGATCCATGTGCGTTCTTTGTCTCCTGGAGAAAAGTGGAGGCAGGAGTTGTGGATGTACTTTCTGCTTTTTAAAATATGTTCATTTTTCTATGAAAAGATGGATATGAAAAAAACCTTAAGTTAAAAATGTGAGGAATGAATAAGAGGGTGGTGTACAAGAAGTCAGAAATAGACCTCTAGTTTAGAGTTATTCTAGATCACACTAGATGGCCCAAATTTTAACAGTATGCAGATGTATGGCATGTTAGTCTACTTATAATCTGCTGTGGTGATGGTAGTAGCATATGAAATGTGAACTCTTACTATTGCTGAGTCTGCTGATACAGTATTATTACTGCGTATCCCCCCTCACTCTGAAAACAGCTCCACAGAATGGGGCTTTTTCTTTAGAACAATCAAAAATGTCTCTTTCAAGCAACCTAATGTTTCAAAACTATTTTTCTGGCATGGAAAGAGAGGTATTGGAAACTGGGGTACAATGATAGCACAATAACCAAAGTGCTAACAGAGACACTATGGAATTTTTGCTGTATGGAGGAACTGAAATCTGTACGGTGATGCATGTGTGCATCCCCACAAACTTGCAACTGACCTATATTTCTTGTATCTCTTTTGCCGTAACAAAGGCTCGGCAAAGGGCATGCAATGACTGGTGTTTAATGTGTTCAGTACGACTGTTTCACCATTTTCTTTTCTTTATCAGCTTTCTCCGGTCATATGTTCAGATTCTGTAAGATTCTGGGGCCAAAACCTATTTAAAAACAAGCACATGTATGACCAGCACTTAGCGCAGTTTGGCCCTTATTGCGGCCTCTAGGCACTACCACAATAATAATTTGCTGCAAATGAGACAAATGTTCCCTCTAATATATTATCTAAATGCAGTAACTGACAGCATTAAATCGTATACTTTTAAAAATTGTAAATACTTATGCAGAGTTCTCTAGATTACTGCCCTTTTGTAAGAAGACTGCCTGAAAGTACTAATCAGCTACTATGACAAGAAAAAATAGCTGAAGAAAATAATCTGTAGGAAAAAACTAACTACTGTAGTATAACACAGTATAAGTGAACGTTTCTATTTTCATTGATAAAATAATTCATTAAAATGCTAAAAAAGGAATGCTGACTCAAGTTCATGCCATCTGTAAAAGGCCCTATGCGCCAGGTGAAGTACATTTTTTACTGGAAAAGTGAATGTAAAAATTGCATTGTGGGATACCTTGTTTATTTCCTGGACATTATTTCCATGTCACACATGTTCTTTACAATATATTATTTTTTAAACTGCCAGTCCTGCAAACTCAGCCTAGGATATGACAGTTGAGTTGGATTATTTCCTTCTCACAGATCACAACCAGTAATAAAGGCTCTGCAGAAGCCTTAATATTCCCTCAGTATATAGACTGTCCCTTAATTATATATATGTGCAATCCCATTTCTTAAAAATACACCCTATTGCAATATCACAAAATTAATTGCCTTTCCCAATTATTTCAACAGGAGTTTTGGGCATGCAAAGAATGTGAGATCAAAGTTGGGTTTTATATGGTTCTCTGTTTGCTATTGCATTCTGATCAGAAGAGTAATGTGGATCAAATTCTAATGGAACTGGTTCGAGAAACTGAGAATTGAAGGAAATAGTCAAGCATTAAAAAATGTAAATTCACAGTTTTTCTGGAGACTTTAAAAATCATATATGCAATCTTCTATCAAAAGTTTGTCTGGTGTAGGCACGCTGTCATTTCAGTTCAAGGAGTTCCCTGTTTATTTCATTGATTTATGGAGTACCTATCACCATACCTGCAGAGTATTCTCTGAGAACAAGTCATGGTTTAAACCTCAAACAGATTGCATACACTCAAAATGTTCTTCTCACATTATTCTGTAACTACTTATCCAAGGGCTTTAAAATCTTTACCAAAGCGATGCATTCATGTTGGAAGGAATCACTCTGTTTGGATGAGTGTTTCCCCTTTTTTTCCCCCCAATTTTTAGTTCTCAGAGCAGGTCCTAAAGGACTTATTAGATAGTAGTAGATAGCAGATCCTAAAGCATCTCTTATCCGTGGTGACTATCTGCAAGCATGCACTGCATGAAACTGTATAGCTGGCTGGCTGAGCCTGCCAATAATAAACATGACAGGCTATGGCAATCATTTATTCCTGAAGAATCAAATCAGAATCTGGTTACAAATCTCATGCTTTTGGAGTATCATCAATGTTCCTAATATCAGCTAACCATAATAAACAGCATTTGAGGCAGGAATTAAAGTGTGAAATTCTGTAGTGTGTGTTATTCAAGTGTGTTATGCAGGAGGTCAGACAGGACAATAACAGCTCCTTCTGGTCTATTAAACTGTGTGTGCTCTGAATCCTATAATGTATCTGAGCCTATATAGGTCCAGATCATAAACTGGTGTAGCCCCACTGACTTTAATAGAGATATGCCAATTTACACCATCTGAGGATCTGGAGCATAATGTTCCTGAAGAAAATAAGTTGAAACTTTGTTTATTCAAAGCAAATAGGGCTGATGTTTCTCTAAAACAGACTATAGCCCAGACCCTTCAGTGTAGTGCTGTTACTTTACACTGCATCACCAGCAGATCTGTGCCCTAAAGCTGGTTTGACAAGTGCAGGAAGGACTGTCCGAGTGTAAGGGTGATCTTTCCACCAGAGTCAATGTAAGGGCTCTTAGGCCATTCACCCACTACCACTGGCATAACAGGATAAGAAGGGTGTGGCTGGCAGAAAAAAGCCTAGCAGGGATGTCAGTTCTTGTCTTAATTTTTGGCCTTTCGTGCCTGTTGCAGCCTGGCATAAATTAGAGCAGCCCTGAGGTTACTCTAACATGGCACAGGAACCACAGACGTGCAAGGAGATGCTCTAGGCTCAGAAGAGTGCAAAGAAGACCTTCAAGCCATGTGTGCTGTCCAGCCTCTGATGATATGCTCTGTTCAGTTTATCAGTACCCCAAGATCTGGCCCTGTATTTCTCACATTATCATGCATGCAAGTTAGGGTTGCTCCTTAGAAAACAACCTAGAACAAAGAGTTCAGCACAAGAAAAAGGTTTATTTGTTTCCTAAGAGATGTCAGTGCTTCAATCAAAGGAGTCCACAACTAGAGCTGAGAGGAAGCGTGACTAGGGTGACCAGATGTCCCAATTTTATAGGGACAGTCCTGATTTTTTGGTCTTTTTCTTATTTAGGCTCCTATCACTCCCCACCCCCTGTCCCGATCTTTCACATTTGCTGTCTGGTCACCCTAAGCATGACTAATATTGCTCACTACGTAAATATCGCTGATTAGAACAAACCAGGACATATTTGATCCTGAATCACCAATACTACGTCAGATATTAAGTTACCGCTCACATTCCATCACACAGCCCAAAACTTTCAACAGATCTTACCTTACCCTCTTAAACTGTTTAAAATGGGCACTCTGTGCTGGAAGGTATGGCACCCCAAGGCTGCACGCATGATGGGTGTGTCCTAAAGTGAGAGCATTTTTGGAAACTAAACTACAAACACACAAAACGAATTCTGAGACACGATAATCCTCAGGCCTACATGAGTTATGGGTCATTAAGAATCCTTGTTCTGCACACTTTAAGCTTACTGCTGTTAACTGCATGGATCATTATAAAGGCTTAGTCACAGTTATCCTTCACTAGACAGATGGCTAACAAAAGTGTAGAACCACTTCCATGCAGGCAGTGAGATGTATAATGACAGTGGAGCTACACTGATTCTCCCCAGCTGAGGATCTCACTCTTCATTAGCAAGTAAAAAACTGGAAATGCTAATGCCTGCCTTTGTAGTATAAACACTGGATGGTCAAGATTTTCAAAACTGATTAGTGATTTGGGGTACTTCTGTTTTTGATTGCCCAGCTTGAGACATGTTTATGGAGCCTGAATTTTAGAAAGTGCTGAGGACCCACTGTTGTATGTTGAATTTAATAACATGAGCTGTCATATAATCGGCTCAATTGGAATTATTTAATCCAAGATTATTAGTCAAAGACTAATACAGCACAATACAGAAAGAGAAACATACCTTACCAACCATCTGTAACCTGGGAAGTGATGTCAATCTTGTTGACTTCCAACTAACTCCCCACAATTCATCCCTTTATATACTGGCATAGCACAAAGGAAATCCTTTAAAATCTTTTCTTTCCCATGCTTTGATTTTATTTTAAAAATTCTCAATTTACCCAAATAAGTCACTGACATCTAACTTTTTTATCCCGGTGGAGGCCATCTGTAGCCATAATAGCTCGTAATGACCTAAACGTTAATCAATACATTACTCAATAGTTTGCTGTTACATTGATTATAGAACACATCTGCTATACCAAATGTCCCCTGTCCAGTCTGTCAATTACTATTTTGTATCAATTACAGTGCATTTATGACAGAAAATATCTGCTAGAGTAATGCTTGATAAGTTAAAAGCATCTCTCAATAGATTACTGTCCATCAATCATGGAAAACACCTGCCCCCCATCAATTGCAAGAAGTCCCTTTCTGGGCATCTGGACTAGATCAGCAAGCACAATGGTTAGAGTAAGATGACACACAATCCATTATTAATAACATGCTACAGTCCACTAAAATATATCTTATTGATAACACACTAGGGTCAGCTAAAGTTCATCTTAAATAGAAAGAATTATAAACACAAGGCACAGTGTGACTTTGGTCCACATATAATGAATCACAGGGGTTATGGTAGTTTGCCAGAGGGTGGCTAGCAAATGAAACAATCAAATCTTTTTGAAGTATCTGTAAGGCCCTTCAGCTCTAGAACCCAGTCCTATGGAGCTGCCAGGTAGCTGGCATTGCCAGGATGTTACCTGGGAGCACCTGTAACCAGCTTGCACTCCACTGCCAATGACCTGTTGTGAACACAGACCATCGGCGTTCCTGTTTCAAGGGGTTTGACAGGCAGCAGCCTTGTAGCTCCTTGACTTAGATAAATGCAAGGGGCATTCCAGGAAGTGTCCAGCCAACAGTGTGAATATCCTGTAGCTGCCACAACAATTCCTGCTCCCTGCTTTTGAACTCCTGGCTTTGACATCGGCTTGATTTGGACTTCGCCTCCTAACCCAGACTCTGGAACCCGACTTGGACTCTGACCTTTGGTATTGACCCTGGCTTGGAACCTATGCACTCCTCAGCTACTCCCAGCCTGAGGTTTGACTCTGCTTTGACCCTTGGCCCCGACTGTCTTTGTTACAATCCTGACAGTATCTCAAGCTTGACATCCAGAAATGGAGACACCCAGTCACTACTCATCTTTGCAAATCTTGGCCACTAGTTCTTACTCTTTGAATAGGTTTCAGGGTGACCTCAAATGAGATGGCTGTATAGGGTTGCATTGTGACAGCAGTCCCAGGAGGAATTTGTGCTGTCTCAGTGCTCCCTTTTTCATTCAGTCAGCTATGTGGGCCAGTGGAGTAGGGGACAGTTCCACCCTCACCCTGTTGTTTCCCTTCACATTTTCAGCCAGCCAATGCCACTCAAGGAGGTGGTAGTTAGGAACAGGGACCCTCCAATAAGTGGCTGAAAAGGCATGGGTAAAGCTCCTTGTGCCTCCCACTTCTGCAGGTCGGAAATCTGGTGCTCTATTTACAATGTGTTCCAGTTAATTCAAGCTCAGAATGCATCTCACCAGGTTTGCGCCAGTCTGACATTCTTATAGATTTAGCTCTTCAAACACATCACTCCTACTTTTCTGGTTCACCAGAAAATTCGATATCAATTTCAAGGTTTTACTGCTTGCTTTTAAGGTTCTCAGCAGTTATGACCTAGCACAGCTGACTGATCTTTTAGCTCTGTAGTTTCCCAGTCATTCAATGACTTGTGAATGATCAGGTTATTCAGTCTGTGAGGTATATACTTAAAACCTTGGGAAGTCGGACTTTTAAGTGACTCTTCTACCTGACTATGGAACTCTCAATTTCTATTTGAACTGCTTGATCTTTCAATTTTATTTCATTTAGGTTTCTTTCTTGCTGCTTTTGACTTTTTTTTTAAATCAACACATTTAATATTATCATCACATTGTTCAACCACTGTCTGAAGAATGCTGTTAACCAACTATAGCCAATTACTTGACTACTCCTATGGTTCAATATTAAGAATGACTAAGCTTGGCTATGTTGTTTCTCAGGCAGTTTATTAGTCAAAGACAAAGCAGTACAACATGAAAAGGAGACTGCTTCCTGAAAGGATTATCTGTGTTCACTGTACGGAGAAGGTCTGCTTCAAAAGTATGCATTGAAGGCTACCTGTATTTGTACTCTAGCTGTCTACAAGCTTAAATACACTCTACACATCTCCAAAGACTCAGCCCACCAATCTGTAGCAGTTTAACTTGGTTGTTCTGTACCTCCCTTGTCTTTATTTTGGATGCCATATTCCAGCTGTCAGTGGGTTGTGATAGTCCTCCTAAGTATATCAGGACATACTATTCATATATTTTATTTTTCTGACAGGTTATTTATTTGTCTGTGACAAGGATAGAGTTTGGCTATTACAAAGTGTTATAGGATATGCCTTAGCCTGAGTGGACATGAGTGAACAGCATTCTGGGAAAAACATAATACAATACATAAATACATAATAAATACGACCTAACATAGCTACCCAACATTAATATATAATATAACATGTACAATATTAATGTTGAGTGTAATGCATATTAATGTGGTGTCATACATGTGTGCGTATATATAACACTGCATAAATGTCTATTGCTGTTGTTTATAACACAAACCTTAGAATGGTTGAAAAACTTTCAATGGATCAGTTTTCTGTCAGAAAATGGAATGGGAATGTTTGTCAGGAATGTGTCATTTCTATCAAAACTCTTCATGGCAGAAAACCAGGTAGGCAGCCTACTTGGTTCCCAATTTGCTGGCTGGCCAGTCAGCCAGCCAGCCAACTGCCTCTCTAGTGGTCTTGCTGTCTGGCTTACTGTCCAGAGGGCTGCCTAGCTCTCTGGTTCCCCACACAGACTGCAAGCAAGAAAGCCATTGTGTTCCCTGAAAGGTTAGAGCAATTTCAAACTATTTGAAATGAAATATTTATATAATGTTTAAACAAAATTTCAGAATTTTATTCTATGGAAAACATCAAAATATTTCATTCTGATTTGAAGGAGAAAAAAATGAGAATTTTCCACAGAACAGGAATTCCAAGTTCTGACCTGCTCTGAGGTCCTCTTTATTACAGTAGAACCTCATAAGTACGAACACCTCGGGAATGGAAGTTGTTCATAACTCTGAACAAAACATTATGGTTGTTCTTTCAAAAGCTTACAACTGAACATTGACTTAATACAGCTTTAAAACTTTACTATGCAGAAGAAAAATTCTGCTTTCCCTTTATTTGATTTTTGTAGCAGTTAACGTTTAACACAGTACTGTACTGTGTTTGGTTTTTCTGTTTTTTTTTTTTTTTGGGATCCCTGTTGCTGCTTGATTGTGTACTTCCAGTCCCAAACGATGTGTGTTTGACTGATTAGTTTGTAACTCAGAGTTTCTACTGTATGCCATAAAGGAAATGGTTTGCAAACGGCAAGAGTTTTCTAGATCTCTAAGAATGTGTGTGAAAGATCAAAATACATCTAGAATTTTCCATTTGGGAGGTTTTATTGGCCCTTTAGAATGAAAATCACCTGGTATCCTGATAATCTTTTTCCTGAATAAAATGCCCTAGGTATATGTATTCTACACAGTGGGGGTATGTCTACTCTATAGCATAATTTTGAAATAACTTAAACCGGTTTTATAAAACAGATATTATAAAGTCGATTTTATGCCTCCACCCTAGGCACATTAATTCGGTGGTGTGCTTCCATGGTCCTAGGCTACCATCAATTTCTGGAGCGTTGCACTGTGGGTAGCTATCCCGTAGCTATCCCATAGTTCCTGCAGTCTTCCCTGACCCTTGGAATTGTGGGTTAATACACCAGTGCCTGATGGGGCAAAAATCATTGTCGTGGGTGGTTCTGGGTGCAGCCTCACCCCTCCCTTCCTGAAAGCAGCAGACAGCCATTTCACGCCTTTTTTACTGGGTGAACTGAGCAAACGCCATAGCACAGCAAGCATGGACCCTGCTCAGCTCAGTAGTGCAATCGTGGACTTTGTAAACACCTCATGCATTCTCGTGCTGTCTATGGTGAACCATGAACTGCAAACGCAGGAGAGGAGGAGGCAGCTACGGCAGCACAGCAACGAGAGTAATGAGGACATGGACACTGATTTCTCCCTAACAGCGGGCCCCCGCGCTTTGGAGCTCCTGATGGTAATGGGGGAGGTTCTACCCATTGAACGCCGATTTTGGGCCCAGGAAACAAGCACAGACTGGTGGGACCGCATAGTTTTGCAGGTGTGGGATGATTCACAGTGGCTGTGGAACTTTCGCATGCGTAAGAGCACTTTCTTTGAACTTTGTGACTTGCTTTCCCCTATCCTGAAACGCCGTAATACCAGGATGAGAGCAGCCCTCACAGTGGAGAAGCGAGTGGCAATAGCCCTCTGGAAGCTTGCAACGCCAGACAGCTACCGGTCAGTCGGGAATCAATTTGGAGTGGGAAATCTACTGTGGGGGCTGCTGTATTGCAAGTAGCCAAAGCAATCATTAAGCTGCTGCTACGAAAGGTTGTGACTCTGGGAAACGTGCAGGTCATAGTGGATGGCTTTGCTGCAATGGGATTCCCTAACTGTAGGGGGGAGATAGATGGAACCCATATCCCTATCTTAGCACCGGAGCACCAGGGCACCCAGTACATAAACTGTAAGGGGTACTTTTCAATGGTGCTGCAAGCACTGGTGGATCACAAGGGACGTTTCACCAACATCCACGTGGGATGGCCAGGAAGGGTTCATGACGCTCGCGTCTTCAGAAGCACTGCTCTGTTTAAACGGCTGCAGCAAGGGACTTACTTCCCGGACCAGAAAATAACAGTTGGGGATGTTGAAATGCCTGTAGTTATCCTGGGTGACCCAGCCTACCCCTTGATGCCATGTCTCATGAAGCCATACACAGGCAGCCTGGACAGTGGTCAGGAGCTGTTCAATTACAGGCTGAGCAAGTGCAGAATGGTGGTAGAATGTGCATTTGGCCGTTTAAAAGCCCGCTGGAGAACGTTACTGACTCGCTCAGACCTCAGCCAAACCAATGTCCCCTTTGTTATTGCTGCTTGCTGTGTGCTCCACAATCTCTGTGAAAGTAAAGGGGAGACCTTTATGGCGGGGTAGGAGGCTGAGGCAAATCACCTGGCCGCTGATTACGCGCAGCCAGACACCAGGGCGATTAGAAGAGTTCACCAGGAAGCGGTGCGCATCAGAGAAGCCTTGAAAATGAGTTTCAGCACGGGCCAGGGTACGGTGTGACTGTTGTGTTTGTTTCCCCTTCATGAACCTCCCCCCCTTTATTGACTCCTGTAAGCAACCCACCCTCCCCCTTTGATTACAGCTTGCTTCTGGAAATGAAGTTACTATCATTTAAGAAGCATATATTCTTTATTAAAAGTCATTCCCTGTAAGCAACCCACCCTCCCCCTTCGATTACAGCTTACTTATGGAAATAAAGTTACTATCGTTTAAGAAGCATGTAATTATAAAAAGAGGCAGAGAATTAACAAGGTATCCCGGGTGTGGTTTGGGAGGAGGATAGGAGGGAAGAAAAAGGCCATTAAGGTCATTTCAATTGTCGTGGAAAGTGATCACCACCGTGTTGAGTTGATCAGACAGCCTGAGGCTCCTTTATTGATCAATCAGAGATACATGTGTACACACGGAGAGACGACAAATCCCGTAGCAAGGGGTAAGTCGCTCTACCTTACAGCAGTGATACCTGGGTTTATAAAGCCGAAAACCGCAAATTATCATATGAACTCATACATCCGATGATACCTTATTTGGTTAATACAATAACATCTTCTAACCATCTGCTAAAAACAATTGCTATTAATATACCGGTTATGAGCTAATTTGCAAGCCTGCTCCTTTGTTACTTCCCCATTTTACAGGTTTCGCGATCGTCAGGACATTGACACCTGGTTTTCCACCTACTTGTGGTTACGCTATTGCACGTAGCTCAGGCCTTTTTGAGGAACTTGGGTCCAAAAATACCTATTGGTGTACCTTTGGTCAAATGATCATGAGTTATATTTTACGTCCACACAAGCAACTTAATAAACCATAATAAACTAAAAGCTGTTATAACTTAACAGATTTTCTGGTTCCCCTTTATCCAATTCTAGTTCCTCTTTTTGGGGCCCTGACCACATTTTTTTGCCTCAGCGTGCCCTTTGTACAGAAAAACAAGTTTAGCAGGAGTTAAAACTCTTGCTTCTAGCTAAGGGCCTACTCTTACTTTATTCTCAGAAAAAAGCCTGGGGCCTTGGGTAAGGTGGGGTCGGGGGGGTTTCCCTATCAACTCCCTCCTTTTTGATGCCTTTGTCTTACATGACATCAAACTCCTCACTCTGGATATCCATTAAGTCCTGGATCTCCGGATGAGGGTTCTTTAAGTTTGGAATGCTGGCATAGCTGGCTTCTTTTAAGGAAGCATTTAGCGTGGCATAATGCAGGTGATCCTCATTGGCTAAAGTCGATTCCATTAATGGGTTAAGGGGTACTAACTGTGGTGGGGTATAGGAACGGGAAGTTGCACAAGGGCATGTGCAATGTGACCAGCAACAACAGCAACACCAGCAGCAGATACACACAACAGTAAACGTGCTAATGCCAAGGAGGAGCCATACGTACCAGGGGTGATGGGGTGACTGAACACTTTTTGTGAATTGGCAGAGAATGTCGCTTTTAACACAGAGGGAAGATACTAAGTGAACAGTTTGGAGGGCGTTCATAGCTTCCTGATAAACAGTTTCTAAATAATGAATTTGAGTTTGCAATTGTGAAATAGATCGGATTTCTGGCAGAAGAGATCACAATGAGTGAAATTTGTCAGGGACAACAGATGTCCAGTCGAAAGGGACCTGAAACTCCAAATAAACCTGATAATCCTTTTTTGCGGGCCAATAAATATTATGAGTACCTGAGTTAGTGTGGAGGTTAAAGGCCACATCATAGATAATAGATGAATTGACATGGACACAACTGTTATTGGCGGACACAAGGGTATGGGAGGCTAAATCTTGCAAGCTGCCAAGACCCTCCCAACATACCCGGTGATGGACAGTTACCACCTCTCCGGGGTGTAGTTTTCTAAAGCATTGTAGTTGTGGGGGCTGTAAGGGCCAATAGGTCCAGAGATCACCTAGACCTATCCAAAGGTCAGGGGTTATAGCTGGGGCACCGATTAAGAAGCGGTTAGGACCGCCAGGGGGCTTAATTTCCCAAACATCTCGATGAATTACCCAGTCCCACAAGCAACCACCCCACTGGCCTGGGAGAATACGATAAGTGGGGGCCCAAAATCCTTTCACGGGTCCATAAGCCCGGAAGGAACACCGTGAGCGCCAACACTTCCATTCAGAAAACTTCCAAGTATGTCTCCATGGCCACAAATAGGGGGGTATACCAGATGTATTAGTAAGGGCAGTGGGCCAGCGCTGCTGTTCGAGGTCCTTACGTAAGGAGAAGAGGATGGTATTGAGATAATCCTGTACTTCTGAACACGCCTGATCCCACTGCAATGCCTTTCCTGATACAGTAGCCTGATGGACCATATGCTTAAGCAGGTCCTGGGTAACAATGCTTAGTGCTGAGATAGTAAGGAGTGCGCCTATACCGGCCTTTTCCTCAGTAATCTGAGTCCCAGAGATAAACTCTGCGGCCTGGTCTAATTGTCCCAGATGGCCCTCATGTTCCTGCGTTTTGTAAACAGTCCAAGCTGAGGCTGCAGTGTTAGCACCGTGCAGCAGAGTATCAACAATATCTCTCCTTTTTCTGCTATCTTTAAGTCGAGCTTGTTGTTCCATCAGGCGTATGGCTGCACCTTTAGAGCAGTTAGAGTAAGTGGCGGTGATTTGAAAGTGAGTGAGGGGAAAAGAAAAATGGATGGTTCCTAAAGTGGCATTTAGGATTGTCCATTTAAATCCTGATAAGTGAGGTTTTTCTGTAGGCTCATACCATAATTGTTGGTTCTGAACCTGAATGCCCTCCTTAGCCAGGGAAGTGTTAATTGAATGGGAAGGGGTGTATTGAAGTAGAGTACAAGTGATATTTACAGTGAGGGGAAGATCCTGGACACAAAGAAATCCTACAGTGGCTAAGCATATCCTTTCAACTGTAACATTAGTTCTGGTGGCACGAGTGGCTATAAAACATTCTGGACCCTTTTCAGTAAGTGGCCAACAAGTGCCTGGGACTAACACGAGGTCTATATCATGGTCAGTGTCCCAGGTGTCTATGTAAATTTCAGCTTGGTCAGGTTCTCCTGTATAAGTAACATAAGAGGTTATATTACGGTAACTAAGATACACCATACCAAACGCATTCCATTTAACATACCGTTGGTATACATGGCCATGCAATGAGAAGATTAACTTGGATACGCAATAGGAAAACAAATCACCAGAGGAAGAGGGTCTGGGCCATTGTATAATGGTCGAGGTCTTGGGTAAATATGGGTCTGATTGGGGCTCGGAACGGGCATGATTTTCTGAGATATTGAGGGATGGAGTTACTACGGGAGGCTTAACTAAAGGGGAGGCCGTGGGGGGAGCAAGGGAAGGATGGGATTCGTCTAGTAGTTCTGGAATAGCCTGGCATGGCCAGGGGACCTCACCTGTACGGCAATCACCTGAACTGGGAATAAATCCCAATATCCATTTTATCCCACATTGCCATGCCTGTTTCAGCGATGCTTAAGAGCATTTTAGCAGTAAATCTTGGGTTAAAGAACTAAGAGTGGAGACAACATGTAATTCGTCCACTCCAGCCCAGATACTGCTTACTTGTGCCCCGGAGATAAGCCTATGTCCTGGGCCAATTGGCCCAATTTTCATTATGCTGTTGATTTTTGTAAATATTTCAGACAGGAGCGGCACTATTTGCCCCGTCCCGCAAGGAGCCAGTTAAATCCCTCCTTTGGTAGGAGGATGCACCCCAAGTCTATACCAACCCAAGGGTAGCCCCTCAGGAGCAATTGGGGCAGGTAGAAGTGATCTGGAAGTGGGATAAGGGCAGGGCAAATTTGATAGCTCCTAGCCTGGCATTAAGTATGGTCCATCTGAACCCCCTTGGGTTTCTTTTTCCTAGAAGAACCATACCACAACTGCTGGTCATACACTCGGATACTTTTTCAGGAGGCTTTAGGTTCGTTATATGGGAGAGAAAATACTATAACAGGGTACAGGCTATGTTGTTGGTTACTGAAATAGTCTCTAAGTAGAAAAATATTCCCGTGGTTAGACAAGTCCTGTGGGTATATGTTTGGTTATTTACTAGTGGTGTCAGCAGTGAGCTTACAAGTAAGGCTACTAATTGGAGAAATATTTAAAAAATATTACTTTTCCATCCCCATCCCAAGTTCATTAAAGAGGAGAGGCTAAGGAACATTAAAAGTCTCATTTTCAGGTAGTTTTGGCTAGCTTCCGCAAGCTATTCTTCAAGATTTCGTAGTCTTAATTCACTTAGCTGTCCAGCAGTGAGGCAGCAAGGGAGAGGTTACTAGCACAATCACCTTGCTTGCTTGGAGGCTTTATTATGTCCTCAGGTGGAGAGGTTGTTTTCTTAGCAAAATTCAAAGGCTCAGTGGGTCTGTCAGCAAACAAAGGAGAAGTTACCAGTTCTTTTACCTTGTCCTTCACTCCTGCCGTCCAGAAAGAGCAACAACGCCAGAAGGAAAGATAGACCAATCATTAGTCAGAGAGTCATCACAGTGAGGAACATGGGCAGGTAGTCAATTCTTGGCACTTCACAGCAGTGTTGGTAATTAACAGAATTTGATAAGGGTCTTTCAGCATGGAGCCAGGGCAGTTCCTCGCTGGTGGACCTCCATATACACCCAGTCTTCTGGTTTCAGCAAGCAGCAGAGCTACTGTATTTAAAAAGACTTAACACATTTTATTAGTGCCTGGCGATAATTATGCATTGTGTCATTTATTAAATAAATGTCCACCTGAGCCAAAGCCAGCAGGGCACTGTTGATAGTTGCATTGGGTGCCCTGGTAGAAATTTTGTAAGGGCTGAGTGCGTTGGAAGTGGCCTTGTAAGTGCATTTGGCCATATCTGTGAAGCTGCACATAACTTAGTTATAATTTGTCCAGTAAAATTAGGTTTACATTCACTGTTGCTATTTACAAGTATGCCAAAGTTTCACAACCGTTTTGGCATAAGCCTTTTTATAAGGAAATATATTACTAAAACTAACACATACTGATAAGAACAGCATTTTGGCATGTTTATAAAGTCAATCTGAATATTTACAAAGGGTCCTCATGGAGTGGGGTGAGCTGCAGGTCTAGTCTGGACTGGTTTTCCACTGTTGTGTGCCAAACAAATAGGGCAAGGATTACAATATTGTTGAGCCATGATTAAAAATTTTGAGGCATACCAATGCCACACCCCTGATGCAATCATCCCTCCTTTTCTCACGCGGGCCAAACCATGGGCCACGCGAGCAAGGTAGGGGAACATAGCCCGGGGCGCAACCAGATGACCATCTGGAGTGCACCACAAGGTGTGGAGAACACCCATTTTTTCCCCATCCGTCCTTCTCCTTTTTAGACGCTGACTCTTGCAATAGTGCCAGGTCATGAAGGGACGCAGCTGGAGAAAGAGGTTGCAGCATACAAAGACAAAAAATTTCAGAGGGAAGCCATCAGCTACTGGGTCCAAAGAGGAACTAAATATGCAACGGGTTTGCGTGAGGACCCCTAGGGCCACCCCCTCCTTTTTTCATGACAATAGAGAGTAAAGGGTTTCTTATAATCAGGGAGGCCCAGTGCCAATGCTCAGGCCAGAACATGCTTAACCTGAGTGAAAGTCTTATTAGCCTTTAATGTCCAAGGGATGGGGTCTGTGACCTTATTTACAGTCAAATCTTGCAATTACAACATTTAAACATTTAAATAAAATTATTTTGCTTAAAATATTTTTTTTCTTTACAAATATCCTTGCTGATTGCAGGCAAAAGTGAGGAATTACTTAAATTACTCCCCATATTTTTCTGTATTTGTTTTGTAGGCAGGTCAAGTTTTAATGGTTTCTATCTGCTATTTGTTACCAAAACAGATTCAAAATCTTTTACCATTCTCCTTGGCCTTGACTGCCCTGTTGCAGCCACAACTTTGGATTGTTTTCTTGTTTAGTTTTGTGTTCTGGCAAAAGTATATATATATTTTTTACAACCCAAAACAACACCAATTATTATAAAACAAAAATTATACACACCAAGAGTGCTGATTATTTACAGACATTCTAAAGAAACCAAGATTTTTATTTTTATAACACCTTCTTTTAACATTTGTACTTAGTTTTACTGCTTAATTTTTTTCTAATAACTACAGAGTTAACTTTTAACTTTTTTTTTTTTCTCTCTTACTTCCTTAAACCGCGGTTGCCGTTTGTTTGGGCCCGATCCTTTTTTCTTGCTGCATTATTATTTTTTTTTTTATGGGCACAGGCATTGTTTCACTACCAATTTGGCAAGGAGAGCGGGCCTCCCGACCAAATCCCCTTCTATCTATCCACGCACACCCATCCACATACACACACCACATCCAGAGGCATCCTGTTCAACGATCAACATTTTTTTTTCATGTCTGGACTCAACACAATCTTTCCCTGAGGCAACAACAACCCCTCAGAATCGGTGCACTACAAAAGAGAATAATAACAGGGCTACAAACAATAAATAAAATAGGGAGAACAACAGCATAAGCAGCACAATAAAATTCCTTCCTCGGTATAGTTTGAGAGGAAGGATTTAACTATATTTTTGGGAAGTGGTCTTGCTGGGTTCAGGCAAATTTCAGCCAGCTGGGCAGTTCCAATGTGCCCAACCTGGTCAGCATGATCAGCTCACAATGCCCACAGGGAGGGAGAGACCTTAACCAACAGTTCCTGTTGCAACGAGGAAGGGCTGGGGTCAGTCTTCTCCTTAGAGTGTTCATTTAAAAAGCTGCCAGGGCCTTATTGTGAGCGGGATCAGGCATATCCAGATACACACCATTTGGGTACAACAGATTGTACAATTTAATTCACACAACAAAATTTTTTCCTAATGGGTTGACGGGAGAACACGGACTAAGGAGAAATGCATGTCGGTTAGAGAGACCAAAAAAACCCAAAAACGGTACAGAGTGGGGAATGGGAGCATTTCCCACTCCTACTGCAGTCACAACTTTGGAAGAAAGGGGCACAGTGGAGAAATCTTGTGCCCTTAGAGTAGAGCTAGAAGCTCCCGTGTCAACCAAGCAAGGGGTAGGGACACCATTTATTAGGGGGCGGTGGAGCAGGAAGAGGCACTCCCTCCTGCCGTGGGTACTGCCTAGGGGGTCGCGTAGGGCAGTTTTTGATAAGGTGTCCCTCCTTTTTACAGTATTTGCACTGGACTTTTGGGCAATTGGCTTTCCAATGTCCCTTCTGCCCACATAAAAAGCAGGCCGAGGAGTTAGGGTTAGTCAGGGGCTTATTTCCAGTATAGGGTTGGGCTTTAGTTACTGCCTGTTTTGGTCTCCGCCTGGGCCCTTTCCCAGCGGAATCTTGCATAGTCTGGAAATCTTGTATAGTCTGGATTTGTAAGGCTGTAAGCTTAGACTCTGTTTCATCCTTTTTTCTTTCTATATTAATTCTTAACTGTTCTCCCACCTTTGGCAAGAGTTCTTGCACAGAGGCAGCCACTATTGCCTGCGTAGCTGCATGTTCTGCATTTTTAATCCCCAAATACCTTTCAAACACTTGCTTAATATGCTCCATAAAGTCTGCCGGATTTTCTCCCTTATTTTGCTTACAGGCGTTTATTTTTGCCCAATCTGTTTTCTTTGGGCATACGGTGAGAACCTCGTTAACTAAGTCAGTTCTTATTTTTCTTGGGTATCTTTTAGACCCCTAACTTGGGATTCCTGACGTCTTTTACCCATTTCATAATGCCATTCAAAATAAGCATCAAACTGTCCCTGTCCTACAGAATTGGCAAGAAGGGCACCCCGGAGGTGCACGATCCTGTCAAGATCAAAACTGCCCTCTACAGGAAATTGCAGTTTTGGGTCATCTCTGGTATACCAATTCCACTTTTGCAAATATTTACATGTCGACGGGCCACGGTGCACATACATATAAGCAGCAGGAGTGCCTTTTGGACCAGACTCCATTCTTACTGCAGACAAACACTTCTCTCAAGCCACTCACACAAGGGAACGCTTATCAGGATTACCACGGTTCTAACACCAATGGCATCTTTGCCTGCCCTGGGCAGGGGAAATGGGAGTAGGCTTTCGCCGACCCGCCATACAGCAGGTACCTACAAGGAAGGAGGTAAAGGATGGGACGGGCTTCCTCCCGGAGAACCCGCGGTCCCCGCATGCCTGTCGTCAGCCCAGAGTACCAGCCTTAAGCCAATGATGCTTCTGAAGCTACGGACCCAGCGGTACGGTTTTCCTGGGGGCTTCCCTCCTCTCCGAGAAGGGAAGGGAGCTTATGGCTCCAGTGGGCAGAAAAGGGACCCTGCGGTCCTGAAAGGACAGTGCTCGAGGAGCGGTCACAGGGTCATAGGTCATGGAAGGGAAGGGAAAAGGGATGGGGAAACACACAAGCACTCAACAGGCTAGACACTTACCAAGGCCTGCCAGCTAGGAAGCTTCACAATCTCTCCACACACATACACAAAGCTCAGCTGTGGGGCTTGCTTTCGAGACACTCCCAGTCACGAGCTTTCGCTTCGCAGGAGGCTCGGGGCGTCTTCCCACAGCTGTCACTCACACTGGCCACTTGGCCCTTACACACACAGACACAGGCACTTTCTTGACACAGGCGTCAAGGCGAAAAACGTTAAAACCGGGATCCCCGCCAGACCTGGTAGGAATGGGGACCCCCGATCAACTCCCAGGGCGCGCTAGCCCAAGAGCGGATCAGGACTCTCCGGACCGAAAGAAGCGTGGTCCGTGGGTTGCCGGCAGTATCTTTAAAACCTTTTCAGAACCTTAGAAAGACTTCATACCTTTTCAGAACCTTAGAAAGACTTCATATCTTTAAAAGTTATCTAACCTCGGACTTTCAGAGAAAAGGCGTCAGGTCTGTCTGATGGCTAAAAGTTCGAACCCAGCTTGTGACTTACCCCAAACCGGAGCCTACAGACCAGTCCTCTGCCAAACCCCATTAGAGATTTCAAAAGGTCTCTTACCTTTTAATTGGGCCCTGGGGTTGGAAGGAAACTGCCTGCGGTCCTCCCATCCAGGAGAAGCCCTCTCGTGGGTTCCCGGCCAATGCACCAAAAACCACCAGCTACATGGGAAATAGAAGCATATATATATATATAGACACACACAAATAAAAGAAGCCATATATTGTTTTTAAATATATAACAAATGATAAAAGGGGAAACTGATAGCAATAGATATAAATTAGAAATTGGGAATTGTACAAAATTGATAAGGGAACCAAAGGTGACACAAAGAAAACTCTCTAGTCTGCAGAATAAAGGAGCATAAGAAGGAACTTTTAAAAGTATATTAGGAGGAACTGGAATGATAACACAATGTACTGACAGCCTTTTGGTTGGACTGTCCACGGGGGTGGAGTGGGCAGGTGCAGAAAGCCTTCCCCCGCGCATTCTTACACGTCTGGGTGTGGAAGATATGGAACATGGTGAGTACTGAGGGTGGTTAAACATGGGCTGGAGCAGCACTCTGTGACCCCGCTGCTCTTCCTGAAGATCCACCAGACGTCGGAGGATGTCAGTTTGATCACGCAGCAGCTCCAGCGTTGCATCCTGCCATCGCTGATCTTCCTGCAGCCACCTCTCATCTCGAGCATCTCTCCTATCCTCACGTTGGTCCCTCCTGTCCTCACGTTCACTGGCATCTTTCCTGTACTTTGCTACCACGTCCTTCCACTCCCCCAGATGAGCTCTTTCATTGCGGGTTATTGCCATGATTTCTGTGAACATTTCATCTCGTGTCCTCTTCTTCCTCTGCCTTATCTGAGCTAGCCTTCGGGATGGAGTAGGGAGGCTTGAAAAATTTGCAGCTGCATGAGTGGGGGAAAATAGTGATAGAAGGATTATAAAAGATACATTTCACAGAACAATGGTTATAATCTTTCACAGTGAACAACACTGTTCACCTTACATAGCACATGTGATTTCACTACAAGTTCGCATTTGGATTCTTTTAGTATTGAGTGCCTGTGGCTGTGGTGTAACAGATTAACACAGACGCAGGTCCAGGCATCACAATTCAGCTTGCATGCGGTCATGGTAAGGCATACAGCTTCTCCCTGTGCTGCTGCTTTTACAAGGAGCAGCAGATGCCAAACCTTAACCCTAACACTGGAATTGCTTTACCCCTCCCCCAACTGCATGGCTGGTATAATGGCAGATCACTGCTAATCACCCCCCCTTTCTCCTCCCCCCCCCACCGCATGGCTGGTAGCTGGGAAGATTCCTGCTGGCCAAACGCTAAAAAGCTCAGCGCCATTAACGCCCCTCCCCTCCCCCCCCCCCGCTTGGCTACCTGCAAGGAAGGATTTCTTTTAAGCAACAGGCAAGCAGCCCAGTAGGAATGGCCAGCTCTGTCCCCTTAATAAAATTCCTTAATTTCAACCAGGTTACCATGAACGATATCACTCTGCTGAGGATAACAGAGCGAGATAAAGAACGGATGTTTCTTGAATGCCTGCAATCACCGGGACCATACGCAGCTAGGCTTTGTCATGCAATGATACCAGATTACTTGCTGCATGCATGGCGTGATAAAGAGGCCTACCATGGTGGACGGAACAAGGCTGCCTTGCCCAGAAACCTTCTGCAAAGGCTTTTGGAGTACCTCCAGGAGCTCTTCATGGAGATGTCCCTGGAGGATTTCCGCTCCATCCCCATACATGTTAACAAACTGTTCCAGTAACTTTAATGCCTGCTAATGCATGCCAAACACTCATGGCAAATCAATCATTAAAAAACGCTTGCTTTTAAACTATGTTTTATATTTACAAAGGTACAGTCACCAGAGGTCGCTTCCATGGCTTCACTGTCTGGGCTAGTGGCTTGGGAGGGCAGGGATGGTAATTCCGTCTGGGTCACAAAAAGCTCCTGGCTGTTGGGGAGAATGGAGTGCTGTGTGCTCTCTGCAAGCTCTTCCTCCTCTTCCTCCTCGTCATCTTCCCCCTCCGCTGAATCCTCATCCATGGTTGAGATTATAACCCCCACCTCGGAATCCACGGACAAGGGGGGGGTAGCGGTGGCGCAGCCCCCTAAAATTGCATGCAGCTCAGCGTAGAAGCTGCATGTTTTTGGCCCTGATCCAAATCTGCCGTTTGCTGCTTTGGTTTTCTGGTAGGCTTGTCTGAGCTCCTTCACTTTCACTCTGCACTGCACTGAGTCCCTGGTGTGGCCTCTCTCCCTTATGGTATTGGAAATTTTTTCAAAAGTTTTTTCATTTCGTCTTTTGGAACGTAGTTCTGATAGCACTGAATCCTCTCCCTATATAGCAATAAGATCCAGTACCTCTCATGTGGTCCATGCGGGTGCTCTTTTTCTATTCTCAGGAGACTGCATTGTTACCTGTGCTGATGAGAGCTCCACGCTGGCCAAACAGGAAATGAAATTCAAAAGTTTGCAGGGCTTTTCCTGTATACCTGGCCAGTGCATTAGAGTTCAGTTACCTGTCCAGAGCGGCCACTGGTGCACTGTGGGATACCGCCCGGAGGCCAATAACTTCGATTTGCGGCCACACTAACCCTAAATCAATATGCTAATATCGATTTTAGCGTTACTCCTCTTGTTGGGGAGGAGTATAGAAATCGATTTTAAGAGCCCTTTAAATCGATTTAAAGTGCATTGTAGTGTGGACAGGTACAGCGTTAAATCGATTTAACGCTGTTAAAATCGATTTAACTGCGTAGTGTGGACCAGGCCTGGTTCATTTCTCAGAGAGCGAAGAGGTGTTGGTAGGATTGCTACATTTTTACAGGCCACATATAACCATACATTTATAGTGGAGAGTAAGCGAGAGAGTAGAAGCTTAATCTCTACCTTTTCTAAGGCCCACTGAAATTCTCTCTGTCAGCATTTAGCATCCTGCTGATTTGCTACTGTATTTTGAAGTCTTCCTGCTGTTAGAACTACATTTTACAGTGACTACCCACCCCATGAGGAATGAGCTAGTACTGTGTAACAATGAAGCAGTGCTTTACAAAATGCTGGACTGCGCAATAGGAAGAACACTCTTCATTTGTGCACAAGGGCCACATCCACTTGAAAAATAACACTCTAGGACTAAAATTAGTGTGAACCATAACCAGCAAACCAGGCAAATATAAAACTAAAACCAACCTCTGACTCCAATAATTCACCACCCTTCCAAAACTAACAAGGTTCTACACAAAGCCTATTCCATTCTGGTCTCACACCAGTTCCATGCTGGTGCATTTATTTCAACTGAGCCAATCCCAGTTTACACCAGTGAAAGTGAGAAGTGAATCTGTGCTGGACGTTTGCCTTCCAAGGGACAGCCCTAGAAATGCGGTAGCATAATTTCACATGGGCAATGAACAGACTTTGCTCTCAGTAATTCAATAAGGTTACTTCCAGTTAGGCGTGGGAGGATTTGATTTTTATCAGTAAAAGTCACTAACATCAATGTTTTTTCACAGTATATGCACAAACTGAAAAAAATATTTCAATTAATAACTGAAATTTACAGATAGACAAAGTAAGGAAAATATTGCTTGAGAACTTAGTTTGATTTAAAGATATTTACTTAGTATATTTTGACATGTGATACTGACTCCGCTGCCTATCATTTCATGCAATTGTGAACATTTAAATAAATAAAAATCTAAAAAATGTTTTCAAACAAACAGATTATCCATTGAAATTATTATTAAAAATCAAATTCTGCCAAGCCTCCTTTCAGTCCATTTTTGCATAATAGATTTTGCAAATGCCTTGAAGAGAAAATGGGACCAGTTTTGCTTTCATGCCTCTGCATGTGTATCAGTTGAGAAATGCAAGTGTGTGTTCATGTAGCAAAGATCAAAATTAGGATCAATATTCTGGTCCTGATTAGTGATGGAGTACAATATTTTGTTTCCCTCTAATGATGTGTCTATGGGTATCCATCCTGTAAGACATAGAATATTCAGTCATGTAAAAGCAGAGCACATTTTCCCAACCCTATAAAAATCTTTATCAGTATAATGAGTGGGAGCAGTGGGTGGACTATGAGCAAGTTAGTTTTTCTAAGTGTAAAATTGGGATTTGGATGAGAAAATGAAGATCAGTTTCCTCCTACAATTGCCATACTTCTAAAGTCAATATGAAAAAATGGGACTCTGTTCCACATTAATTAGTTGCTTCATCAGGACACCTTGGAACCGTACCAAAAAAAAATTAGAATGACAAGACTAGGTTAGTAAGAGAGGCCATTGAGAAATGGGTGAGGGTGTGTATTTATCTCAGGATCTGTACATGACAGGGATCTTCCACATGAGGATTCATCAGTTCAGAAGGGATCACTTGATCATTTAGTATGACCTCCCTGTGTTATACAAATCACAGAAGTTCATTCCATTACTCCTGTATTGAGCCCAATAACTTGTTTGACCAAAGCATATCTTTCAGAAAGGCATCCAGTCTTGATAGAAAATCCACCACTTTCTTTGGTAGTCAGTTTCAATGCTCAATGTTAAAAATACATGCCTTATTTCTAATTTGAATTTTTCTGGTTTTAACTTCAAGACAAGTTTTTGTCGTGCCTTTCTCCATTGTATCTGGACGAAATACATGCTATGTCCTCTCTGGCTGATTTTCTGTGTGTCTCAATCACTGAGACAATGGACATACCAAGGTAGCTTCAGGTAGCTACCTGCAGTTTAGACTCATAAATTCATTGCTCATAAAGTCAGATGGGTAGGAACTGGGTCCACGGTTTGATAGCGCTTATTGATGGCTTCTTTAGGGAGAGTCTTTTGTACTACCAACTTTCATAGTATCAGTCATTAGGTTAAAAAGGTAAAATCTCTTGTTACTGGGGATCTCTCTAATCTGCCTTTCTCGGGAAGGATATTAAGAAAGTGATGGGAGTATCTACAGTTCTCAGATTTCTTTGGTATCCACTAATCTAGTTTCTGTTCTGGGCATGGTACAGAGATTGTATTTTCCCCTCCGGAAGAACCCATGTGGTGAT
Organism: Gopherus flavomarginatus; assembly: GCF_025201925.1. Lineage (NCBI taxonomy): Eukaryota > Metazoa > Chordata > Testudines > Testudinidae > Gopherus > Gopherus flavomarginatus. The sequence continues at coordinate 71,918,732 of NC_066620.1, read as the reverse complement.
TAATCATGTTGGTTCCCACAGAGTTCTGTTCTCTTGCTCCTCTTGGTGAACATGTTAGGTCTCTAGTGGGAAAGTGAGATGATGTGGGCTGGAGTGTTGTTGGTGTGCCCAGATGAGCTATTGCTTTTCCCTCAGTGCTTGGGTGAGGATGCATTCTTACTTGTTCGGGAAAGCATCTTGAAAGAATGGCAGGGATTGTGCCTGACTCCTCTGTTAAGTGAGTATTTTTACTTGTTGCCAACTCACTGTGCAATTTAGGTGCGAGGGTGCTCCTGGATGCCTGTGTGATGCTGGCAGACCAGGCCATGCCAGAGTGTATTCAGGCCAACAGAGCAGGTAATCATCACATGATCCATCCCCTGTCACCCATTCCCAGCTTCTGGCAAACAGAGGCTAGGGACACCATCCCTGCCCATCCTGGCTAATAGCCATCGATGGACCTATCCTCCAAAAATTTATTGAGATCTTTTTCGAACCCTGTTATAGTCTTGGCCTTCATAACATCCTCTGGCAAAGAGTTCCACAGATTGACTGTTCATTGTGTGAAGGAGTACTTAGTATAGATCAAAGTGATTGTTGAAGGCCAAATAATGTATCTGATGTTTAGACTTCATAAAACTAATGGGATGTTACTTGCACTGTTTACACTTATCTGTATCCTGTTATGCAGCAGCAAACATTTACATTGTGTATACCCCTGTAACTAAATAACCCATCAAAGAAGCGTTGTGAAATGCTATTTTCAAAGCCCATGGCCATTGTGTATGATGACTGGAGATCAGAGGCTCAAAGTGCATTCCTCACTCACCCTCATCAAAGGAAAAGCCCATGTGGGTAGAGACACTGCCAGCTTGTTTTCTGTCAGAAGTTATAAATATAAATTCAAGGAATGATCCGTCTTCTCTGGACTGTTTGGGCTCTTACAGGGAAGTGTACCAGATGCAAAGCAGAGATCCCCAGAGACAATCTGGTAACCCTGAAATACTTTGGGGAGATTGGCAGCTCATTACATCAGTGCCACCATGAATCAGCATTCACGTCACATTCCGTCAGTACCCCACCCAGGCCGGGGAAGCTAATGATCCAACTAGTGGGCCAAATTCGGTGATGACTCCTGGCCACATGCCACCTGAGACACATTGCGCATATGCTAAGAAGCAGCAACTGGCATAGTGATATGGATCAGGATTTGACCAGCAGATTTTGATAGATTTCTTAGATGCAGTGTCTTTTTTTGGTGAGGGGAAAGTGTCGCCAAAAGCAGCACTTGCACTCATGAGTTCTTAGTGAATTTTTTAATATTTGGTTCACACTTTTGCTACTTTCTTTCATTCCTACTGACCTACTGAATCACGTGCTGGATTCATGTTGCAGTGATTTTCTGTGATGATACTCTTTTTGTGCCAATACTTCTGTTAAACTCAAAACACACAGTGAAACTTTGCTGGCTCCAGGACAGGACTGATCACCTTTTCTTTTAACTCGATATAGGGAGCCCAATGGCCAGGCAGAATGTGAGCTTTGGAGATCCAAACTTACCTATACTCATTGGTTTGAAGCAGATCCATTTATAAAGTAGCATGATGATTTTCTAGGAAAAAAGTATATAAACTTATATTGCATTAGCCTTGACATCTGGAAGAGAAAGGGTCAAAGTTCAACTATTTCACTGTTGGCATTCAAATGGGTATTTCAAAGTATTTGTTTACAGTGCATTTGTGCATTCCTTTTGAATTCAAAACAAACTTTTCAGTTTTTCAAGCAGGAGCATTTCTCAGATTATATTGTGGTTAATTAAAGCTGTAATTGCTTTAGATGAACATCATTATAGAGCTGCTTAAAATGTGTTTTTAAGGTTTCCATTTAAATTAGCTTTCAAAAGAGAACCTGTAGCAATTTTTGGTGTTACACTTGAAAAAAGAAGTATCAATATGTAATAGATTTAATTTGGCTGAAATAATTTCTAGGGAACCTGAGAAATCTTTAAATCATGATGTGAGGACTTCAGTAAGTCAGCCAGCGGTTAGGGGTCTATTACAGGAGTGGGTGGGTGAGGTTCTGTCACTTACAATGTGCAGGAGATCAGACTAGATGATCATGATGGTCTCTTCTGACTTTGAAGTCAATGATAAAGTTTTTCCAACTTTATTAGCAGACTGAATCTGGGGAATTATCTTAACTTTCCCTTTTTTAGTCCAACTATCTGAATGATACTGGAGTATGTGGTCACTAAATATACATCCATTCTGGCGCAGCTTCACAGAGCATTCTTTTGTCATCAGTGAGAAGTACTTTTATTCTCTCCAAGCAAAATCAGACATGCTGGGAATCTAAGATGCTGGTAGTGGTAGTGGTGTAATGGCTGCAGAGTCAGGCCTTTTGGATCAACTACCAATGTTCATAAGTCAATTTTAGAAAAGTCATTTCCACAGAACTCATTTCACCAGCACATGCACAAGCATGAGATTCACAGCATTTCCTTGACAGATTTAACAAACAATGGGATTCAGGGACGTATGCTTTAGGTTGCCTCTCACAGAGACAAGGAAATTGCTCAAGTGATGACTCTTAAAGGTAGGGAACAATTTGTTCCTGTAAATTACAACAGTGGGTTTAGAAACAAGTTAGTAAAGTCTTCTTCACAGGAATATTGTGGAATGCCTGTATTTTTGTTCTCATTTCATCGTGCCAACTGTTTCATATTTTGTTTCAAGATACAATAGATTTTTCAATACACAGAATATAAGTCTTCAAACCATACAGCAGTGAATAGTTGAAACAGTTCTAGTAGTCTGATTTTAAAATGGTTACTCATGTCTGTCTGAACTATTTTAATACAGGAATAGGGTTGGAAATCTCATCAGTATGTGATGTCATAAAAATATTAGGCTACCTTTTGGAATGTTGGTGCTTTCTCTTCTACTCGCACCTGAAAACCAGAAACACAGTGATACAAAGAACCCACCAACTTCTGTATTCTCCCTCCCAGTCCTTCACCATCATCAAAATAGCCTTAGTGTTGCTAGAAGTAACATTTCCCCCCTTCATCCCTCAGTGATGGACAATCAAACTCACCCGGAGCACCAAACTCAGGCCTAGTTTACACTAGAAAAGGCTTCCCAGTGTAGCTATGCTGGCAAATGTTCCTACTGTCGAAGAAGCTCAGAGAGCTTTTTCTGATATAGCTCGTATCAGTTCTGTGAACGAAAGATGCTATACCTATAAAAGGATGCTTTTGCTAGTATAATTATGTCTGCACTAGAGCTTTTGCTGGTATAAAAATGTTGTAAAAAAATCACCTCCTAACTGACATCACTACACCAGCTAAAGTTTTAAGTATAAACCTGCTGCCAGGCTCCAGGTGGTGGCTGTATCTCAGTGACTGAACATGTCATTGCAGAGGGAGTTTTTTATGAAAGATGAGTATTAGCTACATGATCAGAAAGCAGTTAAGATTCAAAGAAAGCAACTATTGGCAGTTGATCAAGTGACTGGGGCTTTATTACATGTTGCACTATTATAAAGAAGCCTTTTATAGTACACACTATAGATTATATTGTACATTAATATAATTTATAGTGCATACTGTAAAACTGGGAACAAGACATTCCATAATGGCTCCTATTATGGAGTTTCTGAGAAATTATCTTATGTGAGGGAGCTTTAGGAGATCAGGGTGAAGGCAGAGTGCATGGCCTGAGCTCTCTGTGGGTTTCCTTGATCTTCAGGAACGGACACTCCATCTCTGCCCTGTGGCAATTCCCAGCCCTCCCACTGCTATTGGTTCTGTTTCTCTTGCTCCTGCCACTGTCCCTAAGGGTGAGGGGAGTTAAAGTTCATATGACTCAGGGCAGCGTTAATTTCCTTGAGAATAGTCAACTGGCTTCTCCCTAGCCCCACCCAGCCATGCCCTTAATACACAATGACGCCTCTATAGCAAAGGGTTGCTGGATTTCTGATAGTTTGGGGGAAGGGATGCGTCTCCCTTCCATTGCTTTTGGGGCACTTCCTCATGCATCCTTGTTTGCTGTCCTCCCACAGCTCACAATGGAGAGGATCCTGTATCCTATATAAACTCATAAAGTTTTGTTTGTTAGCTTCCTAAAGTGTAATTTGTTGCTCTGTCAGCCCAGGAAAATGGAGAGTACAATACAAAAGAGGTTACAATTTGTCACAAATAGGCATTTAACTTAGATTTAATGAGCTAGTTACTGTATATTAATTAAATCTAAATTGTTCATTGAAAACCTCTTTCTGAGGTTTTTCTTGCCATCTGGTTAACTTATTTTAAATGACAAAAGCAATAAGTACTTAATTACATTCCTATTAATATATTTTAATTTCTGAAGCATCTAAGACTTTTAATGGACATTTCACAAGGTATAATGAAAGAACTGAGATTTTATCATCTTAGAATAATTACTTGCATTAACTCCTTTGCTACAGAGTGCAGATGGAACCCTCCTCCATGCTGATGGAATTCTGTGATGCAGACAAGAGTAGAGTTTCAATGTTCTGTATAGATCATGGCATTCCCAAAGTGCAAAGTGGAACCCTGATAGGAATCTTTAGAGGAAGAGACCACATTTCTTGCTCCAAGAGCTTTTGCTCAATAAAGCTAAGTCTGATATCCAAGGTTACAACCTTTTTGGCTTTTGTATTTTTTGCTTTTATTACCAGGCTGTATAGTAGTTTAATGATGGAGCAATCACTCATGCCTTCTGACTTGCCAAGGTGAGGAACAGCACAGAAAGTACCATGGGGGATGTCATCAAGAAGCGAATCTCCAGGACCCCCTCCAACCAAGATGATGCCACCTACCTGAGTGGCTCGCTGGAAGGCAAATTTGGAAGAGATGGGGGAGACTTTGCTTTGGACTCGTGCCCACAACGCTACATAACAACTGGAGAAGCGTATCAACTGCTGCTGGATGTGGTGTGAGGAATGCCAGGAGCTGGGAGTCCTGATAACACAAGTGAGGAACATGGACCGCACAATCCTCACCCTGAAAGCTAGAACCATGCTGGAGAGGACTGTGAAGGATGCTACCACTATGTGGAAAACCTGAAAGAGAAGTCGGACCAGGGCAAGGCCTCAAGGTGACATGCAAGTGGGATGCCAGCAAACACTTGCTTCTCGTGGACAGCTTCACCCAATTTACCAAATAAAGGTTCATCCACAAGGCCCGACTCAACTGCGTCCTGGCTGAATGGAGCCATCCACCACAGGAATCGGGACAAGCAATGTAGGAAGTGCAGCTATGCCAACGAGACACTACCCCACGTCCTGTATAGTTGCAAACCCCATTCCAGAATCTGGCAGCTGCAACACAATGCCATCCAAGATCACCTGGTCAGAGGCATCCTGCTACCTGTAGGGAAAGTTGCCATGAATGCCACCTTCCTGGAACCAACAGTCAACTGCAACCATCACCAAGGAGGACTGGAAGATCATCATGGTGGACATCACAGTGCCTTTCGAGAACAGGACCCCAGCCTTCTGCAATGTCCGAGCTTGAAAGGTGGAGAAATACTCCCCTTTGACCAATACCTTGAGCTCTAAGGGTTACCAGGACAGATGCACTGATCATCGGAGCCCTGGGTGCATGGGACCCCAGTAACAAGCGACTGTTGAGAGAATGCGGAATCGGTCAATGCTATACTTGGCTGATGCAACAATTCATGGTGTCGGATGCCATCAGGTGGTCAAGGGACTTCAAAATAGAACACACCACCAGACATCAGCAGTACCAGGAAGGATGAGCTGGAGTGCTGATGAGAAGCGCAGTGGAGAAAGTAACTGAAATACTTTCCTCATGGATTGTATTTTTCAAATGGACAATCTACTCTAAATGCTCAATTACCCAGGTACAATCTACACTCATTCCTATATCTGCTTTCTACAACCAATTTTCTGTATAACTTTTCATTAGTGATGTACCTGAGTATTTGGATTCTAATATCTAAACTGTACTGTTAAATGGATTCACCTAAATTTGGGTTATTGCTCATTATGCACTGTATGTATCTTAAGACATTTTAAAACAAATTTTATATTGTGGATAATCTAAGCGCTATACCTAAAAGTACAGACACTCCTTTCTTAACCTGTGTAATATATATCTCTAACGTTAGCTTAAATAACATTTTCTTCATCCTGAAGAAATGAGGAAAGAACCTCCCCCCCCATCTAAAAAATTCAACCAACTTCACTGCAGCCAGAACTCTCCTACAGCAACACTTGCCTCCGCTAGATGTGGGGACAGGTGGCACTACCCACCACAAAAACTATTGACTATTCATTTTTCCCAGCCTCTCTTAAACTACACCTGTCTGTAAGACCCTACCAAATTCATGGCTGTGAAAAACTCATCACAGACCATGAAATCAGACCTCCCCTGTGAAATCTAGCTATTGGAGGGGCATGGCTGGGGGAATTCCAGCCGGGGGTTCCTACTGTTGCTCAGGCGCCAGCTGCTAGTCCGCTGGGCTGGGGAGGGATGGAACGTCCTCTTTCCCTGAATGGCCACTCTCAAGGGGACATCAAACACACCTCCGGCTACCTGGGCTCTGAAGGCAGTGCAACCCCAGAGCTTCTTGCAGATGGGGGAAGACCCCAGAGGTGGATCTAATCCTTCTCCCCAGAGTGGCTGTATAGGGGAAGAGGAAGTCTTGTTCCTCCCCAGCCTGGCCTGGACTAGCAGCTAGGAGCCCCCGGCTGGGATCCTCCCAGCAGCACAGAGGAGATCAGACCCACCTCCACCTCTGGGAACCTCCTCTAGCTGCAGGAAGCTGTGAGGCTGCTGCCTTCAAAGCCCAGCTCTGAAGCCAGTGACAAAGTGAAAGTGGCAATCCCATGATCCTTCTCCTACAACAGCTTTACGACCCCACCCTTCGATCCTCTTTTGGGTCAGGACCCTGACGGCTACAACACTGTGAAATTTCAGATGCATATGTCTGAAAATGTGAAATTGACCAATTAAAAAACCCTCTGGCAGTGAACTTGACCAAAATGGACCATGAATTTAGTAGGAGCCTACTTATCTGCATCCCAGCTAGTGGGGGAAGGGAAGCTCATTACTGTATCTATAGCAAATCAATCAATGCCTGCAAAACAAACAGGGCTTGTCTACATCAGAAAGTTGCAGCGCTGGTGAGGGAGTTACAGCGCTGCAACTTAGGAGGTGTACACATCTGCAGGGCACCACCAGCGCTGCAACTCCCTGTTTGCAGCGCTGGCCGTACTCCCGTTTTGTCTCGGGTGTAGAGGATCCAGCGCTGGTAATCAAGTGTAGACACTTACCAGCGCTTTTCTTGACCTCCGTGGAATAAGCAGGTATCCCAGCATACCTGAGGAAGCCTCTGGTAATCAAGCTGGTCTCCTTCCCCGTCTTGCTCTCGCGTTCCCCGAACCCCGAGCAAGCAGGTCTCCTTCCCTGCGGTTTGCAGGGTGGTTCGGGGAACGCGAGAGCAAACCGCGGCGAAGCTGGTCTCCTTCCCCGGTTTGCTCTCGCGTTCCCCGAACAAGCAGGTCTCCTTCCCTGCGGTTTGCAGGGTGGTTCGGGGAACGCGAGAGCAAACCGCGGCGAAGCTGGTCTCCTTTCCCGGTTTGCTCTCTCGTTCCCCGAACCCCCGAGCAAGCAGGTCTCCTTCCCTGCGGTTTGCAGGGTGGTTCGGGGAAAGCGAGAGCAAACCGGGAAAGGAGACCAGCTCCGCCGCGGTTTGCTCTCGCGTTCCCCGAACAAGCAGGTCTCCTTCCCTGCGGTTTGCAGGGTGGTTTGGGGAACGCTAGAGCAAACCGCGGCGAAGCTGGTCTCCTTTCCCGGTTTGCTCTCGCGTTCCCCGAACCCCCCTTGAAGCCGCCCAACAGCGCTGCAGTGTGGCCACATCTAACACCACTTGCAGCGCTGGTTGCTGTAAGTGTGGCCACTCTGCAGCGCTGGCCCTATACAGCTGTACTAATACAGCTGTAACAACCAGCGCTGCAAAATTTTAGATGTAGACATGGCCACAGTTAAGAAAAAACTTATGAGGCAAACACTTGTCTCTGTTCTATTTAAGACTTGATTATGCCATTCTGGCGCTTCCTATAATAAAGTGCAGAGTGGAGTTGCACTGCCTCAGGGACAGTACCAGAATTCCCTTGGAGCTCCCAAGCACACAGAGGCAGCATGCTCATTATTACACATCTTTGTGGAGTGCATGTGGTAGGCTAGCTCAGCTGTCAGGTGCCAGAGCTCTGCCACCTCCTCCCTATCCCTTCCTGCTGCCTTTGAGGTGCCATAGCCCCAAAGGGAGTTTGAAAACATATTGGGGCTTCATTGAGTGCTGAGGCTGCAATTCTACCTTGCCTTTTCCTGGCTGCTGCGAGAGGAAGAAGGCCCCTTAGTCTGACTTCCCATCATGCAACAGAACCTGGTCCTTAATTATTTTTCCCACCAAATAATGACATCTCTTTTTCAAACGTAGCAGTAATTAAGTGTGCTGGGTGTGCAAGGGATTGCAGATTTATTGTTAGCAGAAGCTTAGAAATTAGAAACAGAAAAGACCTATTGGGGGCTTCCAGTCCAACTCCCAATCTGTGAGTTTAGCTCCTTATGAACTATGCTGAAAAAAATACATACCCAGAGAGAGGGGGGAAAAAATCTACCAGAAACACAGTGCATTTCACTTTGCATGTGACAGCAATACAGTTACTGTTCAGGAAAAGCCCTGTTTTCAACAAACAGCTCTTCAGCCTGTGTTTAAACACTAGGGGTCATAACACCTCCCACTCAGAGGTGAACAGAGAAAATAAAACTAAATAACCACTAAATGTAGCCAATAATATGAAAAATACAATCGAAATCAAACAGGCATCATGCTTCATTCCATCCAGCTGATCACAGATGTCTTACTATGTAATATAAGTATAGTGTGTGTAGTGTTCTTCACAAGTTTGGGTGGAGTGACCTCATGGACAGGAGAGAGGGGTCTCAGTCACTCTGTATCTTTATCCTTTGGAAACCCATGGAATTTCTGTAAACAAGTCTCAGAGTTGGAGCATGATCTGAACCCCACCGCAATCTGGGAGTTGATGACAGGCTCAGGGCTTGTCTACATCAGAAAGTTGCAGCGCTGGTGAGGGAGTTACAGCGCTGCAACTTAGGAGGTGTACACATCTGCAGGGCACCACCAGCGCTGCAACTCCCTGTTTGCAGCGCTGGCCGTACTCCCGTTTTGTCTCGGGTGTAGAGGATCCAGCGCTGGTGATCCAGCGCTGGTAATCAAGTATAGTCACTTACCAGCGCTTTTCTTGACCTCCGTGGAATAAGCAGGTATCCCAGCATACCTGAGGAAGCCTCCGGTAATCAAGCTGGTCTCCTTCCCCGGCTTGCTCTCGCGTTCCCCGAACCCCGAGCAAGCAGGTCTCCTTCCCTGCGGTTTGCAGGGTGGTTCGCGGAACGCGAGAGCAAACCGCGGCGAAGCTGGTCTCCTTCCCCGGTTTGCTCTCGCGTTCCCCGAAACCCCTTGAAGCCGCCCAACAGCGCTGCAGTGTGGCCACATCTAACACCACTTGCAGCGCTGGTTGCTGTAAGTGTGGCCACTCTGCAGCGCTGGCCCTATACAGCTGCACTAATACAGCTGTAACAACCAGCGCTGCAAAATTTTAGATGTAGACATGGCCTCAGTAGCAAATCCTACTCCTCAATGAGTGCATAGCAGAGATGAAAGTGGGCTGGTATGGAGGACCGGTGAGAAAAGGAGACTGCCTGAGGGAGGGAGAAGTCTGCCCCCTGCATAAGAATAGTTTAAACTCAGCTGTTCCCTGAGTGGTTCAGCCCCCTGGGGTTAGGAGCGGTTTCTGGCATCCTTGTTAATTTCACTCACAGTAGCTGTGGGGAGGGTGTGTTTGACCATGGCAGGGGCAGTCTTTTTCTGCTCCCGGGATGAGGGGATCTCTCCAATACTAATACACACAACAAATACAAACATTTGGCTGCCCAGCTTAAATCCAGAGCTAATAAAAGCAGGTGGAAGGGGAAAACTCACTGTCACATTGGTTTCTCATCTCCTCCCTCCCCCTCCTCCAGCCAGACTGCAGACAAGGCTCTGCATTCCTCCCCCTTCCCCACCCCCCAGCAGGGGTTTTCCTCTAGGCTCAAGCTTGCAGTAGGGAAACTGGCTGAGATGCCTGCTGCTGCTGCTGCCTGCATAAGAACAGTTTAAACTCAGCTGTTCCCTGCAGTTCAACCCCCAGTGTTAGGAGCCCATTTCTGGCATCCTTGTTAATTTCATTCCCAGTTGTTGTTGGGGGGTCGGGGAGAGAGGGTGTGTGTGACCATCGCAGGGGCAGTTCTTTTCTGCCCCCAGGATGAGGAGATCTCCTATACAGAAAAAATGCAATCAAAATCAGGAACCATTTCCAACTTCAAATCTATCCCATTCCCTTCCCAGCAGAGGATCATGCTTGTGATGTCCAAACTGCTTGCAGATTCTCTTTGAAATGTTACTGAACTGAGCAGGGAACAGCTGAGTTTAAACTATTCTTATGCAGTAGTCAGGCTTCGTCCCTCAGCCAGTCTCCCTGCTGCAAGCTAGAGGGAAGCCCCTGCAGCTGCGGACTGCCAGGCAGGGAGAAAGCATGGAGCCTAGTGTCGGCAGCCTCTCTGGAGGAGGAGAGAAGACATGGAGAAAAATGTGACAGTGAGTTTTCACTTGTTCAGGCTTATTCCAATAGTAAATTATTACAGACAGTACTGGTAGTAGTAATAGTAGCTTTATTTTCTCTATCTATGTCATGCAATGGGAGGGATCCATGAAGTACATAGGAGAGGTGGGTTGCTTGCAATTGGACCATATGGATAAGAAATGTAAATTACTTTCTCCCCTGCCCAAACCCCAGGACTCCCAGCTGCCTCTGGAGCTGGTAGCTCCGGGGATGATTTAAAGGGCCCGGCTCTTAGCTTCAGCCGAATCCCCGAGCCCTTTAAATCTTGATTTAAAACCCCTGGGATTTAAAGGCCCCACCTCTTCCAATAGAGGCCATGCCTCTTCCAGTTGAGGCCCCTCCCCCTCGGCAGGACTCTGGAGTACCGGTAAGTCCTTTAAATTACTTTCACCCTTGGTGCATAGGTGGGTTGATTAGCGAGAACATGGCTCCTAAAAGAGCCTCGTCTCTTGCAATAATCATGAAATAATGTAGAGAGACAAAAATGGGGTCCGTGGGAACTCTCTACAGATCACAGGACACCCTCATGAGTAAAGGTCAGATCCTGTAAGATCTGAGGAAATTATGGTGAGTGAGGCGCTCCCTCTGGCATGGCACATAGAGTTTCCTGAGTAACTCCCCGTCATGGTTCCCCGCCCTTCCCAACCACATTGCAGGGGCTGATACAGCCATAAGTTAGACCCAGATTACACTAGTGATTCTCTTTGAGTTTTATATGTAAGAAAATCACAAAGGTCATCAGCTGACTATAAAACGCTAATTTCAACCAGCCAGCTTGCTTTATCATGGGATTTTTAACCCCTCAGTTTTAATACTGAGTGCATAGAAATTGATAGAAATGCTAAGTATTATTCATTAGCGTTGATGCTGCTGTTGTGCATTATGGAATATTATCTAGACTGTCAATTCATTATAGCAAAGTGACCTTGTAGTTCTCTGCCCTACTCACGAGCCACCTGCTAATTGCAACTGTCATAGCTTCAGAACAATTTATTCAGATTCAGAAATTAAGAAAAAGTCCAAAAGCAGCTCCATGCAGGATGAGAGTATGGATTTTAATAGCCTAGGAGCAACTTCAGATATGAATTGGCAGAAAGCAGAGAGAGCCCTTGAAGGCCATAATCATGTAGTAAATGTATAACTATATAATTGCAGATTGAATGCCAGAATGCTTAAGTCAGTTTTAATAATTTCAGAAATCTTTTCTATAGTTAGGAGTCTGTCTAGCAGAATGTGTCCTTCCATATCCACTTGGATATCTCCTTTGCTTCCTATATTATTGTGTCCAGAAATAGCTGTATTTCAGTGTGAATGGAAGCAGTTTTAACATCAGCTTTCTGAGGCAAAATCTGACTGATAAAAATGAACTAATAACAGTTTCATAATTTGAGTATGTTATAAATAAATTCTAATAGAAGGAAATAATACACCAACAAATAATGGAGGAATAGACTTTGCACAGAAAATATAAACAAAAAAAAATCTCCTCTTCCCATCTCCTTTTAAAATTTATTTATTTGCATTATAGTATACCTAGGCATCCCAGTCATAGACCAGAACTCTATTGTATCATTCTGCATCATTTCTTTTCTGCTTATATTTCTGCCTCTCCAGTCCCTAAAGTGAAAGGCAGAGGAATAAGAGCTGGATGAACATTTTCAGCCAAAACTTTATTTTGCCAGTGCATGCCCTAATCCCATGTCTTATTAGGTCTAAGCATGGGGGACAGGGGAGGAAGAGGAAACCCCTTCTTCATCCTAATTTTTGTGATCTATAAATCATTCCTTCATTTCCTATGTTTTTGTTTTTTTGTTAAAAAATATTGAAAATACCCAAAGCAAAATTAAACTTTCAACTCCAAAAGGAAAACTTTCTGACTTTGTTTTTCAATTTGATGAAAATTAAAAAAAAAAAAAAATTAGTTTCAGTTCAACCCAAGCCATGTATTCATTTATTTTTCAGAACTGCCTGTGAATCAAAATAATCACACAGCTCGAAGCAGAACCATAGCTATTAATGTGAAAGTTATTTAGCTGATAATTGGACTCTTGAATTCTAGGGCCTGGTCTACACTGCAGAATTAGGTCGATGCAAGGCAGCTTATGTCAACCTAACTATGGAAGCGTTTACACCCACGAATGTAACTGCCCCGCTACGCTGACATCATAACTTCACTTCCACGAACACGATAGAGTGAAGGACGATGTAGTTAGGTTGACACAGTGTCAGTGTAGACTCTCTTCTCCTTGCTCTCCCACTGTTTCCCTCATGCGAGGAAGGGCCTGGACACAGCATAATTCCCTCTTCAGCTACACCAATTTTCTCCCCATTCTAACTCCATTAACATATTACTGGTGAATCAGGCTCATTTTCTTACTCCCCCAGCTCTCAGATACACTGAAACAGCAAAGACATGAAGTTGAAATGCAGAAAAAGGTGAAGGAGGGCAGGAAAGAAACTGTGAGGGTGGGTGCATCTTCATTAGTTTGGTTCTTAACTAGTTAGGTAACATGAGGTAAAATCCCACTACAGACAGGGTGGTTTGTGGTTTTTATGTGCGTTGGCAGGTCATGTTAAGGACTAAGGAGGTGCCTAGAATTTAACCTTGACTTGCTAAATTGTGTGAAAACTACAAACTACCATCTTGTGCGTGTTAACTCTAAGTAAAAACATGCCTTATTTCCTAGCAAAGATCAGGCTTTCCTACATGTAGCGAGGGTAGAAGGTGGTGGAAGGGAGGTGTTAAAAGTGAGGAAAAAGAGAACATAGCCTAGGAAAAAGCAATATCATCAAGTACCATATAGACTCAGGAGGCTATTAAGCATCTCTCTCTCTCCTTGCTAATAATTGCTTTGTTATTCAGAATGGACAGTCAGGATGAAGTCTGGAAGTAAACAGAAATCTGTCGTGGTTAGGAATAGTTTCTGTATTAATCCTTTTTTTTGAAGAGGCCTTTTGAGATTTCCCATTTTGTTTATGGTTCTAACTAAATGTGTCCCCCCCCTCCACCACGCTTTTGGCCAAAAGAATGCTTAATGAAAAGATGTTTTCTGTCCCTACATTCTCACCTGCTTTTACAAAGCTTTAACAAAATACAGTGGGTCAAAACCTCTGGTGTGTTCAGGCTATCTCACATCACTCTGGTGGCATAAAACAACCATAAGGTCAGTTTACTGGCCCACATGAGGATTCCTTCTGTATAGGGGAGTCCTGGGATTGTGTGGAGGTGCTGATGTGGGCATGGAGATAAAAGGGCCTTGCTTGGATTTCCCCTACACCCCAGTCATCCCTGGTTGTTGAAACTGTTGCTTGAGGCCATGGATAGCTGACATAAAATAGAGCAGCCCTTAACTGCTCTAACTTAATTTACAGAGGATATTGGCCAGGTGGTCTCGATTCCAGAAAGCTCCAGGATTGGAGACACACAAAGATCTGCACTGTAATCCAGGATATGGCCACAGTTTTGGATAGGCATACCTCTGTTAGCACAGCTAACATCAGCAGCATAGATATCATGGCATGGGCTTCAGCGTGGGCCTCACAAACATGCTGCGGATCCTAGAAACATGTGCTGCTAGCCCCGGCTGAAGCCCATGCAGCTGTGTCTATGCTGGTAGTGTTAGCCTTGCTCATGTGGGTAAAGCTACATCTACCTTACCTGTGCTGCAATTACACCTTGGATTGTAGAGTAAACCTACCCAAAGACAACTTAAAGGCATTGTTTTTCCCACTCCTTTTCCTGAGCTCTGCTGATGGCAGCTTGGCTGCAGCTCACAATCTGGGCTAATATTTTTAGGGCCCAATAATCCAGAAACATGTATTTGTTCTATTTTATTATTCAGTTGCTGCTGTCTTCTATGAAACTACAAATCACATGCTGCAATTCCCCACACAACACCTCCAACCCCTGGAGCTCCTGTGAAGTTCCAAGCAGCAGGTAAAGCTGTTTCTATCTTAGAAATCCCCTGAGGGAGGGTAGACGTGGTAACACCACCTGTCTATCCAGGAAGTGGTTTTCCCCTGTAGCACAAGGAGGCTCTGCTGGTGTAGGGAAGTGTAACTTACAGCTCACTGAGCCAGCTTCTGTCAATCTTGCTCTAGAGGAGGAAGAATCAAAAAAGTTCACCACTGTTTCTAAGTGAAAGTTAGATAAACCAAGTCATTCTTTCTTAGAGAAAAAAACCATGTCTGCCAATCAGGAATTAATTGGACTGTTCCAGTACAACACAGTTATGAAGAAAACTGCATGAGAGAGGTCAAATATTAGCCAAGACAACACTTACTGTGATTAAACCTCATTACTTTTTTGGGAACACCTATGATTGTAATCAACAGGCTACCACCTCTAACATTAAATCATCACAGACTATAAGTGAGACGACCTTAGACACTGTAGTGTGCACGAGAGCTGATACATGCCCTTATAACTAGAGGCTGTGGGCCAGATCCTGGAAACCAGTCTCTGTATGACGAATGCAGCTCAGAACAGGGGGATGCAAAAGTGGCTTAAGGCCAGCTGTGTGGAGAGCGAAATAACGTAGAATCCCAACATTCCAAACTTCTTGTACTATGGAGGCTTTTCTTAAGGCCTGCGGAAATTTGAAAGGAAACACTAAGATAATTAGGTCAGCATTTAAGAGACTTTCAATAGGCACAGCATGATCAATATTTTTTTTTATATCCCACCATTTTCAAACTCACAGTGGACTATAGAGCTACTTTTGCCATCCGGATTAATAAAAATCACTTTCAACAGATCTCCCTTGCTGATTGTAATTGTAATCCATTAAAAAATCCATTTAAACACTTTAATTGAGTCCTTCTTTCCAATTTCTTTGCCAGTTTGAGCACTTTTCATAGCCGTGTTCCAAATGCATTTTTTGCATTGCTAGGAGTTAATATGCCTCGCTTGACGTAAAAGTTCAATCGCACAGCAGAGAGGATTTTGGCATATGCCATCTTTCTTTTTTCTATTTTACGGTCAAGTCAGCCTGCTTGAAAGGGCAACAAGTTATTTTCAGCATCTGGTGTGCTCTTCCCCCTCCCCACCCTGGCAGTAAATAACTTTTGTTTTATTTACATACTTCATTTGACCTCCCCTTTTACTAGCCTACAGAAGAAATTAAAAAAAGGGTCTCTGAAGATATTGATATGAAATAAAAATGCAACGTGCTATAAAGATTGATAGAAACACTATATTACAAAACTTGAAAATTTGTTTTCTTCGGCGAGCTATTGAACATTCTCAGATATGAAAGAGAATTTAATATAGCCAGAATATACTATTGAAAACAAAACTTTGGTATACCATATATTTCTCTTGGAAAAAATGGTTAGCTTTTTGGAATGATAGCACTTGATAAATGCTGCTAGCATGGCCTTGGGGGAAAGTACCATCAGAGTAGATAAACAAGAAAGTGAGCCGATATCAGATGATCATCCCTGGATATCAGGCACATTATTTTGTTGTGTATAGCTTGGTCTAGGATTCTGGCCATTTGTTAAGCATAGTTGTTTCTAAAATGTTAAAATCTAAGAACCAAATTCTGTTCAAGTAGTCACACAAACGGGCTCATCCAAACCGACAGTCTGACTTGCGTAAGGAAAACTAGCAGGATTTGGCTCTTGAAGTTGCCAATATTATTTTTTACATAAAAATAAAACTCTAAATGTTACCCATAAAACTGCATCCATTAAGATTTGATGTTTGCCTCCTAAAACCAATGATTTCATATAGATTTTTAGCAATTCTGAGACTGGCACATACCATCACGTATCTTGGAAAATCAGCGAGTATATGTGCACAATCATTGACTGCAGCTGATTTCTGAGCTTTAGGCTGATGGGCGAGTGCAGGATTGACTAAGTTTGACTCTGGTGAATTGGGCAGACCTTTGACATGTAAGAAAGAGGAACTCAAGCCTGTTACTGAGCAATTTCCACAAAGCACTGAACAGGGGACAGTGCAGTAGTGCACAGGTTACTCTCTCAGGGCTGCTCTCTGCACATGAGAGGTGCTCTCTACAGAGGTTGAACTGATAGTGATTGCTATAGTTAAGGTTGCATTACATCTTCCATTATAACTAGGGCCCTACCAAATTCATGGCCAATAAATCGTAAATTTAATTATTTCAGCAATTTAAAGCTGAAATCTCACGGTGTTGTAATTGTAGAGGTCCTGACTCAAAAAGGAGTTGTGGGGGGGATCGCAAAGTTACTTTAGGGGAGTTGCAGTACTGCTACCCTTTCTTCTGCACTGCTGCTGGCATCAGTGCTGCCTTCAGAGCTGGGCAGCTGAAGAGTGGTGGCTGCTGGCCAGGAGCCTAACTTTGAAGGCAGAACTGCCGCAAGCAGCAGTGCAGAAGTGAGGATGACATGGTATGGTATTGCCACTCTTCTGTGCTGATGCCTACAAAGCTGAGCCCTAGTCAGCAGCCGCCACTCTCTGGCCACCAAGCTCTGAAGGCAGCAGTGCAGAAGTAAGTGTGGCATAGTATGGTATTGCCACCCTTACTTCTGTGCTGCTGCTGGCGAGGTGCTGCCGTCAGTGCTGGGCACCTGGCCAACAGCTGCTGCTCTCCCACTGTCCAGCACTGAAGGCAACACAGAAGCAAGGGTGGCAATACCACAACCCATATGTGACTGACTCCCTTTTGGGTTGGGACCCTCAATTTGAGAAACACTGGTTTCTCCCATGAAATCTGTATAGCATAGGATAAAAGCAAAGAAAAGACCAGATTTCACGGTCCATGATGCATTTTTCATGGTTGAGAATTTGGTAGGGCCCTAATTATAACCCCTGATTCATCACGGCCATAATTTTCTGGCACATTCATCTTTGGGGCTATAATTTTCCAGTCTTTGGCCCTGTCCCTGCAGTGCTTACTCACACCAGTGTTCCCAGTGAAGTCGACAAGCTATCGATGTGAGGAAGAAGCAATGGATCAGGTCCTTGCTCAAACAGTTTTGTTTTTAAGCTTCAATAAAATCCCTTCACTCAAATCTAAGTTATAGGAACCCAAAAGAGATACTACTTCTTTCATGGCAAACCAAAATTCAGCCATGTTTTTCTGAGCAGAGCTAAGTATAAAAACTGCTGATGTTTGAGATAGCCCTGACTGAGCGCTGGTCCTGTTTCTAGAAAGGTGTGCTTTTCAGATTTGATTCAGAGTCTACAGTTAGCATGAGCTGCTTACCAAATACAGAATCAGTAAACTATGATAAAAAAAGACTGCAGGAGACACAAGGGTGTGCAGGTACGCAGGAAAAGACAAGTGTTCAGCCAGTATGACCGAGGAGAGAGTGGAGAAGAGAATATTTCAATGTCTCTATATGAAGGACTGTGAGAAGGATAATTCCTTAAATTGAAAGAAATAGAACAAGACTTTTCATAAGGAAAGGAGAAAAACGTGCTGCATAAATTGCAGAAGAAAAGACATTTGACCACACCTGATTGGCTTGTCATATCACTAAGATTTTCTCTACCCACCTCCCGCATCAACTTTGATGGGATGACCTAGCTCCTTAATGATTTTAACTGAGGAGAGTTTACATGATCAGGCCCAAAGACTCTTGTATTATTTCTATACGTAAAAAGCAACGTACACTTTCAGAGTATATGACTTTCAGTTTAGACGTATGTGGGGGGAATAAAAACAAAGATCAAAAGGAAAAACTCTGAAAGAGCAGCGTCTGTATCTCCCCTGTGATATGTGGCACTGACTTTGCCTTATATAGCAGGAAGGTGGGAGGCACATAGATTTTCCACTATAAAATCGTTAAACTCATAGGAAATAAAAAAAAAAAGTGTAAAAGTCAGTCTAATGTCAACATTGCCCTAGATGTATCGGCAGCATATAGCAATCTAGTAACTCACATAATTGATTAATACCCATTACTAGATTTAAGAATGGAGATCTCACCAAAATGACATATTAAACTACAGACTCCATAGGGAATACTTGGGTTTTTAATTTTAACAAGCAAATGGCATTCCTGTTCATTACAGTTTGAAAGTAGTTAAATAATGAATCATTTCAAAGTTGTAGTTTTTACCAACTTATTATGGAGACAGTGTGTGTGTGTGTGTGAGAGAGAGAGAGAGAGAGAGAGTGTGAACAGGTAATAATTCAATAGCAGTGGTGTGTCATGACATTTTAAGTCAGGCATGCAAATTTCCATTTGCATTCAAAACGGCATCCTCCATGTGGCATGCTCTCTCATGTATAGTATATGTGAGGTCATGTTGTGCGGCTGATGCCATTTTGTTCTACATAATGGTGTCCTCCATGTATGTGTGGGGGTCAGATGGAATTGTCCTGTGGGCATAGTCAGTTCTGGGGCTTGTAATGCATGCCTTGTGTGCACCTATGGCATGCCACTGCTCGGTAGTTACAAAGTGCATAAGAAGAGAGTGGGAGAGTCAGAGGAGCAAGAAGAGGCTGAAGTTTGAGGAAAAAGAGGTCTTATGTCTGTAGAGTTCTGTAAGTGATTGCAGGGACCAGATCAGAGGACACCACAGAAGGTGTTATAATTCTTGGGTGCAGCCAGCACCATTTAGTCATTGTTCTAGACCTGGGTCTCCCAAGTGGTGTCCGCAGGCGCCATGGCGCCCACGGAGGCATCTAAATGCGCCCTGGCATTTACATGCCCCTGACAAGCGACATCATCCAGAGGTGTCGCCACCGAAATGCCGCCGAATTTTGGTGGCATTTTGGCAGGTGCTCGACCGCCACCACAGTCCTTTGTCTGGCACCTGCCAGATGAAAAGGTTGGAGACCACTGCTCTAGACTACAGCTTCTATTCCTAGATCCGCCACTGACCTGCTACATGACTTGGGCAAGCCACTTCCTCTCTGTGCCTCTGTTTCCCCTCCCACACTTCGTCTTATTAATTTAGATGGTAAGTTCTTCAGAGCTGGCACTGTTTTCTCACTGTTTTTGTACAGTGCCTAGCACAAGGGGTGGCCTGATCTTAGTTGGTACTTCTAAGTGTAATCGAAATAACAATAGTAATAAATAGAGCTAGTCAAAGCTCAGAATGTCTGTTCTGTGGAAATTCTGACATTTTGAAATTTCCTCTTATCCTGAATTGCAACCAAAAGCAAAAATTTTAAATTTCCTGCAAAATGAAAATTCTGAAAAAATTTGTTTGGGGACATATCAAACTGACTTTACCTAAACACTTTATTTTGAGTTTATTTTAATTATTATGTATTAGTTGAAATGATGGTTGACACAAAGCGCTTCAACCTTATGAAATTAAACATTTCAATAATTTTTCATTGAAAAATTTGATGAAACAGACATTTGTGCAAAATGCTTTGATTTAATTGAATCTGCATTTTCTAATGGAAAATTGTTCCAACAACAACAACAACAACAAAATGAACCAGCTCTAATAATAAATGATATCAGAAGGAGCAGAGCAGTGGCTAAGGGATACACCATCAGAAGTGCTGGGCAGACTCCAGAGTCTGACTGAAGTTCCTGCAGGGAACAGTGATGGGAAGCAGAATAGCAAGAGAGGAAATCAAAATCTGATGTGCCTCAGAATAAAAGTTTCTGGAGTGGGAGGTGGAATGCCAGATGGGGAGGCCCTAAGAGTATGAAAAGAATGAACAGGAGGGATCTGATCCTGCTCTTATTGAAGTCCATGATTTATATTAGTGTAAATGAGAGGAGAACTAGGCTCCTGGGGTGAAATTCTGGCTTTACTGAAGTCAATAGCAAAACTCACTGACTTCAATAGGGCAAGGATTTCACCCCTGGAGTACAGCCAGCAGTTGGAAAGCCTAACAGAGAAGGTAAATTGACTTTATTTTGCTTGACAATGTAGCTACTTGAGGTCGATAGCACAAATGTAAACGTAGTCCAAAAGCAAAACGTTATTTTCTGACAATGGATTCGATCCTCCCACAGTAGAGGACAATGGTAAGACTGCCATTGACTTTGATAAGAGCAGAACTGCGATCAAAATGAGGAACGATAGCAAGTGAAATGCTCACAGCTCTGAGAAACTGATGACCCTGCTTGTTTCACGGGATAATCATACACAATAAAAAACAAAAACTTTATAAGTGATGATTTTAAATTATTTACTTGATGTAGTGCAAAGTTATCATACCATAGGGTGAAAAATGCTTGTAATTGTTCCAAAACTGACTTTACTGCTGAACTTACAATGAACACACATGAATAATTTACAATAGCAACAAAAAATTTTCCACACATTTTTCTTTACTTCTATTATATTACAGAATATGATTCATAAAGTCTTAAATAACTCTCCATTGATTGGCAAAGAAAGAAATTGAACAGAAGCGTGCATTAGTCTTGGGCTATGTTTCTTTTTTGGTTAAACATAAAACTACATTATGGATTTCAATGGTATATTAATTATTTAGAAGATTCTATGTACAGTGGTAATTAAACATGATTGATTGATAGACGTGCCAACTAATCTGGGTATGTTCTGAACTAATTGTCAAGTAATTTCATACCTCATTAGTCTGTTACTGATGAAGAATTCAAGTTGAATTTAATGAAGGGCACAAAATGATTACATAGGTATAGCCTTTACTTAAATATTTCCAAACTTGGCCATTTTGAGGGGATAAATATGCATTGATAAATACATACCTAGCAGTGTTTGAAGAAATAATACTTACTGCCCTGCCCTTATTCCCACAATATACAAATAACTCTCTCTGAAATCAGTAGGAGGCGTTGAGGTAGAATAATTGGGAAAATAGGCCTGATTTGCTCATTTTTTCCTGTGTAGTGGAGGGTACGTATGGAATGGGGGGATTATCCAATGTTACAGAGCTGCGGTAGCAGCTCCTGTGTCTCCTTCTGACCTGGCTGAAGGGGAGTGGACAGGCCAACGGGGGCACAGACTAGTTGCTCTTCCATTGACCGACTCCTTGGGGCTATGACAGATGTGAAGATGTTATGTACATTTTATGAATAGTATAGTCATACTGGGGTTCTTACACGAATATATTGACCTAGTTTAATTTGGTGCTGTTGGAAAAAAGCAAGCACAAAGGCACCACAATAGCTGTAGATAAGCAGCTTCCCAACAACTGTCTGGTCAGTGAGTACCACTGGTCAGAGCTCCTGAGGAGCAGAACTGCAGGCACTGGACCTAAGTCAGGCCTTCTGAGGGAATCATGGTTAGTATCAGGGGACTGCAGCCCATGACCCATTCTGAAAGAAAGAGAATCACATGACTGCATCTCAAAAGCAGTGATAGTTCGAGGCCTGAAGCCTCGGAGGAGGTGCACTGAAAGATACTAGGAGAGGTCAGAGGCGCTGTTAGTCTGGTAACAGGCCCTTAGCCACTCTCACAGTTATGAGGCAGTTGTGTGAGCAACTATTGGAATGTTCTCAGAATTGACTCCATTATTTACCCTGGGACTCAGATCTAGAACTTTGGCATCTGGACAAGAAACATCCAAACTACATAGGTTTCCAAGTGCATGTGTTTTATTAACAAAACTAAACAACTAAGCCAAAAACATAAAGTAAAATGCCTATAGACAAAGCAGATTAAAATAAAGTGGACTAATACCAAATCAATCTAGTTACCAAGTTGAATAAACCATATCAAATAAACCAACAATTCCTTACAAGCTCCATGTAATAATTTGGGAAGGCAGCAGGCTTCTTTAGCAATCAGCCCTAACGTAACAGGGCATTATCAATCTTGATGCCAATTGATACAGTATATTTATATTCCAGCCAGATGGCTGATACAGGGATGGTCAAATCTCTTCCAAGTTGTAGCCTCAACATTAGCTTCATCTCTGATTCCATATAAGGCAGGCCACCCAAATTATAGGTGCTTAAGCAGTAGCCAGTCTTCCACTTCTCCTCAATGCAGGATTACATGAAACATTCTGATACATGTCAAGATGACACAGCTTGCCACATTTAATCAGCAAACACGAATTGATGTGAAAATAACAATTTCAGGATTTCAGCCCACTACCCCTAACCCATATATGTATGTATGATCTGTTAGGGTATGTTGGCGTCACACTAAAACCCCACAGCACTGAGTATCAGCGTCTGGGTCAACTGACTCAGGTTCCAACTACAGGGCTAAAAAATTGCAGTGTAGATGTTTGGGATCAGGCTGCATGCAGCCTGGGCTCTGAGACCCCGTGAGGGGGGAGGATCTTAGGGCTCAGGCTCCAGCCCAAGCCTGAAAATCTACACTGCAATTTTTAGTCCCATAGCCTGTGCCCAGTGAGCTTGAGTCAGCTGGCCTGGACCAGCAGTGGTTGTGCCATGTTTGTAGCGTGGGTCTTTTATTGCAATATAGACAACCCCTTAGACATTGAGGTTATTTAGCATAAGGATGCTCTAGGACACCTAATAAATTCCATGTACTTCCCTAGAATTCACTGTCACAAAGCCACCTAAGTAACATTTGTGATGTCTGTGGTGTACAGAAGACAGTGTAACTCCTGGTGCTTCCTTTGGGGTAATGCAGCTCTGCACCTTTCCCAGTACAGGGCTGTGCTTACAGGCACAATAGAGTCCATGGTCATCTAGGTTAGCGTTTCTCAAACTGGAGTCCATGGAGGGCACTCCAGGGGGTCTGCTGGACCTGCTGATCAACTCCTCCCCCTCCTGGCACCTCCTGCATGCCAGGGAATAGCTGTTCAGTGGTGTGCAGGAGGAGGAGGAGCAGGGATGGGGGGTGCTCGGGGGAGCGGTGAAAAGAGGCAGGGAAGAGGTGGGGCGGGGTGGAGCAGGGGCAGAAAGAGCTGAAGTGGAGTTGGGGGTCTTGGTGAAGGGGTAGAGTGGCGGTGGGCCTGAGGCTGAGCAGAGAGCTTGGGGGTCCATGAAAATTTTAAAATCAAAATAGGGGTCCTTGGGTTGCTAAAGTCTGAGAACCACTGATCTAGATGATTATTAAGATTGGTGAAAAACTTTCCACTGAAACTATTTTTTGATGGAAAACTGAGTTTTCAACTAGATTTTAAATGACAAATGTCTGCTTTCTGTGGAAAATTTTGATTGTTTTTTTGTTGTTGAAAAACTGAAGTACCCAAAATGTTCAGCCAAAAACTGAAATATTTTGATTCTGAAATGCCACTGTGGTAGTTCATGAAAGTTGACATTTGGTTGCCTCCTGCTCCCATTTTCCCATATGCACTGGGCTCCCCAGTCACCCTTCATCTCCTATGATGCACTGTGGCCACACACCTTCCATGATGCACTGCCTCTAGTCACCAAGATGGGAGACTGTGATGTATCATGGAAGATGTTTGCACCTGTCTCCTTAGATCAGTGGTTCTCAAACTTTTGTACTGGTGACCCCTTTCACATAGCAAGCCTCTGTGTGCGACTGCCTCCTTATAAATTAAAAACACTTTTTTACATATTTAACACAGGAGGCAAAGCAAAGTTTGGGGTGGAGGCTGATAGCTTGCAACCCCCCATGACTCCCTGAGCGGTCCCGACCCCCCCCCAATTTGAAAACCCCTGCCTTAGATCATTCCCTGTAGTGATCAGAGCACTTACTGGTCATACCATCTAGTGGTTCAAGTCCAGGGGCTGATGGTAGGGGAACCCGGGCCTTCCTGCTCCTCCACGTTTCAACCAAGGCCCAAAGGCAGGCAAATCAGCTGTCTGCTTTTGGCCAGTATATCTCCCAGCCTACTCTCTGGGTTGCTTCCTACCCCATCCCTGTCCCTCCAGAGGTACAGTGAAAACCTGGCTGCTCCTTAACCCTCTGTTTCCCTGTGTGGGGTTTGTACACTCTCCTATAGAACCCCAGCCTATAAATGAGCATGAGGCACCTAAACTACAACTGTCATGGGGCAAAATGGCAGCATTTGCAAATTGAAATATTTCAGTGTTCAGCTGAAATATTCTGCAAAATATCAAATTTTTCCACAGAAAGCAGATATTCTTCATAAAACTTTTCATTTAATTGAAACACTAATTTTCTGTCAAAAATGGTTTTGATGGAAAAATTTCAGCTAGCTTTACTACCCATAGTAGCAGACTGCCTAGAGTCTACCAAATACCTTTAAAAGCTCAGGATCCCAAACACAAATGACGCAGAAACATCTGAGAGCTAGAAATTAAAATGCCTTTTATCTTTATTTTGTGTCCAGTTCTGGGCACCACATTTCAAGAAAGATGTGGAGAAATTGGAGAGGGTCCAGAGAAGAGCAACAAGAATGATTAAAGGTCTTGAGAACATGACCTATGAAAGAAGGCTGAAGGAACTGGGTTTGTTTAGTTTGGAAAAGAGAAGACAGAGAGGGGACATGATAGCAGTTTTCAGGTATCTAAAAGGGTGTCATCAGGAGGAGGGAGAAAACTTGTTCACCTTAGCCTCCAATGATAGAACAAGAAGCAATGGGCTTAAACTGCAGCAAGGGAGATTTAGGTTGGACATTAGGAAAAAGTTCCTGTCAGGGTAGTTAAACACTGGAATAGATTGCCTAGGGAAGTTGTGGAATCTCCATCTCTGGAGATATTTAAGAGTAGGTTAGATAAATGTCTATTAGGGATGGTCTAGACAGTATTTGGTCCTGCCATGAGGGCAGGGGACTGGACTCGATGACCTCTCGAGGTCCCTTCCAGTCCTAGAGTCTATGAGTCTATGAGTTTAGTTGGGTACAATTTTTAGTTCCAGAAAAGTCTGGAGACATACTACTAAATCTGTTATTGTGCAGAACCTATGTAACCTAATATTTTTTAAAATTTATTTGGATCTATACAATATCCAGTAGGTGGCCATTCCATGCTTTAGGGACTCATTATGCAAATTAACATTCACAAAAAAATGGTCATATGGTATAAGGGATTCCTCATTCCATTTCAAAGAATACATAATTATCCACCATCCAAACAGGATGTGCCATACCAAATCTAAGAGAGAATGGGTCAAATGGAATCTGTAACAATCAGGTGCTGTTTCCCTTCTGTAGGCTTTTTTGAACATGTCTGGTGGGATTGTTCTACCTTCTATATATTTCTGTAGATGACAGAATATACCTTTTTTATTATGTCTTGATGAAGCCAGAATGTTTCATTTTTATTTAATATTTGTTGGTATGCTGCTTGCCCTGTTGTAATGCATCTTGGCTGGCAATGGTTTCTCAGCTAAGTTCCCTCTAAGCTGCGCAGACATGCAGCAGGCTATCAAGGGCTGCATAGGTGGAGAGAGGCACCCCTCCCTGGGTCCAGCCCAGCCTTCCCTGCCAGAACTGCTGCGACTGGGGAGAGGTATCCCTGGCCCAGCCCAGCCAGAGCTGCCACAACTGAAGAGAGTCCCCCCTCCAGCCTAGCACCACTGGAGCTGCTGAGGATCTGAAGAGGTGCCTCTCCCATGGCCCTGAGCTTGTTGCGGTGAGAGAGGGCTGTGGGGGAGTCCTCTGTCCCCACCACATCCCTGGGGCAGCCTGCAACCCAAGCCCCTCATCCCTGGTTTCACCCCAGAGCCTGCACTCCCCAGCTGGAGTTCTCACCCTCCACAACCCAACATTCTGCCCCAGCCCTGAGCCCCCTCCTGAACCCCAAACACCTCACCCCAGAACCTTGAACCCCAGCCGGAGCCCTCACCCCCACAGTGCAATCCTCTGCCCCATCCCTGAGCCCTCTCCCGCAACCTCAACCCCTCATCGCCAGTCCCACCCCTAACACCCCAATCCTCTGCCTCAGCCCTGAGCCCCTCCCCCCCAGCCCTCTCAGTCCCAGCTCTGATATACATCACCTCCTTATTGGTGCACATAACAAAATTTATTCCGCTCATGGATGTAAAAAATTAAAGGGAACACTGCTTCTCACTTTTTTTTCTCTCTCTCTCTTTGCTTTTTAAATGATATTTCTTCCTCCTGCATCCATGCTGGTAATTATTAAACCTTTTGCCTTGTTGTTTACGAGATATATTTCTAATGTTTCCATCTCTTTCTTAAGTAGCCTTTGGGAAGGTGAGGTGCCTTGACTTTTCTTTATAACTATTATTATTACTTACAAGTCATGCAGTGAAAGAACAGTTTTCACAAACAGCATTTTATTAAACTATAATCATGAAGATTTCTGTTGGGTGTGCTGGGGGAATTGAAGCAAAAATTGTGCTTACTGTGTTAAATAGATAATAAGCACAGAAGTACATTTGTTTTAATGACATTAGCTCTACCCCAAGGAGAGAGCAGGAAGCAGCCTTTTAACGCATTAAGCAAGCTGCAATACAGTGCATTACTATAGTAGTAGTTAATTCAGTCCCTTGTGGAAATTTCATACCAGAACATGAATTTATGGAGGGCATAGAATATTGTTGCACATTTCTAATATATGCATTGAATCTCCAGGATCACTAGTTAATTGTTTTATGCCAGCGTTTGTGTGTTACACAAATCTAAATGGAATGACAGGGAAACACATGAGTGGGACAGAGCTGGCACGTGAATAATTATTTTATATAACGAACAAGAACTCAAATAAACCTTAAGCATTTTCTTTAAGATGAAGTTAGAATTCCACCAGCTGTGGATGCAAAGTAGATGCATGCCATACAATTCATTCTTCAGAGTAATCCTTTTATCAGAACCTGTGAAGCACCTTCTTAAATCATGTTTTAACATATCTGCATAAACAATGGGATTCAACTTCATCCAGAGGTTAGTGATCATAAAATCAATGATCACAGGACTGCTTCCAGGCAGGACATAAGAACATAGTGGGTGTTTTAACTGCATTATTTGTGACATTAGCTATACTTAGAATGGAAAGAACTACAAATACAGCAGTAAATTTAATCCCTGGTGGTAAATGCTCAGTTTTTCATGGGACCAACCGTACACCCGTGGTGTCAGGGAATATTTCGCATTTGATGTAATTTTGTCATTGCCCTCAAGTAGTGAGCATACTATTAATCATCATTAATTGAAGAAACCAATAAAACCTTAGTTATTCCCTTCTCTGGATTTCCTAGAATGTCCTGCCTTCTCTGTGTCTGTTTTGTAGAGACCCTATCCTTATACTGAGAGTAGTCCAAGTCACTCCCCTTGATTGAGGGGACAAAAATCACCTCTTCAATTTCCTTCAGTTGTTTCCCCTATTGTACCAACATTACTTCTGTCTTATCTGGGTTGCGTTTCAGTATGCTAGCTCTCATCCACTACATAATCTCAGGAATAGACACCATAAAAGCCAATTAACTGCACTGCCTGCTCTTGTTGAAACAAGTGTCTCTTAGCATACTGATGGCACCGCAGCCTATAATATCTTACTGTCTCTGAGAGTGTCAGCCGCTATTGATGGCTTCTGGAGCAGGGGCCTGTAAATTGTTTCTTTAAAAGATGCTGGCTTTTTGTCCTGTCAGGAAGTGGTGACAATTTCCACTAATAATTAGACCACTGTCTCCCACTTGATTTTTACCAACCCAGAAGGACTTAATTCCAAAGCAGGGTACGCAGCCTGACACTATCCAAGCCCCCAGAGGAACAACACAAGTAAATGGTTGTTAATATCAGTGCCTCAAAAGGGAAGTTTAGAGATGGGATTATGGATAATACCTCACTTTGTTTCAAATATGATGTCCTGGGGTGAGATTTTGGGCTGCATGTGTAAGAGGCAAGACAGAGAACTTGCAGTCCAGGGCGGTGGAGGAGTGGGTTATGCTGGCTTTAAGACAATGTTGTGCCTTACAAATCCTGAGATATTTCAGGCATCAGAGCAGCCCATGATGTAACTTAGGTTATGGCTACACTTACGGTGGCGAGTAGAGTACAGGCACTATACTTGTGGCTACACTCCACAGTGAAAGGCAGGCTATGTCCACAATCCTCGCTGTAGTATGTAGCTGTACACTGCATTGAGGAGGCAGCAGGATGCTAAACTGCTGAAATTAGCAGTGTAGATGTGTGAGGCACTGCTTGGGTATGTAGAGAGCTGTGTAGGGTACACACCCTGGGGATTCAGGCATGTTGGGCACTCTACTCACCTAAGCTGTCTCTCACCCTGTACACTGCTGTTTGTGTCTGTGCTACAGGTACAGTGTCTGTGCTTTGCATTGCCAACATAAGCATAGATGTACCCTTCGAGATTCCTAGGGGCTTATCTAAGTTAGGGCAGCCTACCTGGGCTGCCCTATAAACTGCAGCACTGCCGAGACTCTGCCAAAGACACAATCTCTTCCCCTCCTAGACATATTCCCCCACAACCCCTTCCACCCCAGCCATGCCTCCTATGCAAAGGGCTCTGAGTGTTCTTTGGAGAACAGTCTGGGGCTGTTTGCCTCAGTTCCTCAGGAATTTCCACCCAGTTAGATGTGAGACTTTTATGCCCTCCTGCTCTGGCCCTTTGACTTGATGTACAAGGGCTGCTGCAGGAATGATGATCTCTCCTGTGAAAAACAGCCACAAAGATAGAAACCTGAGAGTTTGTAGATTGACTGCTGGAACTGAAAGGACTAAGCCTTTGGTTATGGAAGATTATGGAATCAACTTCAGGCCCTGAATCTGCAAAGAAACTTGGGACCTGAGATATTAAGATTGTGACTGATAACATGTAGAATTTCAGCTAGCATCTCTGATTTCACAGTAAATACAAATAAAGATTTAGCTGGGACTAGACATGGTGAGAAGTCACCCTTCGATAAAAGAAAGATGGCTACTGTGCTTATTTCTTCATATTCTCTTTAACAATGACTTTATTTTCTCTGTGGTTAATCAAATGAAAATGATGCTTCAAAGTCACAGAATTCATTTGATCTTCCTGTACTGAAAAAACTCAATGAGATGACACAGGTTTATGCAGCTACTGAAATTGTAAAAAGACGATTATAGCCTTTCTTTTCTTTACAGATAAGCTTTGAGTTGAACTTCAGGAGGGAAAATAAATCATTTTACTTGTTATGATGATGCAAAAAACCTATTTGATTTCACTGTAGAGCAATTGATAAATCAGAGCCAGATGGACAGGGGATCTCATCCTATAACATACTATTTGAAGTGAGCTAAACAAGCTCCACAATAAATTACTCTCGAAAGAACACTGAAAAAAATGGAGTACATGCATATGTACTGTTTGTGTTTGTTCTGGTTACACCAAGACCACCGGTGGTACACATGAAATCCCTTATGCTTGGTATAATCACTAATTATTATTTTATTTAATATTTGTGAAACCCTAAATTTATTATATGGTATTTTTAGAAAGTCAAAATTGAAATGAAACATTTCAGTTGATTCAAAACAATTCCCTCCTCACCCAAATACCATTTTCCACAAAGATTTGACTTTTCATTCTGATTTATAATGATATACATTTTTTAAATATCAGAATTTCTGATGGAGCAGAAATTCTGAACTTTGGCCAGCTTTGCTCAGTAAGTCTTCACTAAACTCAGAACTGAATATCTTCTGCTGGGTATTTAGAAAATAGATGGCATCTGAGACAGCTTCTGGGGACTCAGGAAGCATCCAGCTGACCAAGGCATGATAACATGATACCTTCCCTCTTTAAATTCAGCCCATTCACACAATAGGCTACGTCGATGCTATGATGTAGTGCTTCAGTGAAGTTACTTACTTTATCAAGGGGAGGTGATTTTCTACAGTAAATCTGTAGGGATTTTCTGCAGTAAATCCATCTGCCTGAGAGGAGCAGGCCCACTGAGAGTAATTCCATGACCCAGGGCAGAACAGTCAATGGGTGCTATTCTGGCACAGCCAGGGCTTCCACATGCCCTCCCGGCTGCCTTTGCTGCTGCTGGCGGTACCACCCCATACATGCCTGGGAGCCCTGCGGCCTGCCCGGGTGATTTAAATGGGCCAAGGACTCCTGGCTGCTGCCGCTGCTACCACAACAGCAGTGGCGGCCGGGGCCCCTGAGCCCTTTAAAATTGCCTGGGCCACTGAGCAATTGCCCCGTTGCCCCCCTTTGTTGACGGGCCTGGAGACGAGGTAGATAAGTCGACATAACTATGTGGATTTTTCACCCCCCTGAACTATGCATCTGGGTCAATCTAATTTTCTAGTGCTGACCAGCTCCTAGAAGCACTGCTAGAAAACCATGGCCACCACCTCTGACTTTGATACATGCCTTTAGGAATAGAACTGCCCATCTGTTCAGGAGCACAAGGCATCAAGAGCTCATCATCCAGTACTCTGCTCTCTTGACTAGCTCCCTATTGAACACTAGGTCATATTCAACCTTTCACTTCTCATCTTCAAATTTCTCCATGAAACCGGCCCGAGCTACCTGAGAAAGCAGCTGCTTGACTATCACTTGCCATGACAGCAATGTAGCTACAAAAACACTGGAACTGTCAACCTCCAGAGTGAAAACCGTGTAGCCAAAGACAGTCTTCTTGGCAATTGGACTTTGAATCTGGGACTCATGCCCAGCAGAGATCAACGTGAGCATGAACCAAACCAACCAATGGAAAAAATAAACCAAAACAAAAAAGCACATCACTGAGCTCACTTGGTGCAATCCAGCAGCTTCAATGATTTATCTTAACAAAAAAAGGGCTCCAGGCTGCTGGGCTAAAAATTGCAGCACCAACATTCAGGCTCGGGCTGGAGCCAGGGCTCCGAAATGTTGCAAGGGGTGTGTTTCTCAGTGCCCAGGCTCCAACTGGAGCCTAAACGTCTGCACTCTGCAATTTTTAGCCCTGAGCATGAGCCCCATGTGCCCAAGTCAGCTGGTTTGGGCCAGCCACAGCCAGGCCATGGGCCTTTTATTGCAGTGTTAGATGTCCCTTCAGGCACAAAGATACTGCACGAGGGCAGCAGCCAGATACAGTGGCAGATATCAAATGATTTTGTGCTGCACGTTTACTGTATTTAGCTGATAATCAGTGCAATTTCTTCAACTCAGGAGGAATATAATGGCATTTCCTGGCAGCCTAAATTCCAACGAGTAGATCTTAAGTCCTAGCAACAGTAAATTTACAATAATCAATGAAAGAAATAACAAAGGCATTAATTAAAGCTACTTCGGCTTTTTGGTCCAGAAAACCACAAACCTTGGACAAGTTATAGAGAAGAACATAAAATTAAGTTTATTTCTTTGTCTTGTAAGGCAGGCAAAACGTAGGGCTGGCTTCTAGTTCTCCCTGGGGAGTTGTAAGGTTAAAGGAGATGCAGCAGGAAAACATGCCCTGCCCCTTGCTCCCCTGCACAGAATCTCAGTGTGCTCTGTAAGTGCAAGGATGTGTATTAGCATAGCAGCAGGCCTCAAAATCCCACAGAGTTTATTGATGGGCCCCTATGCTGTTGGCAGACAGAGTATGGAGCTGGGGAACCTAGGGTTGCCAAATTTCTAATCACATAAAATCAAACCCCTTTCCCACCCCTTACCCAAGACCCCGCCCCATCCCGCCCCTTCATTGAGGCCACATGTCATAACTATAAAGGGAAGGGTAACAACCCTCCTGTGTATAATGCTATAAAATCCCTCCTGGCCAGAGGCACCAAAATCCTTTTACCTGTAAAGGGTTAAGAAGCTCAGGTAACCTGACTGACACTTGACCCAAAGGACCAATAAGGGCACAAGATACTTTCAAATCTTTGGCGGAGGCGGGGAGGCTTTTGTTTGTGCCTTGTTTTGGGTGGTGTTCGCTCTTGAGACTAAGAGGGACTGGACATCAATCCATGTTCTCCAAATCTTTCTGCACAAGTCTCTCATATTTCAAACTTGTAAGTAACAGCCAGGCAAGGCATGTTAGTTTTATCTTTGTTTTCTTAACTTGTAAATATTCCTTTGCTAGAGGGAGGTTTATCCCTGTTTTGCTGTAACTTTGAAACTAAGGCTAGAGGGGGTTCCTCTCGGCTCTTTGAATCTGATTACCCTGTAAAGTTATTTTCATCCTGATTTTACAGAGATGAACTTTACCTTTTCTTTTAATAAGATTCTTCTTTAAAGAACCTGATTAATTTTTCATTGTTTTAAGATACAAGGGTTTTGGATCTGTGTTCACAAGGACTAATTGTTTAGGGTATACTCTCAAACCTACCCAGGAAAAAGGGGTGTGAGGACTTGGAGGGGGGAGAATTAGTCTCAAATCTGCCCAGAAAAGGGGGGGTTAGGGACTTGGAACTGTGCCTTTCCCCAAAGATTTCCCAAGTGGCTCTCCCCTAAGATTTGGAACACGCTTCGTGGTGGCAGCTTACTGTTAATCTAAGCTGGTAAATAAGCTTAAGGGGTCTTTCATGCGAGTCCCCACATCTGCACCCTAAAGTTCAGAGTAGGGAAGGAACCCTGACACCTTCTCATCCCCCCGCTTGTGCCTTTGCCCCTCCATCCATCGCTTGCTCCTTCCCACCCTCACTCACTTTCACCAGCTGGGGCAGGGGGTTGGAGTGCATGAGGGGGATAAGAGCTCCAGCTGGGCTGTGGGTTCTGGGGTTGGGTGAGGGATGAGGGGCTTAGGGTACAGGAGGGGATTCTGGTCTGAGGCGGAGGGTTGGGGTACAGGAGGTATTTGTGGTGCCAGTGGCACTTAATGCGCCTCTCAGGAAGTGGACACCAGGTCTCTGTGGCCCCTAGGTTCATGGGTGGACAGCGATGCTCCGTGCACGGCCCTTGCACTGGCAGGTGCTGCCCCCACAGCTCCCACTGGTCATAATTCCCAGACAATGGGAGCTGCAGAGCCGGCACTGGGAGAGGGGGCAGCACATGGAGCCTCCCTGGCTGCCCATGTGCCTAGGGAACCTGCCTTAGCCCCGGGCCCTTGCTGCACCGCCGACCGGACTTTTAATGGCCCAGTTGGTAGTGCCGAAACCGGATGCCTGGCAACCCTAGGGAGCATATTTGTAACACTGCATTACTTGTAAGGGGAACTGTGGCGGCTGTGCCTAGAGGTGCCTGAACAG
Source organism: Gopherus flavomarginatus (assembly GCF_025201925.1). NCBI lineage: Eukaryota > Metazoa > Chordata > Testudines > Testudinidae > Gopherus > Gopherus flavomarginatus. The sequence goes on along the minus strand of NC_066620.1, from coordinate 71,885,166 downwards.
AATGCCTGCATAGACAGCTTCCCTCTTCACCTTTAGCCTGTCCCCTTCCACCAAGATTTGTTATTGCATAGTGACTTAAAATTCTTCTCTCTCTCCCTTTCCCATTATTACATACCATTGACTTAGATGTGATTTAGGCAGCACCAAATAAAACTAATGGCGCTTTGCACAGATTTTTATAATGAACTGTGACTGACAACGATTAACAAGTCAGGCTGAAAAGAAAATATTCAGTCTTATTACTCCAAAAATAACTATGCTGACTCAAATGTATCAGAGAATCAATGGGAAAGCAGTATACTCATATGCTGGCATAACAGTAGCATTTATGTCCATGTTGAATCATCATATCAGTCAAGGCATAACAAGGCTAGGAGAAGAACTGAGTATTAGTGAGATACTAATTCCAACAGAAGAGGAACCAAGAGGGTGTGAGTGTGGGTGTAGAGGGGAGGGGGGTGGTAAAATTATTTTCTTAAGGATGGTTAGACAAATTGGGGATCAGATCCTCAGCTGATGAATATTTGACTAGCTCCATTGACTGTTTATTTACACCAGCTGAAGGTGATGAGTCTTACCACCACAGGCCAGAGAATAGATGACTCATTTTAAAATGTTTCCCCTCCCTCTACAATAAAACCTAGCTATCATCCATATCATAGGCTGCAGGAATGTTTCATAGCAGCACACACTATTGTTTTAGCCCAGATACTGCATTTGCTAACATTTCAAATACTGACACTTCAGTCTAAAATGAGATTAAATCCCAAAATGATTTGCGAATACTTTTGTAGATAACAGGGTGGGCAGAGTTTACTTCACAGTGGTTTGTGTAGGGTGACCAGATAGCAAGTGTCATAAACAGATAAGTAAGAGTTAATAGAACAGAAGTACTTCATCTCTCTTTTGCCTGTAAAGGGTTAACAAGATCAGTGAGCTAGGCTGTCACCTGACCAGAGGACCAATCAGGCGACAAGATACTTTCAAATCTTGAGGGAGGGAAGTTTTTGTGTGTGCTGTTAGATTTTGGTTGTTGTTCTCTCCAGGTTCTGAGAGTGACCAGACGTGCAACCAGGTTTCTCTCCAATCTCCCTGATACAGGTTCTTATAGAGCCAAAATAGTAAGTATTAGGTGATGAGGCGAGTTAGGCTTATGTTTGTTTTCTTTATTTGCAAATATGTATTTGGCTGGGAGGAGTTCAAATGTGTATTTGGCTGGAAGGAGTTCAAATTGGTATTTTGCTGAAAAGATTTTAATTTGTACTTGTATACTTAGGCTGGGAGGGTATTCTCAGTGTCTATAACTGAAAGACCCTGTAACATATTCCATCTTAAATTTACAAAGATAATTTTTGCTGTTTTTCTGTCTTTAATTAAAAGCTTTTCTTGTTTAAGAACCTGATTCTTTTTTTATTCTGGTGAGACCCCAGGGGACTGGGTCTGGATGCACCAGGGACTTGGTGGGGAGAAAGGAGGGAAGGGGGAGAGAAAGGTTAATTTCTTCCTGTGTTAGGATTACTTTCTCTCTCAGGGAAAGTCTGGGAGGGGGAGAAAGAAGGAGGGGGGAAGGTGGATTTTCCTCTCTGTTTTTAGATTCAAGGAGTTTGAATCACAGTGCTCTTCCAGGGTAACCCAGGGAGGGGAAGCCTGGGAGAGGCAATGGTGGGGGAAAGGGTTTACTTTCCTTGTGTTAAGATCCAGAGGGTCTGGGTCTTGGGGGTCCCCGGGCATGGTTTTGGGGGGACCAGGGTGTACCAGGCACTGGAATTCCTGGTTGGTGGCAGCGCTACAGGTTCTAAGCTGGTAATTAAGCTTAGAGGAATTCATGCTGGTACCCCATCTTTTGGACGCTAAGGTTCAGAGTGGGGATTTATACCATGACAGCAAGTGTGAAAAATCGGGATGGCTGGGGGTTAATTGGTGCCCCAATATATATAAGAAAAAGCCCCAAATATCGGGACATAAAATCAGGACACTTTATTTGTAAGGGTCATATTCATGAGCATGTGGCCAACAATCAGATACTAATGAAAACCTTTGTAGTTCCAAAAGTTTCAGAAATGTTAGCATGAGAGATTATTAGGGTGAAAAAAAATCATAATCATGTTATTTATTTTTCACTATTTACCTATTGAAAAGATGTCAGCAGTCTGGCCAGACAGGAAAACAATATCGTGTGACTTAGGTGATCAGCTACACAAAGAAAATGACAAGTAAAGAATAATCAAAGTCAGCAGTCCAGAATCCGAATATTATTTGTGAAAACTATACTGCGAATTTTTACAAATCATGAACATACTCTCTGAAAATTAGGATCAGTTCATGCATGATTCATTAACCAAAAAAGGAGATAAATTAATAAAGAAAATTATTCAGAGGAAATAGTTTGACTAGTTCTATCCAGGCACCAGAATGAAGCTGTGTAAAGCAAAGCAGATCTATGCTTTCTACCAGTCACTATAACAATCCTTCAGCAAAATAAATAGGATAAGATACCTCAGTGGTTGACCCGCATGTTAAGATGAAAGCATATGAGGTTTCAGGGATAGCTTATGAGAGTGTTTATCGAGGACTTTTTCTAAAGAGCATCTGTAGTTCTCCTCTCCTTTCCCTCTTCTCTCTGGTCCACCCTTCTTTTCCTGCCAGTGTTTCCACATCCCTTTGTCCTGTGCACAGGTTCACCCTCTTGTTCCACATTAAGTTCAAATTTCTCCTCTCCTCTTGTTTTTTATTTGGCACTTTCAAGGTATTGTGAAAAGCTTTATACACCCACATTGGTACAATATGTCGTTAAGAAATAACAGTTCTGAAATAAACTCTGAAATCTAAAACACTCTAGCATACACTAAATAGTGAATTTTCTGATTTCCAAAAAAAAAAAACCCTGCTCACCTGGCATCTGAAGCTATGTAATAAACATTTGCCCAACTATAACATGGGTGAGAGAAGTCAACCAAAGTAGTTCAAAAATCACTGTCAGACAAACAAAGAATACACATGTCTAATAGCTGAACCAGTCCATCTTGTAATCACTCAGGAAAGAATATACTGTATTTTAAAAGAAAAGCAAGCTAATTTGCAGTCAGTTACAACACATCACTAAACGTCTTGAGAGAAGTGCGATCAGACGTGGAGTGCAGTAAAATAGTCAACCAGAAGCCACAAACTCTGATGGTATTAGCAAAATGTCTAATGTTGCCACAGCTACAGATAGAGGAAACAAGAGCGGGGAGAGAGTGGGGACGGATGCAAAATTGAAACTTAAGGGGGCAGAGCTTGCTGTCCATCAGAGAAGTGGAATTTTGGATCAGCTCCAATCCCATAAGAATCTGCCAAATAAAATAGTAAACTTGCCGGTGTAGATGATGTCACCTTTCTGTTTTAAAAGTGTGGTGAGGTCACTAGGAAACTGTTTGGACATTTAAAATGCCAAAGAATAACAGTAAAAACGAGAAAATGGATTTCTTCAAGGTGCAGTTGATGCCATCAGCAAGCAACACATCAACTGCCATTTTCTCCCTCTGGTAACAAAGTAACTGTCACTGGCAATAAGGATTATTCTGTTACAAACTGCTCCAGGAGTTACAATTAAGAAGTGATAAATTACAGACTTCAATTATCTTTCTGGAAGAAAGGCTTGAGACAATTTCTGTTGAGATTAGCACACTAGATAAGCGAATGACAGGGATGAAAGAAGGCTGGAGGCCTGAAGAAAGATCACAAGAGGTAAAAGAAAAGACTCTCCGTAATTCTACTCATGCAAATGGTCATGAGATGGTGCATTGAACCCCTGCAGAACAAAATTAGAGACAGAAATACTTGTAGACTGGTTAAAAATGTCCTGACTTTTGTGGTGGATCTATTTAAATGGGAATGTGAAAGATCTTTGTTATCAAATACCAGGAATGGAGAAAAACAAAAAAATCTGGGCATGGAGATTCATTGATTGCTTTAGGACCTTGAACTTGCTCCATGAGAAGTCTGAATATAACAAGGTTTGAAGAGAGATAAAAATATAATTAATTCTCAGCACTTGTCCACAGGCACAGCCAAGAATCTGAAATTTGCTGAGGCCTTTTCAGAAAGATAAAAGTAGCAGTTTTACAGTTATAGTTAGTCTTGTGTATTTGTTAATCATACAAATCCTAAAATGCTGGACAGATATCTTGGAGAGAATCAAATCTGTCTTTGAAAACTTATTCTTTCAAGATGAGCAAGTTTCCTTAAACCATCATGCCAGCATGTTAATTTCAGAGCTGTGGGAGGTTTCCATATGTGCAGGATTGGTCTGTCAATGACTTCAAGATAAATATTTTTGAGTTTAATAACAGATCAGAATACTTAGTGATATTTATAATGGCTTTCAAATGAGCATTTGGGATATGAAAATTAATGCAACATGCGTCTTACATGCCAGCACTGGAGAAGTAACTAAAATCTGTTTATCATTTACCAGAAAGTCCACTTTCGGGGATTTACCTGAAGACTGTGACTAACACATAAAAAAAGTTTGGTAATGAAGGGCTGAGTGTTCTCATCCAGTATCGTGAGTGGAGGGGAACGAGATCAGGCAGATCAGTGCAGTGGGTGGAAAGAAGTCCTTTGTGTGCAAGACCCAGGAAGTCCCTCTGCCATCACTCTGGTAAAGACTCTGGGAAGGAGTCTCACTTTCCAGCATGGACCTCACTGGCCTGGTAGTGGAGATTTGTATGAGATTGAATGCTCTTCCACGCTACATTAAGGATCTGATCCAAAAGCCTTTAAAGCCAATGGGAGTCTTTCCTTGGACCTAGTCCTGCCTTACCAACTACCATAAAGTCATCTCTGTTGCTTGTGCTGGGCAGCTACAACAGGGCCAGCCATTGGTAGTACAAGTACAGCTTCTTAGGGGTTGCATTGTTAGGGGGAGAGGAGCCTTCAAATCACAGCAGAGGGTCAGGTTCTCCATGTAGAGGCTGTGGGATTGGTGGGTTTCATAAAATCATAGGACTGGAAGGGACCTCAAGAGGTTATCTAGTCCAGTCCCCTGCCTCATGGCAGGACTAAGTATTATCTAGACCATTCCTGACAGGTGTTTGTCTAACCTGCTCTCAGAAATCTCCAGTGATGGAGATTCCACCACCTCCTATGCAATTTATTCCAGTGCTTAACTACCCTGACAGTTAGGAAGTTTTTCCTAATGTCCAAGCTAAACCTCCCTTGCTGCAATTTAAACCCATTGATTCTTGTCCTATTTTCAAAGGTTAAGAACAATTTTTCCCCTCATCCTTGTAACAACCTTTTATGTACTTGAAAACAGTTATGTCCCCTGTCAGTCTTCTCTTTTCCAGGCTAAACAAACCCATTTTTTCAATCTTCCCTCCTAGCTCATGTTTTCTAGACCTTTAATCATTTTTTGTTGCTCTTCTCTGGACTTTCACCAATTTGTCCACATCTTTCCTGAAATTTGGCACCCAGAACTGGACATAAAACTCCAGTTGAGGCTGTATCAGCTCACAGTAGAGCGGAAGAATTACTTCTCATGTCTTGTTTATAGCACTCCTGTTAATACATCCCAGAATGAGGTTTGCTTTTTTTGCAACAGTATTACACTGTTGACTCATATTTAGCTTGTGATCCACTATAACCCCCAGATCCCTTTCCACAGTACTCTTTCCTTGGAAGTCATTTCCCACTTTGTATGTGTGCAACTGATTGTTCCTTCCTAAGTTTAGTACTTTGCATTTGTCCTTATTGAATTTCATCCTATTTACTTCAGACCATTTCTCCAGTTTGTCCAGATCAATCCTAACCTCCAAAGCATTTGCAACCCCTCCCAGCTTGGAATCATCCACAAACTTTATAAGTGTAGTCTCTATACCATTAGCTAAATCATTGATGAAGATATTGCATAGAACCGGATGTAGAACTGATCTCTGGGGAACCCACTCGTTATGCCCTTCCAGCATGATTATGAACCACTTGATAACGACTTTCTGGGATCCTGTGGCACTTTATAGACTAACAGACGTTTTGGAGTATGGGCTTTCGAGGGTGAATACCCACTTCGTCAGCTCATGCTCCAAAATGTCTGTTAGTCTATAAGGTGCCACAGGATTCTTTGCTGCTTTTACAGATCCAGACTAACACAGCTACCCCTCTGATACTCTCTGGGAATGGTTTTCCAACCAGTTTTGCACCCACCTTTTTGTAGCTCCATCTAGGTTGTATTTTCTTAGTTTATTTATGAGAAGGTCATGTGAAACAGTACCAAAAGTTTTACTAAAGTCAAGATATACCATGTCTACCGCTTCCGCCCATCCACAAGGCATGTTACCCTGGCAAAGAAAGCTATCAGGCTGTTTTTTTATGATTTGTTCTTGACAAATCATGCTGACTGTTATTTATCACTTTATTATCTTCTAGATGTTTGCAAATTAATTGTTTAATTATTTGCTACATTACCTTTACAGGTACAGAAGTTAAGCTGACTGGTCTGCAATTCCCTGGGTTGTCCTTATTTCCCTTTTTATAGATTGTCACTATATATTGCCCTTTTCCAGTTTTCTGGAATCTCTTCCATCTTCCATGACTTTTAAAGGATAAATCGCTAATGGCTCAGATATCTCCTCAGTCAACTCCTTGAGTATTCTAGGATGCATTTCATCAGGTTCTGGTAACTAGAAGACATCTAACTTGTCTAAGTCATATTTTACTTGTTCTTTTCCTATTGTAGCCTCTGATCCTATGTCATTTTCACTGACATTCACTATGTTAGATGTCCAATCACCACCGATCTTCTTGGTGAAAACTGAAACAAAGAAGTCATTAAGCACCTCTGCCATTTCCACATTTTCTGCTTTTAATTCACCCTTCCCCCTCAAAGGAGTAACGGTCCTACCTTGTCCTTGATCTTCCTCTTGCTTCTAATGTATTAGTAGAATGTTTTCTTGTTACCCTTTATGTCTCTAGCTAGTTTGATCCATTTTGTGCCTTGGACTTTCCAATTTTGTCCCTACATACTTGTATTATTTGTTTATATTCATCCTTTGTAATTTGATCTAGTTTCCACTTTTTGTGGGCTCTTTTCACCAAAAAGAGTCCCACATGCTTTCTTGTGATCTACAGGTCTATGCCCACTTCTTCTTGCCCCCTTAAATGAACCTCTTAGTTCTACTTTACTTAAAAGAAAAAAAAATCACAAAATAAGGATTCCATAGTTTCCTGGACCTGCTCCCGCAGTTTTTCTACGTGAGTAAGACAAAGCCTGAATTATAGATATTAATTTATAGGCATTTCGTTGCCACAGTGTTTGAGCATATAATAGCAGTGTTGCCAACTCTCACAATTTTACCACGAGTCTTCTGATACTCTGCACTTTTTGGACCCAGCTCCTGGAATCATATGACCACATGGAAAAATTCAACTTCCTTTTTTTAAAAAAAGTTTTTAGCTCTTGTGGTTTCAGAGAGAACTTATGAAAATATGAACCTTAAATGCAAAAAAGAGAGGCAAATATAATTGCTAAAGCATTTTAGAAAAACATTCAATCTCGATTTAAAAAGTGTCAATGAGGTACTATCCACCACCATAAATTGTTTCAATGGTTAATTACCTTCACTGTTAATAATTTACACCTTATTTCCAGTCTGAATTTGTCTCACTTCAACTTCTAGCCATTGGTTCATGTGATTTTTTTCTCTGCTAGTTTGAAGAGCATATTTTGAAATATTCCTCATGTAGCACTTATAGACTATAATTAAGTCACCCCTTTTCCTTCTCTTCCATTAACCAAATAGATGGAGCATTGTGAGTCTCACTATAAGGCATGTTTTCTAATCCTTTAATTACTCTTGTGGCTGTTCTCTGAACCCTCTCCAATTTATCAGTGATTAAGACCCACAATGTCCCGGTCAGGTAGGGAAATATTATCTCCTTGTTATGGAAGGGGAAACTCAGGGACAGAGAGGTCAAGTCATTTGCCATAAGTCTCACAGTAAATCTATAGCAGAGCTCTGACTAGATACCAGATTTTCTGACTTTTAGCTCTGTTCTTTAACCACAAGGTTATCATTTCCCTCTTATCTGTCCTGTTAGGCAGATAAAGGAATCTCTCAATTCACTCATTCCTGGAGAGTAATTCATTAGCAAACACTGTTCACCAGTGTCAGTTACAGGTAAATTCCAGAGTGAAATTTCATGCCTAGTTTAATAATGCAGTAGATTCTAACTACTCACCTGCCATTCCTCTCATCTTCACCTCATTATGAGGGATGTCCTTTGTTCCACACCCGAGTTTCTCTCTCCTACATGCACATCTGCTGTCATTCTCATTTATATTAATCTAATTTGTCTCCAAAAGAAATGGTAGATCATCAGACTGAGGGTACTGAAAATGTTAATTACATTAATAAAACTGGTCTCAGAAGAAGGATGTGACCATCCCTTGTAATTATTATTTTAATTCTTTATCTGTTCTCTGAACTGTTGCATTCAGCTTCTATTTATATAGGAACATCAGATAGCTCACCATAGCATGATCACATCAGTAGCACTCAGAGGATCCATTCACAGTGGTGCCCCCATTTTAGTAGGTATTGCACAACTACATAAAAAAACAAAAGTATTTGCCTTTAGGAGCTCCCTAATATGAACTGGTTTTACCAGGTCCCTAACAAAATAACAACACTCTGGGAGCTCAGCAACTAATAGTTACCAGAAATGGTGATTCTGGATACGCCTAAAGGATAAACAAAGCAACTAAGTAAGCAAACAACCATTTGGGTTAAAGGGCCAATTTCAAACTCACTAATATGGACTAGGATAAGACGTAATCTCTAACAGTTTCCCAATACCTATCTCAAAAATTTTCAGGAAAAAAAAAAGTGACCTTACATGTTGAACGTCCATCAACGGCTAGTCAAGCAACACCTCAGTAGTCTAGGTGAACTTGAGATGGCAGAGGCAAGAACCTGGACCTTAACTGGGAGACTGTAGAAAGCTATAGCGTAGTCATGATTGAGTTTAATGGAGGATGCCTCTGGCCTATTTTGAGCATTTTGTTTCCTGCCTATGAAATGAAGTTTTCTGAGGTCGAATTCGAGTATTGTGCTGTACAGGATATTACCAGGATTAGCTGTTTACTTTTTTCCTTTTTATAAATTTTATCTATCGCAAATTGTCACCTTATCATTCTGTTATGGAAAGTTGGTATTTTTTTCTATATTTAATTATTGTTGAGAATAATCACTGCTCTGTTTGTAGAGATACACTCTGATTGCTGTTCTTAGATAAGGCATTGGAACTTTAAATCTCACTTCAAAGGAAGTCCTTGCAAAGTCTGTTTAGAACAGATTGGATGAGAGAAAAAGAGACCATGGAACCCAGAGAATTTTGCCCAATTCAGATCTTTCATCATCTGCAATATTTTGTTGTGGCTGGCATTTTGGATCTTCGTCACTCCTTTTAGGGTCCAATCCTCCTTCCAGTAACATCAGTGGCAAAACTACCATTGTTTTCAAAAGGGGCAGGAGGAGATCCCTCAAGAACAGTATTTTATACATGGGTCTGAAAGGATAATAGCTGTGTTCATGATTACAAAGAAATGCAATAAGAATTAATATGAAGATGCCTTTGTTTTATGGACCATATAAAACTGAGATTGTTTTGTTGTATGAAGGTTGTTGTTCAGAGCATAATGGGTTGGCATATATGTGTGTTTACAGTGAGTCCTCCAATAGCAAGTATTTATAGCCAAGCATTTTGGGATCTCTATGAAGAGCTCTATAAAATGAAAGGAACTATATGCATGGACTCCCTCTATTAGCTACAGCCCTATAAAACTGTCACAAACAAATGCCGTTCTTGTTGATGTGCAGGTGCTTTGGTCTTTCTCCGTGCTATCTCTTCTAAGATGTTTTGGGTTTTATTGATTCTTTCTGTGTTTGTGGATTGCATTATATGTTAATGCCAATGAGTATGGTTACCGTCTGTGAAAATATTCTTCCAAAATACCTTATTTTATATTAAATATAAAACAACACTATAGCTTGCAAAATAGAAGACAATGCTAGAAATTGGAAGACAGGTTTATGGGAGAGGGACTGAACAGATACCAGTCATGAAAGATGCTTTGTGTCTGACTCTGTGCCTGCTATAAAACTAAGCTGCCACTTCTAAGGTTGACAAGGTGGGTGAGGTAATATCTTTTATTGGGCCAACTTCTGTTGGTGAGAGACACATGCGTTTGAGCTTACCTAGAGCTCTTCTTCAGGGCAAGGAAAGATATGCAGAGTGTCACAGCTAAATAGAAGATGGAACGGGGTGTTTAGCATAAATAGTTAGCACACATTTCAAGGGACCATTGAAGGTAAAGTGGCCCGTTAACACCCCTCCAGTCACAGGGGGACAGGAGGAGGGTGGAGGGGAAAAAAAGGCAGTGGGGAAATTGTTAGTGGGTTACAGATTTGTTGTAATAGATGTACTACAGTTATATCATTGGTTTTGAGATACATCAATTATATTTTCATCATCTGGACAGGTGACCTAAACTCCCTCATGGATTTCTAGCACAGCTTCAATAACCACCTCCCCTCCATTCAACTCTCCAGAACACTCTCACACTAGCATCAACTTCCTGGACACCATGATCAGCTTCAGCAATGGAAGCCTACAGACAACTACATACAAGAAAACCCCCAGTTTACCACACCTATCTTCACAGATCCAGTAGCCACTCCAAATACACCAAGAAATCTGTTATCTAGCTCCGAGCACTCAGATACTACAGGATATGCTCTGAGGAGAAAGTCTGGGATATTCACCTTAGCACACTTAAAACTGCCTTCACCAAGCACGCACACTCCACCAGAGAAGTAGATTGCATCATGGAATACCACCCAGATACGCAGAGAGAACCTCCTGCAATCAGAAATAAACCCCCCTCTGACTGCACACCCATAATTGTCACCTACAGGGTCTGCTTACCCCCACACTAGCCCAGACAGGGTTAAGCCCATATTATTGACAGTGGAAGTCCCACCTCCCTGGCAGGACTGGGCATGCTCCAAATACTCTACTAGTATAAAGGGAAGAAGCCCAGCTCATTCTGGGCTGGAGGCTGCAGGGAAAGGACCTGCCTGGGAAGCTCCTGCAGAGGGCCAGGCCCAGCCCCTGATTATGCTGGGAATCAGAGCCTCCATGGGCCTGCTTGAACCTCGATGACTGGAGGAGCCACAGGAGACTACTGAGAATCTGAAGTCTCATGAGAGACCCCAATGCAGAACTGGTAGGATGTGACCTAGGGAGGGTGATGGAGTGGTACCTCCCACCTGGGAAACCTCAGTGTGTTTCAGTAGGACCTCCCTGCTCAGTCAGTGGCAAGTTATGTCATGTCACTGTTAGGGCCCTGGGTTGGGGCCTGGTGGAGTTGAGTGGGCCTGGACCTCCTTACTAGGGTCACCACACCCCTTGGTGGGTGCCCCAACCCCATAGACTCTGGCCACTGGGCCACGCTGCCCTGACCGTAGGGGCGTAGATAGTCACACCCCCTGACTGCAAGCCATATAAGGTATTGTTAAACAATTACAACCAACATTCAATGGGGACTCCATCCTGCAAGAAATCTTTCTTGAATCTCCTCTTCTGGTTTTCAGACAACTCCCCAGCCCCTCCAAACTCATCATCAGAAGCAAGCTCCCCACAGACTAGTACATGCCATCTCAAAGTGGCACCGCACCAAGCCAGAGCAACAGATGCAAAACCTGCAGACATATCCCCACTGCTATGATGGGCAACATCTTCCACATCACACCTTTCAAGATTCCTGGGTCCTATACATGCCTATCACAAGTGCATTCATCCAGTGCACTAAATGCCCCAACAACAACTGTGCGGGTGAAACCAGACAATCACTACACTCTCAGATGAACTCATGCAGAAAAATGAAAGACAAAAACACCCTATCGCTTGTGGGTGAACACTTTTCACCAAATGATCACTGTATAGTTGTCCTCTCAGTCCTCATCCTCAAAGGAACTCTGCACTATACCTTCAAAAGATGAGCCTGGGAGCTTAAATTCATAACTTTGCTAGACACTAAAAAGTCATGGACTGAAAAGACACTCTGGTTTTATGACTTATCACAACAATCTATAACCCACTAAACCCTCCCCCTCCTGTCTTCCCCCTCCATGACAAGACCGGTGTTAACTGGCCACTTCACCTTCAATGGGCCCTTGAAATGCGTGTTAACTGTGTATGCTAAACGATATGTCCCACCCCATATTTAGCTGTAACATTCAAGAAGAGCTCTGTGTAGCTCAAAAATTTCTCTTTCACCAAGAGAAGTTGGTCCAATATAAGATATTACTTCACCCACCTTGTCACTCTAACATCCTGAGACCAACACTGCTACAACAACACTGCATTTCTAAGGGTGATGGGTAATTCACTTTGTTCACAATACACTCATTTCTACCAGCTCAAGAGTTTTCTTGTGAGAGAGATCTTTTTAAAGAAATAATTACTATCCTCTTTGGATAGCATAGTCTGTTTCTAATCAGTATTTCTGTGCTTCCTATAGATGGATTTTCATTTACTCTGTAGCTAGGAAGAAATTTCCCAGTTAATGAATAAGAGAACAAGTCACTCTGCCAGATAATTACCCAAATAATAATTACGTTAAATTAAGTAAATCAGTGAGAGCATAGTGGTCTCAGTTAAATTGCAATTCACTTGCATAAACCAATCCCTGTACTCAGCAAAGAGCCAATATTTGCATTTGAACTTGCTGGATAAAGGATTGCTTTATAATTGCACTCTTTTAACGCATGCAGATTAGGTGGGAGAAGACTCTCCATTGAAACTCAATGAGAAGAAATAGACATTTGAAGAAGTCTGGATTTAGAGGTTGACTTCATCAAACTGATTACTGGTAAGTTTCTCTACATCAAAAAACACAAATTAATCACTGTTAAGCTTCTGGTAATCTGAAGCATGATTCTGATAAAATGGTTAGCTAATAAATTACATACTAGTACCAAACAGATATAGTAGTCTCTTAGCCTCTAATGCTATTGGGAAAATTTCAATAGCTAACAGTGTTTCCCTTTGAAAGTCACAGGTAAAGCCCTTATTCTTGCACTTCCTGTCAGCTCCTTCATGACAAACAGTGCATGAGATGTCTGAACTTGACAGTCTGATCCTGATGGGAGTGATACCAAGAAGACCAGGGGTCGGCAACCTTTCAGAAGTGGTGTGCCGAGTCTTCATTTATTCACTCTGATTTAAGGTTTCGCATGCTGGTAACATATTTTAACGTTTTTAGAAGCTCTCTTTCTATCAGTCTATAACTAAACTATTGCTGTATGTAAAGTAAATAAGATTTTTAAAATGTTTAAGACGCTTCATTTAAAATTAAATTAAAATGCAGAGCTCCCCGGACCAGTGGCCAGGACCCAGGCAGTGTGAGTGCCACTGAAAACCAGCTCATGTGCCACCTTTGGCACGCGTGCTATAGGTTGCCTACCCCTGGTATAGATGGTGAAAGCTAGAGAATTGCTACCAAACTAAACTGGAATTATAAAGCAAAATCTTACCCATGTGAATTACTTAACTTCTTTTTCTCAACAAAGAAATGAAAATAGATCATGTTTCTCATTTATTTCATTGTAGATGGAATATGCTGGCCTTTTACTCCATTTATTCCAGTGAAGAATCTGGCCTTATGTAAGGATTTGTGGTTTGGTATGGTGTTTGCCACTTGCTTACAATGACCACATCACTCCCAAGTGGAAGAGTCCCAAGCACAGGTCTTCCCCGAAGGTTGGCAGTATTATAGGGTGACCAGATGTCCTGATTTTATAGGAACAGTCCCGATATTTAGGGCTTTCTTTTATATGAGCTACTATTATCCCCCTACACACATACACACACCCTTGTCCCAATTTTTCACACTTGCTATCTGGTCACCCTACAGTAAAATCTTTAAAGCCACTCCACAACATTGTGTATTTATTTGGGCCACTAATATTAGGTAAAAATTCTTACATTTCCCTTTCCTTTCAGATGGCATCAGAAAGATCCCATTTGTAATGTGCCTAGTTTGATAGTTAGTGTTCAGCACATGTGAAGGCAACTAACTACCATACTGACCACTGCTTATTATATCACAACTGTCTCAGTATTACTATGTCCCCCTCGGCTATCTGTTATAGCCAGTTGACTTTTCTCACCATACATTAGGATTGGAAACTGTTTGGGATAGGACCAATCTTTGTGCTATTATAGGTGGGTCTGGTAGCACTGCCTATTATTTAAGGTTGTCCAACACTTCCCATCATAAGACCCTATTTTCAGTTGTTTATAACACTGGCAAACTAATTCTTTTGGCTGAAATTTTCCATGCCAGTTGTCTGCCTGAGGCTGAATCATTCTGGAAAATTTCTGCCCAAATGCTCCAATTGTCTGTGAGGAAAAAGATTGGGAAACATTTATTTTTTCATGTTAGAAAGTTTTGGTGATCTTTGCTTTTGGAGGCTCAAATGTTTTTTTCTCTCTCTCTCTCTCTCTCACACACACACACACACACACAACCTCCAGCTTTGGTGCAGGGACTTGAAATTTGACAGAGAGGTGGCCAATATGGCAGGGGTGCGTTTGGCTGACCCCAGGAAAATTCATCCAAATTTGGCCAAGTTATAAGTATTTGAAAAATCAGAGTTTCCGTATACTCAGCAGAGATCTGCTAAAGTTCAACAGCTAAAATCTAGGAAAATTCTGTTCTTGCTGAGCATGCTCCAACCTGGCCTGAGCAGGACTTTTCCTGCAATTGCTGTCCCTGATGGATCCAGGCAGCACAGAGGAGGAAGCCACCTGATTTGAATACAAAGGGATAAGCAACAGACAGGGGCAACTCTAGGTATTTTGCTGCCCCAAGCATGGCTTGCCTGCGGGAGGTCCCCAGTCCCACGGATTTGGCGACATGCCTGCGGGAGCTCTGCTGAGGACCAGCAGACCCTCCACAGGCATGCTGCCAAAGGCAGCCTGCCTGCCGCCCTCGCGGCAACCGGCAGAGCACCCCCCTGTGGCTTGCCACCCCAAGCGCGCGCTTGGCGTGCTGGTGCCTGGAGCCGCCCCTGGCAACAGACCTCAGGGATGGGTGGGAGGAAATAGACTGAGAAAGAGAGCCAGAGGAGTGAGAGAAACTTGTACTGAGATTTGGGGTAGGTGGGGAGATTGTGACTGGTTAGGCAAGGAAACTGGTATTGGGAGCTAGGTGGGTTGAGATTGAGACTGATCAGGCAAGGACTGGCAGCTAGGAGGGTGGGAGGAAGGAGGTGAAGGGGAGGGGAGACAAATCTGATGAGGAGCCAAGGTGCGGGGGGAGAACAAACTAGCTCAATGAGCACAGTCCATCCCATGCACTAAATAAAGCAGGAGTCCTATAGGAAAAATAGTATGTGATCTTGCAATTAAAGGTTGTATCGTAATGCATACATAAGGTAATCAGTTGCACAGGTGAACTTAATTCTGGGTTTTCCTGCCTTTTGAGTGTTTGATTTAATCTTCACATGTGCATGTGTGTGTAATAAAAGATACTGTACCATGTGCCAGGAGTTTCACATATTACTTTACAAAGGTACTCTGATAGATCTGCACCACTTTCTCTTAGGTTTTAATCTTTTTCAAAATCAGTTTCTTATTCTCTTCAGTTTTATGTATGAAGATAAACTTCTCAGATTCATTAGAAAATCCAAAATTTTTTTTTAAAAAAGGTACCCCGAAAAAGCTTAGTATTTATTCACAGTGATGGAACTACAGGCTTCTAAATCAATTTCTGCATATCCCACTCTTTCAGACAGACACAGTTAAAACCCACCTAATCGCTTCTCCCTCTTTCTCAGACACACGTGCGTGCGCGCGCACACACACACACGCTTTACCCTAATATCTGAGCACCTTCCATGTTAATGGCAGTAGTGACGTCCCTAGTGGACTTCACCCTTTTTGAGGTAAGACCTCAGCATGAAGTAGGGTAGGGTAGGGATTTGGGTTTTTTTTTTAAATCTCTAGAAGGTTGCTTTGATTCAGGCTTTTAGGTTGGTTGGACTTTTGGGGGTGTTAGTACTGAAAGTGTCATTTTCTTTGGGGGTCTAATACTTGTTTAGTCACTGACTAACTGGGTACTTTTGTCCAAGCTATTTGACTATTCCTTGGTCAGCCCAACTGTAAAAGTGGATAAAAAAGAACTGCAGTAAAAACCACTTGCTGCACATGAGTGAAGCTTTCCTGAGTAAGTGCATTAAAATAAAAATGAATACGAGAGTGATTTGTGATTAGATATGTACTCCATTTCTGAGACATGACCTTCAGAACTCACCTTGGGGCAGCATTGCTCCTGGGAAATAGTCCACATATCATACAAGCCCATAATGATTGCTCTTTTCATCTGTGTAAGAAACCGTAGGGCAAGCAGTGTCAGTAAAATGGCACAACCATTCCTTTATTATTCATGCATGCATAAGTTCCTGTACTGAATTACATGCACTCATATTTCATTACATAACTAAATGTTGAGATTCAGATTTTTCATGATGTCTCTGCTACTGTTGACTACAGCAAAATTCCCTGGGCTTTTCTATCCCAGGAGGCTAAATGAGATGACACTCCTTTGTATTCATAAATAAGTCTCAAAATTTCTGTATTGCTGTTATAACTTGACCAAAATTCCTGGGTGGCTGGCCACAGAATTATTGCCTCTCTATTGCTGTTTAATTTTAGTCCATAATAGAAAGCCATTATTCAGTAGCTATAGGCTGACATGGTAAGTGGCTTTCAGAGCTCCTAGTTTTATAAGTATTCCTGTTGAATTAGTTTCAGAACACATAAAGAAAAAAAAACAAAAGTTTTACCTGAGTCTGTCAAAGAGCTGTATATATCTTTGGCAGATAACTCTGCAGATTTAGCTTCACACTGATTGCTACAAGGTGTGTATTTAATTGGGCTAAATTATCAAACTGGAAAACATTATACTCATACATTTTTAAAAAAATCGTTTGTATGAAGTACAGATTTTATTGCCTTGTCATCTTACTGCCTATTAATGGATATGAAAAATATCTTCATGTATGCTGTTTATGTAAGACAGACTCTGGATGGAGTACTTTATACCAGTGGATGAACATATCAGGAAATGTATGTAAAAATGGGAAAGAAGTGCCCATTTTGAGCAAACAGGGTACCATTCTGCCACACTCCAGGGTGCAATTCAGATCAGAGAGGGGTTGTCTAACTAGCTGTCCTACAACCCTGTAAGGGGTCAATATGCAGCAGTTTGCTACTTTAACTGGAGCTACCCAAACAGTTCAGTTTAAACACAGCGCTGAATTAGTTTTGATTACAAAATAAAACAAGTTTAAGAACAAAAGAATAGCCATACTGGGTCTGGTTCATGGAATTTTAATATAGATGTCCATAAATCAATTAAAGCTGCTAATAGAATTATATATTTAGTATTAACATTGTATAATAGCTAAATTTGCTAATACATTATTGCTAATTCTTGGTCCTATCAAAATAAGTGGGAATTATTTTTATCCATTGCTGGGAGGAGTTAATGAGGTATGGCTCTGATGCAGTTGCAGTCTCATATTCAAATCTAAACCTAGACTCACCTGAGACAAAAAAATCATCATATTATAAAATATTGCTAGAAGGTTTTTAGCACCAACTTTCTAACACTCTTTTCAAAAAATTGAGATTTATGTCAATAGTTGGACATTCACCAGCATCAAACAATCATTTCTTGAATGGAAACCCCACCACTGTCTTTTTAATAACACATATTAAAGGAAGGCATTGACAATCTCAATTAACACAATCTCCACACCAGACATGAGCAGTCAGGCTAGCTCTTGGTTCAATATACAGGTGTGGGCACATGTGTTGGTGTGCCAGCCTGGAGCTCCTGCCCCTGGCAAATCTCAGTACCTTCCCCTCTCTCTCATAGAATCACAGAATATCAGAGTTGGAAGGGACCTCAGGAGGTTATCTAGTCCAACCCCTTGCTCAAAGCAGGACCAATCCCCAACTAAATCATCCCAGCCAGGACTTCGTCAAGCCTGTCCTTAAAAACCTTTAAGGAAGGAGATTCCACCAACTCCCTAGGTAACCCATTCCAGTGCTTCACCACCCTCCTAGTGAAAGCTTTTTCCTAATATCTAACCAAAACCTCCCCCACTGCAACTTGAGACCAACTCCATCCCTCCTCCCTGTCACTTCGCCCCCACCCCCACTTGCAGGGAGCTTCCCTTCCCCACCAGAGTGTAGCCTGCTGTGTCCTCAGAACTTCAATTGATAAACTTCTTGTCCATCAGAGAAGATTGCATTTTTTCATTGAAAACGTCCTTCTTTGGTGACAGAGCAGAAAGCTGGGTCTAAATTCCAAGAATTTTATGTTAAGTAGAGATGGCAAATGGTAGATTTGTCAGTTTCCTGGCAGTTTAGGGAAAAAACATTTTGGGTCAAACCAAAACAACTATTTTTCAAAAAATTTTGTCAAATCAAAAGGTTGAAAAAAAATGTCAAGTCAACATGAAACAATGTTTAGACATCAAAATGAAAAATGTTGAGTCAGAACGTGTCATAAGGTCAAAATCTTTCACTTTGACTTTCAGGCATTTTGATTCATAAAAAGGCTAGAGTAGGAGATGGTGCTACCTCTATTAGATGCTTTAGCCCACTGGTTAGGGTGCTGCCATGGGAGGTGCTGGTTCAATTCTCATCTCTGTGTGATGGATGAGGAGGGATTTGAACCGAGTCTTCCCCATTGCAGATGAATGCCCTAGCCTCTTGATCTCTCCTCTTGAAGTTGCTCCATTTTTGTAAATAATTAAATAGTCAGTGGAGCAGCAGCTTGAATGTAGGTCTCCCTACCCTTGGTGTTTGCCCTAATCAGCAGATTATGGAGTCTCTTTTGCTCTTTCCCTGGCCCAATGACTATCCATGGTCATCATGACTGACAATGAACTCTACTATGAATGACCATGGATAGTTATTGGACCAGGGAAAGAGAGTAAAAATGACTCTCTACTCAGTTATGACATTGGTTTGTAGATGTTTCATTTTCAATTTGCTTTGAAAATTTGGTACTAAAAATGTACATTATTGCTTAGCTGCATACTGTAGCTCACAAAGTATTGTGGGTGAGCTTAACTGTTAGAATCAGATTGCTAATATTCACACTTAAAAATGACTGCTCAAGCCCATCTCTGATAGTGGTATAAACGGGGAGAAAATTTGGGAGCTTTAGATGGTGGTACCATGTATTAGAATAAATAACACTATAGTTTTAGGTTTACTTCCTTGAAGGGCTTATCATCCATAAAGCAGGATTAGCTGTCTTAAGTCGGACATAGAATTTATGCCTGTGTCCATTTCAAATAAACAGGAAAAGACATTAGACTTTTGTGAAGAAAGATGGAAGATGAAATACAGTCTCAATTCTCTTAACCACTCTTTTTCCACCATATTATCGAACTCATCTAGAGGTGTTTTTCAGGAAAAAATACCTGCTGAAAAAATAAAGATATACAGTAGTTTCACCGCAGTGAGGCAAGAAAATAAATATTAGAAAATGTGCAAAAAGCTTCCTTTAAAAGCTTTTCAATCTCTTGAGGCTTTGAAAAGAGAATCAATTTAAAAGCCTTCTCACTCTAGTGAAAACCTGGGGAAAAATCATGTGGGTAATAGTTAAATCTAATGCATCTTTGTACTGTAGGTGCTAGTGACTTTTAAAAGACTGAAATCAAGTTTTAGAATTTCTTGGACCTGTGCCAATGCCTTTCTGAATTTTTACAGAAATCAAAGGACAAATTCTGCCCTCACTACTTTGGTGCAAATTTGACTGTAAATGTTTCATTTCATGTTATGCATCTTGTCCAATCAACTGAATCCAGCTCTTATTAAAAAAAGTTGTATTCTTTGTTATATTAATGATCTAAAATGGGCTTGATCCTTGTTTAAATTACACTAGTTTTATATTAGTGTAACTACACAGCCTTCAAGAAAGTTGTTTCTGATTTACAGTGGGTAGGCCTTTCAACCTTATTCTATACTACATTTCACCATTTTTACATCAGTGCAATTGTATTGACTTCACCAGTGTCATAGCTCTCCAGTGCTTTTTCGTGTTCAGTTGAAACTTGAGGGAAGCTCATACTGAAATCAGCCAAATTACAGCAGTATAAAATGGATGCAACAGAATGGAAAAATCAAGCCCTATTTTTCACAATAGGAATATACCATGGTTTGAGGAACTTTCTGTAGCATAGTTTCAGAAGTTTTCCATTGATCTGCCAAAATATTCACAATGGATAGTCACACTGCAATACTTAGATATCTACTGGACCATGAAATATAGTTTAATAAGATGGAAATGTAATCCTATTGAATTGCTGCTGGAAGAGGCAAAAAAATATTAACAACCCAGTAAAATGACCAACTAACCAATAACTTCCTATTGTTCATTAGAAGTCTTGAATAATAGAAACAAAATAAAAGTAAAGAGGTGGAAGTCTATCAAGTTAAAAAAACACTAAGTTCCATTCCGGAAGTGGCTGCAATTAGAGTAAAAATGCGTGGTTAAAAATCTAAAAAGAATCCATCGTTAAACGTAGCGTGTACAATGGCATCAGGGATGGTATAGCTTTTCATTCTAAGAAAACGCATTATGTAACTCAAAACATCATAATCCTTACAGAAGAAGTAAGGACTAAAATAGCTGCTTTAAATCAAATCATCAGCTAATTAAACCAAAGTAGTTTGGATTCAAGGAATTTAAACCCAAGCTACTAGGTTGCCGTCAAGTTCTACAGCATTGCCCATGAAGCAAATAAGGTTGCCTGTCACTTTTAAAATGCACAGGAGCAACCTGTACACTTTGGCTAAGTCCACACTATGAGATAGGGTGTGGTTCCCCTGTTGTGTACATGTGCTTGTGGTAGCCCAATGACAGCTAGCATGAGCAAAAACAGCAGTGTAACCTCAGTAGCACAGATAGCAGCAGTGGAGGCTTGGCTGAGCTGTGCTGAGTATATACCCACCTGTTCCTGCTTTTTTAAAAACACTGCTGTACACTGGGCAGACAACTTCATTGAGTTTTTTATTCCAAGAGGATCCTGCTACCTCAAAGTCCATCAGCGTATGAGAAATTTATATTATGTTTCAGAGTTTGCATCAGCTTACATTTAACAGTTATTTACAACTATGCTATCCAGTCTCCTGGTTTGATTAGGTACTTCCAGAATTAATCACAATCCCATTTTGTTTTATTAACCTTATGTGTGTGTTTGTTTTGCTGTCTTAGCACAGGTCTACACTACAGAATTACTCTGGTAAAACCACATCACTCAGAAGTGTGAATAATCCACACCTCTGAGTGACACAGTTACACCAACCTAAGCGTTGATACAGATGGCCCTAAGTCAGTGGGAAAGTTTCTCCCACCAACATAGCTACTTCCTCTTGTGGAAGAGGATCAACTAAGTAGGTTGACCAGATGTCCTGATTTTATAGGGACAGTCCCGCTATTTGGGTCTTTATCTTATATAGATGCCTATTACCCCCCACTCCCTGTCCTGATTTTTTTACACTTGCTCTCTGGTCACCCTACAACTAAGCAGATGGGAGAAGCTCTATTCCATCGACTTAGAGAGTCTTCATTAAAGCATTACAGTGGCGCAGCTTCATCGGTGCAGCTGCATCAATGCAGTGTTAAGTGTAGATCTGTCCTGAGTGTCCATCCTCTTCTTAAGACCACTAATATGTATATCACAATACTTATTGCTGGGGCAATCCAGCATCAACTTTTCTGTACTACAGGGAGCAGCTGCTTACTAGGGCTCTTTCCTCCTATTGATTAACCTGCTTTTGATACATGCCAGGACCTTTCCCTTTTCCCCATAAATATATTTTCCTTAATAATGTCTTGCAAAAGGCCATCTCTGAAGCTTCTCTGAAGCTCCAAGTACAGTACATTATGTTCAATATTTTAAGTTTTATCTACAATTGGATTCATGCCTACAAAGCAATATTGTAAGTCAGGCACAATTTACTTTCTGAAAACAACTGGAAGTTTTGTTAAGTCGTGTGTGTGTGTGTGTGTATGGTCAGATCCTCTTTCAGACAAGATCTTTATTTTTTGTGCTTGCATTTTGCTAACCTTCAGGAGACAAAAATAAAGAACAGTTAAAAATAAATTAAAGTTGTAAGTTCTCGCTTCAGCATCACAATGCAGTGTTGATTAAATCTTATTGCAGTAGTGATAACATCTTCTTAATGCTGATCTCATTATAGATAAAGGGGAGGTATTTAATGGCAAGCATTAATTTCCCAAAGAAATAATATACTTAGTAACTAATGCAATTATATTGGGAGGCATAGTAGATTAGATTAGTACAATAGACGACCTAGTCTTAACAATGCCATGACAATATGTAATTGCAAAATTATCCACTATATTCTAGATGTTCACTGTTCTAATATTCCAATTACTCATTATTTTCAGCAATTTGTGAAATAAGCAATTTCTTTTCTGAAATAGACAAAAGCCAATTCCATTAGTTTTAAAAATATCTGAACTCCATATTCAGTCCTTAAACCAGCATGTTACAATGTGTTACATATTGCTAATAACTCCTCCAGCAATGATGAAAACACCTATCAATACAATAGGTTGTGTATGAATAACAGTACTCAGCAGTTTAGCAACCAACAGAAAGGTTCAGAAATCAGGTTTGGGATAAGCACTCAAAACTTTAGTTTGCATATAATTTAGGAAAATTGCTCTGGTGAAGGAATTAGGCTACAGATCCCAATTTCCAGTGTTTCTTGTTTACAGCCAAGTCAAAAATTGCACAAAATCAACCTGTGTTAGGCCTGGTCCACACTACACAGTTAAATCGATTTAAACAGCGTTAAATCGATTTAACTCTGTACTCGTCCACACTACAAGGCACTTTAAATCGATTTTAAGGGCTCTTAAAATCGATTTCTCTACTCCTCCCCAACGAGAGGAGTAACCCTAAAATCGATATTACTATATCGATTTAGGGTTAGTGTGGACAGAAATCGAAGTTATTGGTCTCATTCCTTTAATGTAGCTACCCAGAGTGCACCGCTCCGGAAATCGATGGTAGCCTAGAACCATGGATGCACACCACTGAATTAATGTGCCCTAGTGTGGACGCATAAAATCGATTTTATAATATCGGTTTTATAAAACCGGTTTTAGTAATTTCGATTTTATGCTGTAGTGTAGATGTAGCCTTACAGTACTTTGATATTAAGAGACAAGAGGGGTGAGGTAATCTCTTGCTGGTGACAGAGATAAGCTTTCCATTCCACAAAATTGCGAATAGGATAATTAACCTGGAAGGCTGAGGGAAAGCTTGCCTGTGCAGTGTAGAAGGCGGGGCCTGTATAAAACTAGGTAGCTGGCTGCAGACAGAGGCTGCATGGAAAAAAGCTGTAATCACTCCCTGAGTAGAGGGAATTGGGAGGCTGGCAAGCCCAGAGAGGGTGGAAGCCAAATAAATAGGAAGAAACCCAGGGAAAACAGCAGCAAGGGATAGGATGGTACAGAGTTCTTCTCTGCTTGTTATAGGTTCCTGGGTGGAACCTGGTGTAGAGGGTTGGCCTGGATTCCCTTACCAGCCACTGGGAAGTGGCAAGCACACTGGAGATGCCAGTCAGACAGCAGGTCTGGAAAAAGACTGTGAATTCCCCAGAATGGGAGGACTTTAGTCACCTGGCCAGAGGGCCAAGAAACGAAGAGGAGACTGCAGTGAGAGGGTCCACGCTGTGAGACAGAGTGGGGGAAGACACCACTGGAGGGGGAGTGCAAGCCTGGCACTGCTAATTCCCAGGATGGCCAGCAGGAGGCACCACTGTGGTGAGTGGACCCTGTGACATCCTGCTACAAATCCCTCTTGAAAATTCCTCTCTGCCATGATGCCTACAAAACACTTGACAATGGCAATGCAGCTGGCATGCTGAGACTGCTACCTGTTATACTAAACATAAACAGTTACCTTGTCCTCCCCATCTCTCTCCTGCTGGTTGTTCATCTCCATCTGTTGCCTCTCATCACATGCTTGGACTGTAACCTTGTTGGGGCAGGGACTGTCTCTTTTAATATGTGTATTCTGTTCCTAGCACAATGGGTCCTGATTGGTACTTTAGGAGTACAAACAACAAAAATAGATATTTTTAGCTAAAAATCACCTGTGGCTGAAAAGAGATTATTCCTGAAAACAGGAGAAATTTGAATGCCATCTTCTGTCTCTCTATTATTCTTCGGCCTGATCCGAAGTCCACTGTAGTCAACAGAGACTTCCATTTATTGCAACAGGCTTTAGACATGGCCTCACTTCTATTTCTACTTTGCTGACTACTTCCTTAAGATAGATTGTGCAGCTCTTATTCATCATGGTGATCACTAGCAACGTGATTCATGCGGAGTAGATGTGCTGTATTATAAATGGGCTACAAATAGTTTAAAAAGCTACTGTGCTTCTTAAATGATCTTATCAGGATATTTAAAGAATGAAATGTACCAAAGATTAATTCTGGCAACCTTGGATAATCCCTAGCTGAGTTCTTTAAAATTTCCCAATCAGCATCCCTGCTCAGCCATTCCACAGCACTCTTTGAGCTAAAAAATGTATGCTTATAATGTGGACATTTTTTATCCTGGATCTTGTAGTGTACAACAAATGTTTCTCTATGCTCGCATATTTCTAGTTCTTCTAAAACCCTCAAACAACAAATATAAAATACAATGTTATGTTGCTGTCCCACTACATGACTGGGGATTAATTATATAGAAGTGTGTTGTAAAATAGTGTGTAGTTTCATTATTTTATAAAAATAATATGCTGTGACAAAATTAAAAAACTATTTTATTAAATATATTTACATGGATGTGCCTATAGTAAAGTACAATATGCTGTGAGTTAAGGCTACTTTTAAAAATTACATGTGATATATACCTGTGAAATGTGTTAGATCAGGGGTAGGCAACCTATGGCACGTGTGCCGAAGGTGGCATGCAAGCTAATTTTCAGTGGCACTCACACTGCCTGGGTCCTGGTCACCGGTCCGGGGAGATCTGCATTTTAATTTAATTTTAAATTAAGCTTCTTAAACATTTTTAAAACCTTATTTACTTTATAAATAAACTATTTTTGTATGTATATTATAGACTTATAGAAAGAGACGTTCTAAAAACATTATAATGTATTACTGGCACGCAAAATCTTAAATTACAGTGAATAAATGAAGACCCGGCACAGCACTTCTGAAAGGTTTCTGACCCCTGCGTTAGATGAAGGAATGAAAGATGAAGTGGATTTGTAAAGTTTGAGAATTAAATCAAGATTTCCTGTATTTTGTGTTTATGAACGATGCATAAACTTAATTCATTGTTAATCATTGTGTGTGTGTGTTTGAATTGCACAGATACTGGGCCAAAGTAATCTCTGGTGTAATGCCATTACTTCAATGGAGTTACATGATAGCAACGAACTATTTCCTTTATTGCTAAGGCCATCTGGAAATTTGCAATGCCACAATAATGTTTTGCTTGCTGTGGGCATACTTGCTCATCCTTTTTGTTAGGCTTGGGAGCAGGGTGGGAAGAGAAGGATAAAAATTGAAGATCACATTACCCACTTTTCTCTATATTGTCTTAAATTCCCTTGCAGACTTTGCTATATTTGGATGACAAGATATGAATTTAAATATTGTTTAAATAAGCATACAGGTGCAATCAAGAAAAGAGACAATAGGCCTCCAGAGGCAGAACACTTTCATGACTATCAACATAATGCTTGTTCTTTTACAGAAGGGATAAATACTATAAAACACATTTTTAGTAAAACAAGTGACCATAGCAGCCTGCTTCTCTCCCAGAAAGAAGTAATTTGAATGTATACATGCTCAGGAGGGAAGCCCCTATATTCAGAATATAGCTTTTACTTTTGCATTTTTTTTAAAGGACTTGAGGAATGGTATTGTCTCAGCTTCTTAGCTGCTAGGAACGTTTTGGACTCTTGGTCTGTGTCCATTCTTCTCTCTCCTAACTCACTCCAAAGATATTCTTTCCTAGTCTAGTTTCAATTGCAGAATGCACATAGTTGTTGGTTCCTCTGTGAAAAAGCAGGAGCAAAGTTTATATATACAGATAGCATTGCTTTTCAGGACTTCAGCAAAACTCACCTCTGCATTCAAAACCTCCAGGTAAAACTGCCTCTTTGAGTGATGTCTCCCAGGCACAACTTTCAATAGTTATGTCTCTGTTTTAACTCTGCAACAAATGCATGAGTTCTTTGTAGGAACTCATACATGACTGTCACTCAAAAGGCACTATCCCCAGCCCCAGCCAGTGATGGTCAAAACCTCACAGAGTTAGAGACTAAAGCTCTGGAGATGGGCAGGAGCGTCCCGATCTATAGCTGTTGTGTGTCATAAAAGTAAGTTCAACTGAAAGCAGTTACCCTCTCTCTTAAGCACAAGTCCCAGGACTGGCTGCAAGCAGCTCACAATTTTTGTACTCAGTTAATCCAACTCACTCCTGAATGAATCAATACATCCTATTCCAGGTCAATTTTTTTGGGACGGATTCTACAACCCTTGTGTGTCGCTGGAGCACTATAAAGGGCTGTAAGCTGCCCTCATAGGGCACCTGAGGCTTCTACAGCATCCCCAACTCTTTCTCTAGTGTAAAGGATAGGTTGGGGTGTGGCACTACTGTGAACAGGGATCCTAAGCAAGCATAACAGCTCCCTGGGTCTTTTACAGCTGACACAAATTAGTAAAGCTGGGGCAACCTTGGGGTTGGGGGACTGCAAAATTAGCATAAAACCAGCCACCTTTTCCTTGCCCATCCCTCAAATCCTATGGAGCCTGGCAACCATTCTTCATATGGCTGCTTTAGTTGGGTATTACCAGGGCTGGCTCCAAGCATCAGCGCAGCAAGCAGGTGCTTGGGGCGGCCAATGGAAAGGGGCAGCATGTCCGGCTCTTCGGCGGCGGTAGAGCTGCGCCAATCACTTTTTTTTTCCCCATCACTTTGAGTGGCAAAGACACTGGAGCTGGCCCTGGTATTACTGGGATGGAACTGCAGAGGAGCATTAATAAATATTCTTTGCAAGGTTACTTGTAACATAACTACATAATCTTTCTTTGAGATGATTTTTTAATCTTTGTTTCCTGGGCTTACACTGTGTGTGTTTAGCATGGTATCTCCAAAAACACACAGTATTGGCCAAACTTTGCTCCCATTCACATGAAGGGCAGCTTTGCCATTGACTTTAATGGGCACAGAGTTGGACCAACACTGAGCACTTTCAGAAATCCCACCCTGAATAGTTTATATACAATACTAGTGTATTCCTTATAAAGTTTTCTATCCTGTTCAGAAAGAAATGGGCTGCACTTAGACAAAATAAATATTTTCCAGCTTAACTAAAATGAATTGATTACAGTGTTGTATGTCACTTTGATGGTGAATAATATTACCCACCTATCATTAATTTTAATGAGTTTATGCAGTCCTTTAGACTTATGTTTGCACCGAGGCTCGAATGTGTGGTATAAAAGCTGAATGTTTTTGTTTGTTGTAGTTTGCTACTCATGGTGCTTTTGGAATGTTAATGTTCACACATTTTTATGTAATGCCAGGTAGAAGTGTTCAGAAGCAGGGCTCCAGTTCAAGATCCTAAAAGCATAAACATGCCTGAAGAGTCACCAGTAGCTGGAAATAAAATACCACATAATTTAACACCTGAAACAGATTTGAAAAAACTAACAAAAACCAGTCAAACCAATAACCCTCAAAAAGAATACATTTAGATAAAAAGTTCAGTAATAAAGCTGGAGAGTGAAGGGGGAACAAAAAGGTGAGCAAATATGAATTAAAAAATATAGTGGTGGGTGCATTTTCTCAAATCAGATAATATTCATTTTGTGTTTACCCACATTTATAGAAATGCTCAGAACAGAGCATATCAATACATTCTAGGCAGCTTGAACATACATTTAGCAATGTTTTAAATGCAATGATGTTATTTAAAATAAGCCAACCCCCAGTAACCCAGGCAGTTAAAAATCTCAAATTCCCTTCCAGTTCCTACAATTCTGCACCATTATAGTTTACTCTACCTTTACATACATAAGAACATAAGAACAGCCATACTGGATCAGACCAAAGGTCCATCTAGCCCAGTATCCTGTCTTCCGACAGTGGCCAAATGCCAGGTGCCCCAGAAGGAGTGAACCTAACCTTTCCCCCTCTTATTTAAATGTGTGAGGAAAAGATGAATGTAAGGTTATTTTGGACCAAAGGTGGGGGTGGGGGGAGGAAATTCCTCAGCTGCTGGGCTTTCAGAGACCCAAGCAACAGTGCTCCACCTTGAGGACCTCTGCTGCTGTAAAATGTCACTATGGCACCAGAAGAGAGTTAGTCTCTGAAGTAATAAGCCAACCTTGGCTCCCCCTCCTGCAACGTACCAGCTGAACGTGTGTGAGGGCATCATTGTTTGCTGCTGGTATACGCCAGGAGAAAATTACTATTTTCTGGAATAAGGAGGTGGATGGGGGAAGGAGTTCTGTCTCAGGAGTGTGTGTGTCAGTCAGCAGCTCCTCGGGCTACTCTTGGAGTCCTCAAACTTACATTCCACCTCTTGTATGCGGCTCTGCCTAAGAGACAATCTAGCCCATATTCATTGAAACATAAATAAGGACCAGACTCTGGGAACCTTTTTTGGTTCATATAGTGGCATATGGTTATCTTGTAATGCTATTTATCTCATCTTTTCTGAGTGTATCATCCTTTTCCATATCAAGTACCATGAATTCTTGAACTTGTTTGTGACAAAGTTGTGCACTCATGATCATTTCTATTGTAACGGAGAAGCTGGACTTTTCTAAATTTATGCTGTCACATTTCATAGGATTGAGAGGACCAGGCATTTTCTTTCTTTTTCTGTTGTTTAATTACTAACAGTTTCAAAGATATTTACTATAGCAGGCAGAGTAGGGAAGACAGATACTTGAAATCTTGGCTGCACACAGCCAAAGCATGAAAATCTGCAAATGGATTCTCAAAAAACATTAGATGCTAAAGTAGTTTACATTACTAACATTCATCACATCCTACAGGCTTTGTGCCACCTCTATTCCCCACTGAGAAATAAAACTCTGGGAGCTTTCTGAATTCATTTTGAGGCACATGAAATGCTCAGCATAAATGTACTGAGTCGGCATCTTCAATCCCACTCAGTGCTATCCGTGACACAAAAGTTATTATCGAATGGCCAAATCCTGGACTCCTAGAGAAGCCCAGTTATGTGGGTATTATGTAGGAATTTCTCTCCCAGGTGTGGATGTCTGGGAAATATCCTGCTCACGGTGAGAAACATTATTGCAGATGCTACTACATCCCATGGGACGCAGTAGCACCCACTATCATAACCTTAGTCCCAGATTTGGACCTTAGCGTCCAACATATGGGGGTTAGCATGAAAACCTCCAAGCTTAGTTACCAGCTTGGACCTGGTACCTGCTGCCACCACCCAAAAAATTAGAGTGTTTTGGGGCACTCTGGTCCCCCTGAAAAACCTTCCCTGGGGACCCCAAGACCCAAATCCCTTGAGTCTCACAACAAAGGGAAATAATCCTTTTTCCCTTCCCCCCTCCAGGTGCTCCTGGAGAGATACACAGACACAAGCTCTGTGAAACTACACAGAGGGACTCCCCCTCTCTGTTCCCAATCCTGGAAACAAAAAGTACTTTCCTATTCCCCCAGAGGGAATGCAAAATCAGGCTAGCAATCCAACACACAGATCTCCCCTTGATTTCTTCCTCCCACCAATTCCCTGGTGAGTACAGACTCAATTTCCCTGAAGTAAAGAAAAACTCCAACCGGTCTTAAAAGAAAGCTTTATATAAAAAGAAAGGAAAATACATACAAATGATCTCTCTGTATTAAGATGACACAACACAGGGTCAATTGCTTAAAAGAATATTGAATAAACAGCCTTATTCAAAAAGAATACAAATCAAAGCACTCCAGCACTTATATTCATGCAAATACCAAAGAAAAGAAACCATAGAACTTACTATCTGATCTCTTTGTCCTTACACTTAGAAACAGAAAATTAGAAAGTAGAACTACTTCTCCAAAGCTCAGAGAAAGCAGGCAGGCAGACAAAAGACTCAGACACTCACTTCCCTCCACCCAAAGTTGAAAAAATCCGGTTTCCTGATTGGTCCTCTGGTCAGGTGCTTTAGGTGAAAGAGACATTAACCCTTAGCTATCTGTTTATGACACGCCCCCCAAATTGCAGACAGTGGGGAAGCTCACTGGCGGCGATTTCCTTCTAGAACTTGAAAATAAACAGATTAATACAACACATACACCTTTACATATACTCCTAAGTATATAACTAACAGACTTTTACATTTTAAGAACACTTTTAACTACTGAATTCTGGGAAACTCTCACGGGAGAGTGCATCAGCTACTTTGTTAGAAGCTCCTGTGATGTGTTGAATCTCAAAATCAAAATCTTGGAGAGCTAAACTCCAACGAAGAAGTTTCTTGTTGTTCCCCTTGGCAGTATGAAGCCACTTTAGTGCAGCATGGTCAGTTTGTAGTTGGAACCGCCGTCCCCAAACATATGGGCGTAGCTTTTCCAGGGCGTACACAATGGCATAGCATTCCTTTTCACTGACTGACCAGTGACTTTCCCTCTCAGACAGTTTCTTGCTGAGAAACACGACAGGATGGAAGTTGTGATCTGTTGCTTCCTGCATGAGCACTGCTCCTATACCACGCTCAGATGCATCTGTGGTTACTAGGAATGGCTTGTCAAAGTCCGGGGCCCTGAGCACAGGGTCAGACATGAGCATCGCCTTAAGCTGGGTAAAGGCCTTTTGACACTCATCAGTCCACTTAACGGCATTTGGCTGGGTCTTTTTGGTCAGGTCGGTCAGTGGGGCAGCGATTTGGCTGTAGTGTGGTACAAATCGCCTGTAGTATCCGGCCAAGCCTAAGAAGGATTGGACCTGCTTCTTGGACCGTGGGACAGGCCACTTTTGGATAGCATCCACCTTGGCCTGTAGGGGGTTTATGGTTCCTCGACCCACCTGGTGCCCCAGGTAAGTCACTCTGTTTTGGCCTATTTGACACTTTTTGGCCTTAACAGTTAGTCCTGCCTGCCTGACGCGCTCAAAGACCTTTTCCAGGTGTAGTAGGTGTTCGGGCCAGGAGTCTGAAAAAATGGCCACATCATCGAGGTAGGCAACTGCAAATTCTCCCAGTCCAGCTAGTAGACCATCTACCAGCCTCTGGAAGGTGGCGGGTGCATTTCGAAGGCCGAAAGGAAGGACATTGAATTCATACACCCCCGCATGGGTGACGAATGCTGACCTCTCCTTGGCAGGTTCATCTAGCGGTACTTGCCAGTACCCCTTGGTTAAGTCTATTGTAGAGATGAACTGGGCACGTCCCAACTTCTCCAATAGCTCATCGGTGCGTGGCATTGGGTAGTTGTCCGGACGAGTTACCGCATTTAGCTTACGGTAGTCCACGCAAAAGCGTATTTCCCCATCTGGTTTGGGTACCAGAACCACTGGAGATGCCCATGCACTGGTAGATGGGCGGATTATACCCATCTGTAGCATGTTCTGGATCTCCCGTTCTATAGCAGCTTGGGCATGAGGAGACACTCGGTAGGGTGGGGTTCTGATTGGGTGAGCATTACCTGTATCAATGGAGTGGTATGCCCGTTCAGTCCGTCCTGGGGTGGCTGAGAACAATGGGGCGAAGCTAGTGCACAGCTCCTTGATTTGTTGCCGCTGCAGACGTTCCAGGGTGGTTGAGAGGTTCACCTCTTCCACGCCACCGTCTTTTTTCCCGTCGTAGTAGACACCGTCAGGCCACTCAGCATCATCTCCCTGGACTGTAAACTGACAAACCTGTAAGTCTCTGGAATAGAAAGGCTTGAGAGAATTAACATGGTACACTTTAGGCTTTAGTGAGGAATTGGGAAATGCTATGAGGTAGTTTACAGCTCCCAGGCGCTCTTGGACCGTGAAGGGCCCTTCCCATGATGCTTCCATCTTATGGGCCTGTTGCGCCTTCAAGACCATAACCTGGTCTCCTACCTTGAAGGAACATTCTCTGGCATGTCTGTCATACCAGGCCTTTTGCTCTTCTTGAGCATCCTTTAGGTTCTCTCTAGCAAGGGCTAAAGAGTGTCGGAGGGTGCTTTGTAGGTTGCTTACAAAGTCCAGAATGTTAGTTCCTGGAGAAGGCGTAAACCCCTCCCATTGCTGCTTCACCAACTGTAATGGCCCCTTAACCTCGTGACCATACACACGTTCAAATGGTGAAAACCCTAAACTGGGATGTGGTACAGCCCTGTAGGCAAACAGCAACTGCTGCAACACTAGGTCCCAATTATTGGAGAATTCGTTGATGAATTTTCGTATCATGGCCCCCAAAGTTCCATTGAACCTTTCCACCAGGCCATTGGTTTGATGGTGGTATGGGGTGGCAACCAAGTGATTCACCCCATGAGTTTCCCACAGTTTTTCCATGGTCCCTGCCAGGAAATTAGACCCTGAATCTGTAAGGATGTCAGAGGGCCAACCTACCCTGGCAAAGATGTCTGTTAGGGCCAGGCACACAGTGTTAGCCCTGGTGTTGCCCAGAGCTACTGCTTCTGGCCATCGGGTAGCAAAGTCCACTAAAGTCAGTACGTACTGCTTTCCTCTGGGCGTCTTTTTTGGGAAAGGGCCCAGAATATCCACAGCTACTCGCTGAAATGGGACCTCAATTATGGGGAGTGGCTGGAGAGGGGCCTTGACCTGGTCTTGAGGCTTTCCCACTCTTTGGCATACCTCACAAGACCGGACATACTTGGCAACGTCCTTGCCCATCCCCTCCCAGTGGAAGGACTTCCCCAACCGGTCCTTGGTTCTGTTCACCCCAGCATGGCCACTGGGATGATCATGGGCTAAGCTTAAGAGCTTCCCCCGGTACTTAGTTGGAACCACCAACTGTTTTTGCGGCTGCCATTCTTCCCGGTGTCCACCAGAAAGAATTTCCTTGTATAAAAGTCCTTGGTCTATAACAAACCGGGATCGATTAGAAGAGCTGAGAGGCGGTGGGGTGCTCCGTGCCGCCGCCCACGCTTTCTGAAGGCTGTCATCTGCTTCCTGGTCAGTCTGGAACTGTTCCCTTGAGGCTGGGGTCACCAGTTCTTCCTCAGACTGTGGACTTGGGCTTGGTCCCTCTGGAAGCGATGTAGGTGATGGGGTTGTTTCTGTTGCTGGTGAACCGCTCTCCGCTGGTGCACCTGAGGGTATTTCAGGCTCTGGCTGAGCCTTTTGGGTATGGCTGTCTGTTGCTTCTGCCAGTTTTGGCTCGCTGGCGCCCTCTGGCGTTGAGTTTGAAGATGGGGTTGCACTTGCTGGTGCTGGTTGCTGTTCCAGTTCCGGGCCTGGGACTGGAGGTGCTGTGGCTGTTTCAGTGGTTGGCATGGAATCCGGGTCCACTACCTCTGTCTGGGTCTCTGGTAACACAGACGGGGCCTCTGTGGACGGCTCAGGAACAGGAATGGGTCTGGAAGCTTGCCTGGTTTGGCTACGTGTAACCATTCCCACTCTCTTGGCCCGCCTCACCTGGTTGGCCAAG
Organism: Gopherus flavomarginatus; assembly: GCF_025201925.1. Taxonomy (NCBI): domain Eukaryota; kingdom Metazoa; phylum Chordata; order Testudines; family Testudinidae; genus Gopherus; species Gopherus flavomarginatus. Next base: position 71,851,422 of record NC_066620.1, on the reverse strand, counting down.
TCTTCCCCCAGTAGCATGGGGATAGGATAATTGTCATAAACTGCAAAAGTCCACATTCCTGACCAGCCTTTGTACTGGACAGGCAGTTGAGCTGTAGGCAAGTCTACAGCTTGTGACATGAAGGGGTAAATTGTAACTTTGGCCTTTGGGTTGATGAATTTGGGGTCAACGAAGGATTGGTGGATAGCTGACACTTGTGCCCCCGTGTCTCTCCACGCAGTAACCTTCTTTCCGCCCACTCTCAAATTTTCCCTTCGCTCCAAGGGTATTTGAGAGGCATCCGGGCCTGGGGATCTTTGGTGTGATGGTGGTGTAATGAATTGCACTCGCATGGTGTTCTTGGGACACTTGGCCTTGATATGTCCCAGTTCATTACACTTAAAGCATCTTCCATCTGATGGGTCACTGGGCCGAGGTGAGTTACTGGAGACTGGTGAGGTTGAAGGGTAGGGTATCTGTGGCTTTACTTGGGTGGTATGTGGGGTCTTTGGCTGTCCTCGGTTGTAGGGTTTATGGTCTGTGTGCCCCCTGGGGTAATCGTTCCCCTTGACAGTAGCTTTCTTGCTTTCTGCCAGTTCCATCCATTTGGCTCCAATCTCCCCCGCCTCAGCGATATCTTTGGGATTTCCATCTTGTATGTACCGTGTGATGTCTTCAGGAACACCATCCAAGAACTGCTCCATTTGTATGAGGAGGTTCAGTTCTTCCAAGGTTTGAATGTTGTTTCCTGTTATCCAGGCCTCATAGTTTTTTGCAATGTAGTAGGCGTGTTTGGGAAATGACACCTCGGGTTTCCACTTTTGGGTTCTGAAGCGCCGACGGGCATGATCTGGGGTTATCCCCATTCGGTATCTGGCCTTGGTTTGAAAAAGTTTATAGTCATTCATTTGCAGCTTAGGCATTTCAGCTGCCACCTCTGCTAAAGGTCCACTGAGCTGTGACCTCAATTCTACCATGTACTGGTCTTCGGGGATGTTGTACCCAAGACAGGCTCTTTCAAAATTTTCCAAGAAGGCCTCGGTGTCATCACCTGCCTTGTAGGTGGGAAATTTCCTGTGCTGTGGAGCAATAATGGGCGATGGGTTGTTAGGATTGGCTGGAGTCTGTTGCTTAGCCTTTTCTAATTCCATGGCCTGTTGGTGGGCTTCCCTCTGGAGTTCTATCTGTCTTCTGTGGGCGGCCTCTTCTTCTGCTTGTTTCCTTCGGTGGGCCACCTCTTCTTCTTCTAGTTTTCTTTTGTGTGCTGCCTCTTTGGCTGCCTGTTCTCTTTGGTAGGCTGCCAGTTTGATGCTTTCTTCCTTTTCTTTCAGCTCCACCTCTTTTTGTCTTTTTTCCAGTTGTCGCCTGTGTTCAGCTTCTTTGATTTGTTCTTCAGCCTCCATTTTTGTCTTGGTAGACATGGTTCCTGTTTTCTTGTGTTGGGGTGCCCTCTGGTGTTTCTCTTCTGAACTGCAGGCTCTGTTGCCTCCTGAAGTCTGCCTAGCAACAGTGCTTTTTTCCTTTTCTCTCTCTAGCTAATGTTCAATGAAAGGAAACCAGAAAAACCACTTTATTTGCATGCATATAAGTGCTGGTAATTGCCTCCTAATGGGAGGGCTATTGCATGACAAAAGACCCTTAACAGTCTGGTAATGGCTTCTCGCTTAACATGCAAGCCACAAACTGCCAGAGAGAGCAGAAAAAAAAAATTCTCTCTGGTTCCCTTTTAAAACCAACTGTTTCTCTCTGCTAAAAAGCCCTTAGCAGAGAAAAGAAAAATATAATATTCCTACTGGCTTCTGGATTCTGTCTATATCCCACCGGCTGCCACTCATATCATAACCTTAGTCCCAGATTTGGACATTAGCGTCCAACATATGGGGGTTAGCATGAAAACCTCCAAGCTTAGTTACCAGCTTGGACCTGGTACCTGCTGCCACCACCCAAAAAATTAGAGTGTTTTGGGGCACTCTGGTCCCCCTGAAAAACCTTCCCTGGGGACCCCAAGACCCAAATCCCTTGAGTCTCACAACAAAGGGAAATAATCCTTTTTCCCTTCCCCCCTCCAGGTGCTCCTGGAGAGATACACAGACACAAGCTCTGTGAAACTACACAGAGGGACTCCCCCTCTCTGTTCCCAATCCTGGAAACAAAAAGTACTTTCCTATTCCCCCAGAGGGAATGCAAAATCAGGCTAGCAATCCAACACACAGATCTCCCCTTGATTTCTTCCTCCCACCAATTCCCTGGTGAGTACAGACTCAATTTCCCTGAAGTAAAGAAAAACTCCAACCGGTCTTAAAAGAAAGCTTTATATAAAAAGAAAGGAAAATACATACAAATGATCTCTCTGTATTAAGATGACACAACACAGGGTCAATTGCTTAAAAGAATATTGAATAAACAGCCTTATTCAAAAAGAATACAAATCAAAGCACTCCAGCACTTATATTCATGCAAATACCAAAGAAAAGAAACCATAGAACTTACTATCTGATCTCTTTGTCCTTACACTTAGAAACAGAAAATTAGAAAGTAGAACTACTTCTCCAAAGCTCAGAGAAAGCAGGCAGGCAGACAAAAGACTCAGACACTCACTTCCCTCCACCCAAAGTTGAAAAAATCCGGTTTCCTGATTGGTCCTCTGGTCAGGTGCTTTAGGTGAAAGAGACATTAACCCTTAGCTATCTGTTTATGACACCCACATCTGCTCCCTTCCCATCACTCTTAAAGCCACGTCCATGCTCGTTCTGCATTACTACACAGACTTACCTTGGAGCCCTGGTCTGTGACACCAAGGGAGTGCAGAATCCCCCCAAACAGCCTCTCTCTGGTGGTTTCCACCACCTGGTCAATGGAACAGCAGCTGTTTTGCTGTGTTGAAGACCTTCAGTGCCATGGGTAGTGCATAGAAAAGGCTTGGGGAGGCTAAATGCCAGATGCAGGTCACCTCCCTTTGGAAGCTCATCATTTGCATTGATTTTCACTTTTCAGCAGTCCTCCCTGCTGTGGGGAGATGGGGGGGCTCAATTCCCCTTCCTGCCTTGGCTGAGTGGATGGCTCCCCCCATTTACCACCCCCCACCTGCTGTCTGCCCCTGGCCTTGCTGCCCCTCTGCTCATGGACTTGGGCTGCCTTCAAAGTTTGCATAAGTGGCTCTGAAAACACACAGTTGCCATCTTGCATGGTTCCACCCAGGCCATTACTGCAAAGTTTGTCCATATGCCAGCCCCTGGTGCTCTCTCCTAGTGGCTGAGCTTTCCTCCTTTGATCACTGAAGGGCAAGGAGAATGCTTTTGAAAAGGAGGTGTAACCACTGATTTTGGCAGTTACTCTGATGTAAAACTGGAGTCATTCAGTTGAGAAAGATTTTTGGATCCGGTGTGAAATTGGTTTAAACACAGAAATATGCTTAGGTGCCTCAGTCACAACTGGACATACATGAATTTTTTCTCTGAAGAGTTCCCCTGCTTCTAGCTTATTATGGGATTAATTATAGAAATATCCTGGTGGATAGAAAGAATGGAAATAGGCTTTCTTCTGAAAAGTATTTTTTGAGCAAATACAAAGAATGGGTATTGCCAATTATGCCTGTGAAAGGGAACCAGAGGGCAAAACTGACCCCTCACACCGTGTGCTCTATGGATCCCGAGAGAGAGGGTAGAGCTGCCACTGTGAATGTTTCTCCTCATCCTGTGCAAACAGGCAGGCAGGGTTGGGATATGAGTGGAACCTTCACTCAGTCCCTCTCTGCAATGTGCTGGTCAGCATAGATGAGCTAGTGGGGAAGAGGGGGTAATCTGCTACTGCTCTAGATCCCTGGGCTAACTGGAAAACTAGGGAGAGAACTGTGACTCCTACCTGGGAGTTAGGCAAGGTTGTGCTCGATTCCTAGCTCACACACTGAGTTGCTGTGTGACTTTGACAAAGTCACTGAGGCCTAGATTTGCAAAAGTATTTAGGCGCCTAAGTCTAAATCCCAGTTTTAAGCTCCACCGTGATTCATAAAACTGCCAGTGAACTCTGTAGCCAAAGCAATATAATTGGCACCTCCATTTTTGCAGTAAAAGTTTCCCAAGCATCTGTTTCTGCCTCTGAGCATCCACACTGCTGCCTCACTCCAGGCGTCTGGGCACCTAAGCCCCAGAGCAATTCCCATACCAGGTGAAGACAGGTTGCTGAACACCTAAGTTGCTTGCAGGGCCTGATCTGGCAGGCAACCTCTGTGTATGCCTTCCGAATCGGAGCTCTCAGGTGAGTTCACACAAAATAACTGAGTGAGGGAAGGAAGGACGGATGGACCTCCCACACTACTGTTAGACCAGAGGTAGTTATACTCCCCTGGGATGGGATACCCCTAGTTCATCTCTCTCCTCTACCTGAGGTCAGGTGAGTGCTCTAACCACTGGGCTATGGGATAGGCTGATGTGGGGCTCCCTCCAGCTCTTCTGTTGAAACTTTTCCACTGTGGATAAACAATGTAATAGTGATCTGGGCTAGAGAGAGAAAGAGAGAGCGCGCGTACATATGCACACAAGCACAAGAAAGATGCTATAGCTTGGTGGTGGTTAGAGCACTCACCCAGGAGGTGGGTCCAGTCCTCCTGCTCCAATGACACAAATTATTTATCCAGAGTGCAACAGTTGTAACAGGAGAGAGAGAGGGAGTCCCACATCAGAAAATCTCATAGCCCAGGGATTAGAGCACTCACTTGAGAGGTGGCAGATCCCTGTTCAAATCCCTTCTTCCCCTCGGGTGGAAGGGAGACTGGAACAAGGGTCTTCCAGATTCCAGGTGAGTATCCCAACCTCTGGACTAAAATTTATGAGGGAGGTACTGCTACTCTCCTGCTGTATTGCTGCTTCTCTCAAAAATCGCATAGGAGCCTAACTCCACAGAGGGGTTCCCTAGTGAAAACTGCAAGCAGAGACAGGTGCTTCTCTGCAGCCTGGCCTTAGAGACCTATCTCTGTGAGAGAGGCGGAGTTTAGCACACACCCCTCTTGTCAGCACTTTCTGCTGGGTAACATAGGCAGGCCCCTGTCTAGCATGCTGGCTTTTGTGAATCGTATCAGCCATGAGCCTGAATGCTCAAAAACATAAGTTTTAGCACAGAATGTCACACTGCCTAACTGTTAGCCAGCTAAAACAAATCAATAAACAAAAAAACCCCAATATAAATAGCCCAGAGATGCTCAAAGCCTGAACTTGGAGCCGCCGAGACTCCGATGCAATGAACAGGCAGAGATAGGCATCTTACAAGCATTGGTCAAAGGAAAACCAGATGAGGTTGGGGACCGGCTTCTCAAAGGTATGTAGGCTCCTAACTTTCATTGAGTTAATGGAAGTTAGGAGTAAATGCCTTTGAGGATCTGAGCCCATCTGCCCAGGCAAGGCTGGAGACTCAGCAAAGCCCATGCACGGAAGCCTTGGAGCTGTCAGGCCCAAACAGCCCCTCCCCCAACTCTGATGGGCAAGCAGAACAACTGACCCTCTGCAAGTCAGCTCTAAGGAGCTTGTCATATTGAAAGCACAAGGAGATATACAGAACCCCCTCAAAAGTGCTTCCTTAAGCCATGAAAGGGTGAACACAGACTAAGGAGACCCCCTACTTCTCTCAGAAACCACCATTTCACTCAACCCTCAGTATCTACATGGGACAGCAGGTACCTAGCACATGTCCTCCAAAACACTGTCCATGAAGGCAAAAGACTCTACAGATGTGCTTTGGAAGGATTCTTAAACTCACCCAAGGAACAGGGGAAAAGGGATGGAGCAACCAAGGGGAAGTGCCAGGGGAGTTGTGCTGTGCTTACACACACACACACACACACACACACCCTTATCCCTTTTCCATGGCTCAGTGACCTGGCAGACCCCAACCAGGGCACTTCTAGCACAAATCATACTCCGTCACAGTCCAGAGAACATCAGAAGTGCCTTGCATTCATGACACCAGGAGATGTGTGGGTTTATGCATTAGAGCTGTTGAAGAGATTCACACATGGAAAGAAGCTGTCTTCTATCATTGGAGCTGTCCTGTACCCTCCCCCTGGGCCTAGTCACTTCCCTAGAGGACATGGTGATCCACATGCATGTGAGGGTGCCAGCTGGCCATTGAAAAAAACATCAGATCCATCAAAATCAAATCTTCCATTGAAACACACAGACACACACACACACACACACACACACTCTGGGATCACACAGTTGCCTTTGTCTACCAGGGAAGACAACACAGACCTGCTCCTGTCTCCCCCACCCCGCCCGGCCACTCTCCAAAACAACACCCCACCAGACAGCACTGCCATCTGTACTGTGCTCCCCAACCCTCCCTCTTAATTCATAGTTCCCACAGAACACCACAACAGAATACCCTCTACCCAGGGGCAGCTCCAGGCACAAGCACACCAAGTGCATGCCTGGGGCGGCTAACCACGGGGGGGCGCTGAGTCGGCCGCCGCAAGTGCAGCAGGCAGATTGCCTTCAGCAGCATGCCTGCGGAGGGTCTGCTGGTCCCACGGCTTCAGCGGACCTCTCGCAGGCGTGCCGCCGAATCCATGGGACCAGGGACCTCCCGCAGGCAAGCCGCCGAAGGCAGCATGCCTGCCATGCTTGGGATGGCAAAATACCTAGAGCCGCCCCTGCCTCCACCACAATACGCTCCACTTCCACCCACACAAGAACAGGACAGACACAAGAGCAGCTGTCACCCTGCGACTGTCCATCCCTCACCAAGCCCAGTGAGGGAATCCTACTACTCCATCAGGGCCACATGCAGCAGGAGAAAAAGGTAAGAGACTGGGGGGTGGGGACACAGACCTGTGTTGGAGAGTGGGATCCCCCCACATCTCAGCCCTCCACAGAGAAGCAATCCTTAGTGCAAAATTCCTGGGCTTGGGTAATCCTACCCACTCCTCCCTGTCAGATCACCCTGCAGGGCTCAGAGCCAGCTGCCAGTTGCTGTGCAAGCCAACAGCCAGCTCCAGGTTGGCCTGATGCGCTACCAGACCCTGGCTTCAGAGATAGACATATGTCCAAACAAAGGGTTAGTGCAGCAACTACGTATGAGGATAGGTCAGCGAGAACTGCTCAGTTGCACCCAGGAAGCTGATCTTGGGTATGCCAAGGGGAGGATTAGGTTTCAGCAGCACAGGCTCATAAGGTCACTGAACATCACCACTTTTGACAAAAGCTGGAGTCTGGGTCCCATTCAGGCTGTATGCCAGCACTGAAAGTACCAGGACCCAGAGTGAGGGAGCAGACACCAGCCACGTGGGGTGGGATGGGCAGTGTAGGCCAAATTTTTCAGAAGATGAAGTTCAGGCCATAAACACCTTTGTGGCTGTCCATGCTGTGGAATTTACAGGTGGCTGGGCTCAGGAACTGAGCTTGGCTGCTACGGACAGGCACTGGGGGGCAGCTGCCAGGGGAGGCTAATGCCCTGGGAGGGCACGGACAAGGACTGGATGATATTAAGTGGAAACTTTGTAGGGAGCAGGAATAGGCTGCCTTGCAGGAGACAGCAGGAGCCATATGTGGGGGAGGAGTGTGGGTTGATAATGGGTGTGAGAAACTGGATTCCGAGGGGATATTCTGTCACCTGTGTGGGGCATATGTTTATGGTAGCAATCGGAACGTTAGGTGGGAAGTGGTGGGTAGCGGTGTGTACAGCTTGGATATGGGTGGAATGTATGTGTGTGGGAGCAACGGAGGGGAAGTTGTCTGAGTCTTACCTAGCAACTACCCCAGGAGAATTCTCCCACACAAACATGTTGCTCAGCCTAGATTGCAACCACATGCGTGCATCATGACAGAATCCTGGGTACTTCACTATGACAACCATGAAAATCAGCTGTGCATTGGAGACGGCCATCACGTTCATGGCAGAAATCATGTGTCTGTTGATGAAGACATATGCCTTGGGTTCTGGTTTTCTGATACTCACATATGTGCTGTCCAGAATGCCTAGCATACATGGGAAGGCTGCAATCTGGTAGAAATCTAGCATGTTTCACCTCAGGGTGGCAGGCTTGGAGGGGAACTAGATGTATTCTCCCATGTGGCTGATGATGGCCCTCAGGTATGGTAATAGTACATTGGAGGCCATAAGCTGGGCGATTCCAATGGGCTGGGCAGTTACTCATTGAAAGGAGCTCAAGGACAGTATGGCCAGGGTTATGCTGATCCATGTATAGGTGGAGAGTTTGTAATGCTCTCATGTGGCAGTGGGGTAATCGTTCTGCAGCACATCACATAAGTGCGGCAGTGTGTCTGGGTGTTGAGAGATTTAATTGACACTATTTGAGATCTCAAAGGGGAAGGTACAAAGCAGGATCCATATACAAGGGGACAGTGGAGAAAAAATAAGGTTTGACCCTTACTACACTTCTCAGCATACAGTACACTATAAATCTACATATGTCTTCTATTGTTTGAGTTTCCTGAGTAATACAGGATGAGTAGGATGCTTTGCTCAATTTTCTTTTTTCTCATATAATGGCTGGTTCAGTTTCTGTAGTTCTGACAGAATAAAATCTCCATACACGTCATTTAGCATTCCCTGATACCTTTTCAGTATTTAGCTACAAAAGGGGTCTTTGGGGAGAGAGTTTATGTACTGGATACATACCACACTTAAATATGTATGGTCTCATGTTCTAATACAATTGTCCTCAAATCTCTGAGGCGAGGGTTAAACCACATACAAAGCAAATCCTTCTTTATTGCCGTAGGCTGAATGTAGTGGGATGTTTAACAATTATCTCCACAGAGCATGACAGAGATATTATGGTAGAACATTCTTTGTTTTCCCATAAAATATGTGGAGTGAACCACTTCAGTATTTTATTAGCAGAGGATGGGAATTTTCAGAGTTAGGTGCTCAAATCCCAGCATGTGTGCACCTCAGACTTATTGATTTCACACAGTATTGAAAAAAGGAAACAGGGAGGCAATGCTGCATCTACCGACCTGCGGATATTTTATTATTTGAAGGAACCACACATGGCAAATCTGATGTAGGAAGAGATTGTGTTTTACATACTCCTGGGGCAATTAAGAAGATCTGATGTACCACAGGCAAATATGGCAGGGATTTTTTTGGGGTGTTTTTTAGTGTTTTGCTGCTTTCGTTCTCTACTGTACATTGTCTTTGCCTTTATATTGCCATTTGCGATCTATTTCAGAGTATTCATCTGAGAAACACAGAGGGTCACGTTCCATAACAAGAGCCAGTGGCAGTGAGCAGAAGAGATGTGACTGTCACACCAGTCATACACAGTAGGTGTTGGAAAGTAGCTAACCTGCTTCTGTGATGTTACATCTATTCATAGAACACCAGCTTGGTTACACTTCTGCGATTGTCTGACAATGAGCTCCTGAAAGGTCCCCGCCTGCAGCCTCACTCTGACAGAATATCCTTTGTTCTTTAAACTTCTCCCCCACCCCATGTTAAAAATATGTATTGATACCATCTCATGTTCCCAATATTAAATAAAATACACATGGTTTTGAATTGGGTTCTGGGGAAAATACATATTGCATTAGATTAAATATTGGAAAATATGCAGTAATTTATATACAGAAAAATACATTAAATAGATAAAATATTTGTGTGAAATAAATATAAATTGGGCCAGATGTACACTGGCATACACTGGCACAGCTCCACTGTTTTATTCCAGTGTGGGATCTAGACCACAATATTTGTAAGAAGTGTGTAAAAAGGAATGAGTTGGTTAATACATTTTTAGCCAATGAAGCTATCCCAGTTTACACCAGCTGAGGATCTGGTCCATGATGTATAACTGTTATGGACCAGATGATATGACTAACTGTAGCTCGTTTGAAGACTGACCCTCAGGCTTTAAAATGAAATGACTTTAGGGTGTGATCCACTTCCCTTACTGTCATGTTTTCTTTCTTTGTTTTCTAGTTTCTTGAAGCATAAAACTAGTAATAAGGCACGTCCATTCTCAGCTCTTTAAAGGGAGATAGGAAGGAAATGTCACTCTTCTTATTTGGTTTCATAATTGCTCTCTCATTCTGAATAAAGGATTAAGAAAAATAAGGAGTTATGAATCTAAAATTGGACTTGGCAAGGTACAAAATTGTGGGGGAATGAGTTACACTGCAACATTCACGGAGTGTAGCAAATGAGAACACCAACTGCACAGTGTAACGGTGTACAGACTTTACATTTTCTGCAATGATAAAAACATACTAGTGCTGCCATTATTCCAGTGCTAAACTTTTATTAACACAGACACTCTAGTAATGATTTGTCTGCAACAATTAATTTCCCCATTTCCATGGAGCTAAACTCTTGAAATTCATTGATTAATAATCAACTACTGAATACAGGCAAAAATAAATTAATAAATAAATCAAGTCCTAAGTTTTAACACTAAATTTTCACCTTTCCATCATTTCATCAAAATTACCAACAGGCCACTGTCCGTTTTTATGAGACTCCCATTCCCCTAGTGCCTGATATTTGGGCTGCTGAATATTGGGAATAAGCAGAAGCAATAGTCTATTCTTGGAAGAAGAATGTAACCTCTCCAGCAGCTTTATAGTGTTTCAAGATAAGATTTCATTTTCACCACATTGAAAAATCATATGTATACTAGGAGGCTGAAAACAAGACACTGAAGATTAAGATGAAAGAATCCCTGCTTTAATCATAAGTTGCTTTCTTCTATTCAAATAATTGCATTAAATAATGTTTGTGCATTTTAACAATCCAAAACTGATGGCACCAAGGGGAGAGCTGGGTCTGCCCAAAGGAAGGGCTGCTGTCAGCTAGTGCATGTGTATATAGAGAGTTGCACTGAAAACCAGAGGAAATGTTGCTGTGCTAAAGGAGACAGAAGCCTGTCTTTGCACATCAGAGTCCAGATTCAGTAGAATGTATTACAGTGTACGTGGGCTGGTAACAGTAACCATCAACAGACAGCAAACATTGGATGCTATAGCCACAAAGTGCTAAAGATGAGTTACATCACCCGCTCATGTAAATTGGTATAGCTCCATAGACTCCAATGGGGCTACACTAGTTTATGCCACCTGAGGATCTGGCCCTATCTTTACTAGTCTCCACTTCACCATCTCCTTATAACTGGCGAGGGTAAGGTACTGGATGCCTTTGGAAACAAATGTATTTTAGGAATACTAGTGAGTGCAAAAGACACATACGGGATACAAATAGCCAGACTGGAATGGGACTGCCATTATCAAATGAAATGAATCCAGAAAAACACTTGGATGACAAAACTTCTATGTACAAATTCTTATCAAAGTTATATAGGATGGATGTCTTTAAAAAGTACCAAATCAGCTGTGGGATCTGAATTTGAAAATGAACTTTTAGAAAGCTAGGGTCTTCTCTCTGCACCCAACAGCAGGATACGACTATTCAAGCAAGACCAAAACGTCTGTACCAGTACTCTGTAACACAATGCACACTCTAATACACAGTCCACTGATAAAACATAGAGAAAAACACTTGATTGTAGTCAGACCTAACTGGCTCTGACCAGCTAATTATTGTTTGTATCATGGTAATGCCCAAAGGCATAATGAGAACCACAGCCCTATTGTGCTAGGCACTGTATGAACACAAAGAAAGAGAATTTTTGGCCCAAAAGCTCACATTCCAAACAACATTTCCTTCCTCTATTTTGAGCATGTCGGCTTTATGCATATTGTTATTGATGCCACTAAACATCCATAAGGCCCTTGCTTGGAGAAGTCAATGTTCAGCTCCACAGTTTTTAGAAAGATTACTTTTATAAGCTATAATATAAACCTGACCAGCTTTATCAGGGATCCTAGCAATGGTAAAGAAATGAAAAAAAAAAGTGGTTGGTTCATTATCTTTCTCACACACGAAGAATTGTAGGGGGACCTCTCTGCAGACTAATCACTAGAGATGGTTAACATTTTATGAATTTTTGAAATATTGTTGACACCCCTTCTGCAAAAAATTTTTCCTGCAAAATATTGTTTCCATTTTTAGACCAGCTGCACTAATCACCTAGAAAATAGGTCAAATATTTCTGCCAGATATAACCCATAGTGTGTGTGTGGACTTCAGATTCATTCAAAGAGCAGTAATTAGATGCGGGGGGGGGGGGAATCCTGACCCTAGTGAAGTCAGTAGGAGGTTTGCTATTGACTTCATCAAGGCCAGGATTTCATCCCTGGCAATTTCCTCTGCACCTGGCCTGGAAACTAGCCTCTGAACATTTTTGGTGGTGCACTTTCACTGCTGATTATGCAGGTCACATCATGTCACCATAGAAGTCCAATTTCCTGACATGTCATTGAATTCAGTACCCTGATTAGCAACACTTTGGATTGCTACCGCTATGTATTCTTTCAAAGCTTCATTCTACTAGAACTATGACATACTGCATTTCTGGCTTCTCTAAAATGTTTGCATGGACGATAACTCCCTGTCTCCCTCTTCCCTTCTTCAAGAGATTTGCATAGTATGTTTTGTTTTCTGTTCTCTACATTTGATCTTGTATCCAAAACATTCTTTTTCATTCTAGATTTTCTCTCATTAATCTTTTCCCCTCAAATCTAGTTTGGATCTCTCCATAAAATCCAGGTTTTGGTATGATTTTGATATCTTTTTATTTCCCAAAGTAAGTGCCTGAGCCTTCCACTCTGCTCCCACTTGCAGCAAAGCTGACAAAAGAAGTGTCTACAAGAGCCAATTACAAATGAGATGAAGATCAGTAAAAGTGCTGCCAGTTTTAGACTCACCAAGAGTGCAAATTACATTTCCTTACAGCAACTTGCTGTGTTTTATTAAAGAGGCAGAGTCTATTAACCTAGCAATTAACTGGAAAGAAAAATAGCTGATCAGATCATCAGTAATTGTATATTGGAGGAAAACCTTCATGAAGTGCCTATATTCCAATCAGTAGTCAACATCAACAAATAAGCATCACAATTGGACACAACTGCAACTACCATCCAATTTTCATTTTACTGATGCCCACACCTTGTGATCTTTAAAATTATTGTAGCTCTGTAGTTCATTACAATTGTCTACACATTTGAGGTGAACCAGTTGCTTGGCAATGAATTGTTTGTTCTCTTCGCTGCTGGCAATTATTCCCTGGCAAATTGGAACCCTTAATGAGCTTCTGAAATGTTTAATTTTAATTAAAGGTGCAAATATTATTATCTCTATGAATCACAAGTTGAAGGAAAATGGCATGACCCTTTTTCTTGTCTTGCTCCATGCAGCTAGAGATTTTGATCCCTCAGATGAACCCAAATTGGAGTCATCAAGGTTACCTCACCAGGCAGGTCTATGTTCTGCATTAGTAATGGCTAGTCTCACTCTGTAAAACAGAAATGTCCGTAATTGTATGATGACAACCATCTTGGACTGAAACCAGGGACTGAAGAGTTGAAAACTTGAATCTCTACAACTTGGGTTAAATTGCCAGACTCTCCAGCTTCAAGCTGTAATGGACTCATATCCTCTGTGGAATGAGCACAATGGGGACTCAACACATTCTGCCCTAATTTTGGAAATCTAACAAAGTTTACAGACTACTGTTACTTGACTGCTGATGAACTAGACTTTTTGGGGGAGCAGCTGCAAGGAGCCTTTTCACTTCATACAACCAACAAGGAAGGAACGTGTTAAAAGAGATAGTAAGCCAACACATTAGTCCACGTAGCATGTGCCCAAAGAGGCATGCACTGTGGATGATCATCCCTGTAATCACTATTAACTCCGTTTCCAGGTTCCCAGGTATGTGCCAATCTGTAGTGAGTGCTAACCAGGGGGGCACTTTGCTAGTGCTTGGTACTAGAGCAAAGTGCAGTTCCCAGCACATCCATGTGACTTGCCATAAAGAACTTGAAGGATTCCAGTAGTAGAGAATAAACAGGCCTCTCTCTCTGCTTCATTTGGTCAGGTAGGATTTAACCCTAAATGTGTTACTAAACTATTTACCACAAGGTATAATATTAATCACCCTACCCTGTCACACAGAAAGGAATATAAATTAAATATCACCAAACTTGTAGAATCCCAGTTCCCATTTTCCCTAAGGCCACTTTTTACCACTCTGATGAAAATGTAAATTGATCACTTTAAGGCCAGTTTACATTGTCAGAGATGTGAAAAGGTCTTAGTCTAAATGTGAATGAAACCCTCTCATCTTTCACACATGCATGCTCATGCACTACCGCTTTTGGTACTGTTGCTTTGAATACAAAGGAAGAAAAATAGGGGGAGGGAAAGATCGGGGGCGGAGGAGAGAAATGAGCAAAGCCACCAAATTGTGACACCAGAGGGCAATGTTCTCTTGTGATATCACTCACAGGACAGAGATACAGGCAAATTTTGCCTCACACAGGAGAGCTATTTTTTTAAATCTCCCTGTTCTGAAACTCACAATCTACAGTGGAGCCTGGTAAGGTATTATATCAACTGTAATGTTTGAAAGCTTTGCATGATTTTTAGAAAACCATTACACAAACTGCTTTTGTTATCAATATAACATTTTACAGTAAGTCATAAATGCAGTGTCAGCAGATATACAATATCAGACAGATAAAGAGCTCAAGTGCATATGTACTCAAGATAAAAACACTATAGTAAAACTACCCTGGCCTTCTCTTTCTTTAAGTGCACAACAGCCCTGAAAATTCTAACTAGCTATTATAGTGAAACCATGGTAACTACTGTACAGAGTAAAATACAAACATACCTCCTTAAGTCAGAGTGACAGCAAATCTGCCATGACCATGGCAAGGTAGTAGATAATGTTCTACACCTGAAGAAACAAGACTTTGCTAAATCCTGCTTTGGTGTTATGAACAGTATGTATTTAGCCTATACTTCTTTCTGCCAAACTTCCCTCCATCAGCCCCTTTTTGTTCTATTAGATTTAAAACTAAATATTTTAAAGAGATGGATAAGCCCACACACACACAAAAAGAACAATTTGCCAAGGTTATGCAGTTATGAAGCTTGTTGAACTGTATGATGAGCACTTGCTGGAATTTGTCTGGGCTGCACTCATGAACTGCATGGCAGATAATGTTCTAGTGAGAGGATGTGCTGCAGTGCAGCCCAGCTGACTGCAGCATGAGGAATTTCCCATTTACAATGGTCATAACCAGAGTTCAACAAAACAATTTTTTTTCCCCATAATACCTGGAGTGAAATCAAAGTTATGCAAAACAAAGCAGCATTTTCATTGTTGTACTTTTGCTTAAGTCTCAGAATTCCCTACAGAAGTACACTGATTTAATCCGTGAATTGTAACATCCATTACACCAGAAATGCAGTGGGGCCTTTTTAAAATTAAAAGAATAAATCTCTCTATATAAACAAACTTCTGCTGTGGAAAGAAAAGGTAATGGGTAAGATTTTCTAAGAGGCCAGATATTTAAAGGTGCCTAAAGATGTGGATAGGCATCTAATGGAATTTACAAAAGCACCTAGATATCATGGAATCCAATGAGCATCAGAAGCTTAGGTGCTTTTGAAACTCCTAGTAGGCACCCATTTGCATCTTCAGGCACCTAAATACTTTTAAGAATCTAATCCTATGTGCCTAAGCCCCTCTGATATATGCATTGACTCGAGCATTTAATGGATCATATAGTGTGTGTATGTATATATATATATATAAAATCAATCACACATACTGGTTAGTGTTTCACATAAGCAAGTGCATAACCATCTATAACTAATACAATAATATGTAACGCAGAAACGAACAATATCTATGATCACATAAATCATTATGATGCAGTGAATCAGAAGGGCTGTTGATATAATGCAGGTTGTTATCTTGAGGGTACACAGACTTAAGTCTTTGTACAACCTTGTTTGTAAATATTCAGCCAGATCATTGGCCTGACATATCTCAATCACGGGGGTATGGCACTCTGTGCCTATGCTGACATAAACCTGTTCCTTGGAGATCAACTCTGGAGTCACAGTGGTTTTGTCAGCTACAGCAAGCAGTGGTTGTTTGCTTTGCTAGGTTCATAAGGTTAGCTGAGGGCCTACCTGGTGGTCCTGAAAGCCTTACATTAGTAACTTTAGTCACTTTTGAAAACGTTATCCAACAGCATTTTGGTTATTTTACATGACAGGTAGAAGAACAAGTAGTTAAATGCTTTTTATATGTGCATCAAAACTAAGTTGAATAATGATAAAATGATCTTTAGATATAAATGTCTATTAAAGTGTACATTTTTGTGCAACATACATTTTGGGTGTAATACTCCAAGTCTTATTCCAGGTTATTACGGTGGGGTGAAATTTTGCTGAAAAAACTTTTCAGTGAAAAATGCACATTGAGCAACACTGAAATGTTTAGCAAACTCAGTTTTGCTGAATATTTTGTTTAAAAAAATTAAAAAAAGTTTTGATTTTTCAGTTGAAAGGAAATTTTTAAACAAAAATTTGTTTCCATTTTATTTTTTAAAAAATGTAAACATTTAAAAATTGTCAAAAGCAAAGCAAAACATTTTGATTTTACCAAAACAAAATGTTTTGTTCAATCCCAAATTATTTTTTTTATCTGATTTTTCAAAACTTTTCATTTCTGGTCTGATCCAAAACAAATCCCCCACCCTCCACCTTTTTGTAATTGCCAATTTTCACCCAGCTCCAACGCTGAGCAGTACCATACTCCATGAGCTTTTTGAAGGACTATGTAAATTAAAGATGCTCTTTAAGAATTAATTAAAATTAAAAAGACTATTTTGAGAACTAAAAAACTTCTATTTAGAAAATAAGAGTGTTTGGATTTAACTGAAACAGAATTTCAACCCTGATTAAACACTGATGGAACTAAAGGAATATCTCAGAAAATGGACTAAATAAAAGAAAGTTAAAACTCTAAAGAATTTCTCACTACAAAGACCAGGGAAGTATAACAATTAAGTTGAGGAAAAATTACAACCCTACTGCATATGCATCAACAGCCTACACATTCAGGAACTGAAGATGTTGCTAAGATCAGCCTATGAAGATAGTGAGCCAATGAAAGGATGACAACAACTAATTTGAATCTAACAAACCCTGGAAGAGGAACATTTTCCTCCTGCTGTGAAATTATAGGAGACATAAGAGTTATAAAAATCCTTTTATTGAACAAGAAATTCTCTGCTCCCCTCCTTAACTTTACAGCACTTTTCACAGCTCATCCTGTGCATCAAACAGAAACTGCCAAAAAACAGGTAAGAAAAAACAAAAGAATCATTGAATCATAGACTTGTGGGGCTGAAGGCACCTCTAGAAGTTATCTAGTCCACTTTCCTTATGCTCAGGCAGGACCAAATATACTTAGAACATCCCATACAGGTGATTGTCCAACTTCTTAAAAAATCTCCAACAGGGATTCCACAACTGTTAACAGATTTGCCCGTTACTTTGGGGTATGCTAATTTATTCAGGTTACTCTTTGAGGGGTGTGTGTGTGTCTGTAATTCTATCAATGTACTGCTTGTGTCCCTTGTATTTTCATATGGAGCTCTACTTCTCCCTTCTGCATGTCCCCTCCCAATGAAACTATCCTGTAGGACCTAGGTTCCCTAGGGCTGGGTTCCTCCAGCCCCAGAACTGGATGAACGAACACACACACACACATACACACACACACACACACAAACAGAGCAAGTCTAAGTGGCCCAGGTCAATCAACACTCTCAAGCTGACCCCTTATATGCCCCTGAGCTCCATGGACTGAGTCAAGCAGCACTTTCAAGCTGTTACCCTTACGCGCCCCAGATTCAGCACGTCCCTATCCCCACTCTCACATCACGATTGTACTGGTAGTAACCTACTTGATGAGCAAACCCCACAGTATTCTGGGCGCTGCAGGGATCTTTAGCTTAGGTAAAAGAAGCGTTGCTGTAGAGTGAATGGGGGAAGCTAAAAACACAAAAGAGTAAAGTTCAGCAGGGGAGAGAAGCAACCGACATAACCATAAAAGTTATTTATTGAATAATAGTGATAACTACACAAGGAGGGCTAACCCAACATAACATACATTATTAAAGTTCAATACGTAAGCTAGAAAGAAAAACAGAGAGCGAGAGAAAGAGAAGGGGGAATCTCACCACTCCCTGAAGCTTGAACTGGTCAGGGTTCCCAGGTGATGGTGGTAGTTCAGGGTCCTGAGGGCAGGAGACAGGCAGAGTTCCCAGCACAGTCAGTCAGGAGAATACAGAGTCCCAGTGGAACTGATGCCTAGTTTGGATCTAAGCATCAGAACACTGACTGGATGATGAGTAGGGATTTTTGTAAGAGAAAATACAGTGGTTCAAGGGAGAACACTAGATTTGTTTATGGGTAAATTGACGACTCAAGGGTTTTCTTTAGGCTAGACAATACGAGCTGATCACTCTTGGCTATGGGTGGTGTTTTCTTCCAGGGAGCTCACAATACAACTAGGCAGTTTCAGCATTTTGAATATCAAGGATTCATTACTAGAATTGGTCTGATAATTGCTGAGCTGGGTATGCACAGGCGTAGGTTCATTAGCATCTGGAGCAGAGACTCCTCATGATGCAGTACTTCCCTGCTTTTTCTGGTCCCAGAGTTCAGTGCGGTTCTCTGTTCTCCATTCTGTATGCAAACAGATGTCTTCCTGTCCCATTTTTCATGCAGATAAGGCTAGGAGAGTTGTCTCTGTTCTTTATTCTGTATGCTAATAGTGATGTCTTAATCTCATCACCCTTGTCAGGAGGGGTCTAGGTGTGTCTCCCAGTGCCCTTCATTGCTCTCTGCAAGTTTTTCCCTCTGATGGTTTTGGTTTAAGCAGAAGCTGGTGGGTGGAGGGTGTCTTTTCATGAGTCAGGCTGGATACTGCACCCTGGTTCCCCCAAGAACACAGAGATGACTGGTATCACAACCTCTCTAGTTCACTGGTTCTCACCCTGTGGTCTGCAGACCCCAGAGATCTGTAGACTATGTCTAAGATGTCCAAAGGGGTCCGTCCCCACCTCCATTCAAAATTGTATTGGGGTTCAGAAATGAAAAAAGGCTGAGAACCACTGCTCTACTTACCCTTTCTAGCACCTATCTATTCTTATGGTTAGGTAGCAGGTGGAAAAAGAAAATGTTCTAACCTAAATCTCCCTTGCTGCAGATTAAGCCCATTACTTCTTGTTCTACCTTCATTGGATGTGAAGAACAATTCATTCCCATCCTCTTTAGGACAGCCCTTAACATATTTGAAAACTTGTGTGCCCTCATTCTTCTTTTCCCAAAAACTAAACAGGCCTAATTTTTAACTTGTCCTCACAGGTCAAATTCTCTAAACTTATAATTTTTGTTGGTCTCCAGTTTATCCACATCATTCCTAAAGTGTGTGACCCAGTATTCTAGCTGAGGCCTCACCAGTGCTGGGTAGAGCAAGACAGCTACTTCCTGTGACTTACATATGATACTCCTGTGAATACATCCCAGGATGAAATTAGCCTGTTTCACAACTGTATCTCATTGTTGACTTACATTTACATTGATTCATTATAGCCCCCAGATCCCTTTTAGCAACTACCCAGTTATTCTCTATTTAGTATTTGTGCATTTGATTTTTCCTTCCTTAATACAGTGCTTTGCATTGGTCTGTACTGAATTTCATCTTGTTGACAAATTGGAGAATTGATGTGAAATCAAGGTCTTTTTGACTTTTAATCTTGTCTTCTAAAGTGCTTGCAACCCTCCCAACTTGGTGTCAAATGCAAATTTTATAAGAGCATTCTCTACTCCAGTGTTTCCCAAACTTGGGACGCCGCTTGCGTAGGGAAAGCCCCTGGCGGGCCGGGCCGGTTTGTTTACCTGCCGTGTCCGCAGGTCCGGCCGATCACAGCTCCTACTGGCCACGGTTCGCTGCTCCAGGCCAATGGAGCTGCTGGAAGCGGCGACCAGTATGTCCCTCAGCCCATGCTGCTTCCTGCAGCTCCCATTGGCCTGGAGCAGCGAACCGTGGCCAGTTGGAGCCACGATCTGCCAAACCTGCGGACGAAGCAGGTAAACAAACCGGCCCGGCCCGCGAGGGGCTTTCCCTATGCAAGCGACATCCCAAGTTTGGGAAACACTGCTCTATTCCATTATCCAAATCAGAAATGAAAGCACTGAATAGTACTGGACCCAGGTCTGACCCCTGTGGCACCCCATTAGATATATCTCCCAGTCTGACAGCAACACGTTGATAATCATCTTTTGAGTAAGTTTTTTCTACCAGTTGTACACCCACTTTATAGGAATTACATTTAAACCAAAAACTTTCCCTTGTTTGCTTATCAGAATGTCACGAGGGACTATGTCAACATTTTTACTAAGATCAGGATATAGCCTGTCTACTGCTCTCCCACATTCACTAGGCTAGTAAACTTGTCAAAGATGACAATTAGGTTGGTTTGGCATGATTTGTTCCTGACAAATCCATCCTAAGAGGCTACAACACAGCACACAGAAGCCGCACCAGTCCACTTCAGCACTGTTTCTGCAGTATGATGACAGTACTCAGACTACAGTATTGTGAGTGAGATGAAGTTACAAAGCACTGCCAAGGAATTAGATTTAATGTTTTCTTGTAATAATTTCAATGGGATATTGAAATGCCATTGTAACTTAAAATAACATTTTTCTGTTAAACACCAAATTGTTTAGATACTGTATTCCTGGAGAGGAGATATAGGCTATGTCTCGGTAAACAGAGGGATATAGTGGGATTTAGTTTGGATATAAGATTCTTGATGTTCATTGATTTGCCTATCTCAAGATAACTCTTTGACTAGCTTCTAAGTTACTGTTTTAAACACTTTCTTTGATTTCACAGGCCTTGGTTAGGATTATAAATGGGCAATGGTGAGTAAAATGTTTAGGTTAGCCATGACAAATCAAACAAGACTCACCTATCTTTAAAGAAAATTCTTGTATCCATCAGCAAATTGTTTTGTTACCTAGGATACATTAAGACAGGACCCACTACTAATTTTGGAAATAAAGTACTTTGCTCCCCTGTAAGGGTAGATTGCTTTTCAAAGGTGTAATAGCTTCTGAAAGTTCACTACAGAGATATACAGAAAAGATTGTAACTGAAGTGACTTTATTTTGTGTGCGCTCTGGTTTGTTTTAATATTTTCTTTTCCTTTCTTTACCAGTAAAACAGTCATAGTTTGTAATTATTTTGGTTGTCTTTAATTGTGGTTTTTCTAAGGCCTGGCAAAGAATTCCTCATGACAAAAATAGTGGGAGTTTCCTCATTGAATTGGCATTGAGAGAGAATGGGGAATACCAATACTTATTGCTACAAATGTATAGGCTAGAGAAACATTGAGGATTGTAATAGGTCCTCTGCCCACCCCTCTTCCTGGGACCCACTGGCGGCCCCAATAAAGCTCAGAGAGGCCTCTAGTTCTTCAGCACCCGTGGCTTTATTTACACTAAGTTCTCCAGTGATATACAATATACAGCTTGCAGGTCTTACAATATCTTCTTCTGCACAGAGTCTGCCCTTAGCCTGGAGACTGACCTTCCCCTAGCCATTCCCTTCTCCTTCTGGCTGCCAGCCAGCCTTTATAGACCTTGAACCCTCAGGCACAGCCAGTTCTAAAGGCCAGGCACCAGACTTTTCTCCAGCCCCAATCTATTTCCCCTGATTGGAGCTGGCTGAGCAGGGGCCAATTAGGTGCCTTTGCACCAGCACCTTGATACAGGGATAAAATTACTTGGCACTCGATACCTTGAAAACAGCCCCTTTCTATCTCACAGATAAGAACATCGGTTGGTACCACCTAGGATGAAGCTAAGTAAGCCCACAGACAGATGAGAGGCTTAAAATGGCTGGTAAACAACCACCTGAGTTTCCAGCTAGGTGCAGGTGAGCTGTGCCCTGTGGCTGCTACAGGAGCCAGGAGAGAAAGTGAGTGGAACTTCACGGAGTCACTCATGGAATAAGAAGCATATTTGCAGTGGGGTTGGAGAGCATGGTCATGCAGTTTTCCTCCCCTTTCCCTGGAAACTCTTTAAACTAGTTTGATTCTCAAGGTGGGGTGAGGAGGTTGGAGTAGATAACACTGTTTCACCCACTAGAATACTGGAAACTGATTTTCTATTACACACCATTTTCAGAAGGTAACTTTAAATTCTGAGGGTGGCAAAATATTAATATTGATTCACTGGCAAATGGCTTGCTGAAAGGTACATTTACACAAAACCATTCACAAACATACCAAAATTCTGTTTGCCCTGTAGTTCAGTGGAAACAAAAATGTATTGTTTTCACAAACAAAGGCATTTGGATTCCTGTTTGCTCTGTGATTCTCAGCAGTCTGAAATGGCAGAATGCCAGACAGTAGAGTGCTGTAAGAGAGAGAGGCTATGGGATAGAGTAGGTATGGGAAAGGGCACCTTTTTCCCAGTGACACTTTGTGGCTTGAAAAATTGAGAGGGTTTTTTTGTTTCTTGCCAGAGATCTATTGACATGAATAACTGAGGTAATGAACAAAGAATTGAGACAGAATGATTGCAAAACTACATTGAATTCTCTTAGAGGATTATTCTTAGGAGCAGTGGGGGAGTTCTTTCTTTCTGATCTGGTTTATTTATTCTTTCCTTCCTTTCTTCAGTCCTCTCTCGGGTCCTTCCTTCCCTCCCTCTCGGGTCCTTCTTCTGCTTTCTTTCCTTGCTCCATTTCATCTAGTCAAGTTTTTTTCTATAGCACCCACCAAGGTACTATGGAAGCCCTTCACAACCAAGGTCAACCCTATGACTGTGCTGTCCTAATCTGACTATTTTATCATCGTCTTCCCTTGTTCTCCACTTTCAGTCATTTCTATGATTCATAAAGATACACCAGAGGGTTTGTCTTTTGTCAGAATTATATTTATAATAAAAATGGATTGTGCTGAGGAACAGAGATAAAGGAATAGAAAAGAAAATGGGTTTGTTTGCTTTGAGTTTGTTGGTTGACATTTGGTGAGCTGTTGTGACTTTGGGCAAGCTACTTAATCTCTGCACAGAGCGGCTCAAATAGTCATATGTTATTGACAATATTTGTCATTTCACATGGAATACTGTGTTCAGGGAATATTTTAGGTAACATTCAATCACCTCTCGGCGTAGCCAAATACCATTCATTCAATAATTTGACAAACAGGAACATTTCATCAAATAAATTATATATATGGCCAGGCTATCTCTGTGACTCAGACAAAAGTCTCTTGCTTTTGTCAGTATGTATCAAACCCTTAATTTTAATTGTGCTAAATAGATCAACATAGTCCATAATAAGCTGATGATTCAAAAGGGACAATGGAGAGAGAGCATAAATCGGTGGTGTAAGAATATAGAGTTTTTTCTTGTTACTTTATATCATATGCAGCAAGCATGGGATTCACCACTAGGATGAGCAGGAAATACTAATGAATAATGCTATTCATTCTAGGGAGTTTCTCAAAGGCACAGTTAGGAGTTATACATTTAACTACTACTTTATGCCTTTGAAAATCTGCCCCATTTCTCTTCTTTGGAGATTCTTTAGCTCAACAATAATTACCTATTTTTTTATATTTGCGGGAGCAGGGTAGCCCACAACTATTGAACAGACCTATTTTTAGCATGCAGGTACAGATTACATTAAATAGAGAAAGTCAGTTATCACTGTGATGTTTCACATTCAAAAGTAGGTCAATAACAAATGAGAATGCCATTTTATTGTAATTTAAAAACAATTTCCAGCTAAATTCCCATCAGTTAATATCATTCTCACCTCCCCCTCATCATGTTCAATGGAGAATGCACTAGTGTAAAAGAGGAAAAAATAGCCTTGTGCATTTCATAAGGTTGTTTCTTTTTAAAAAAGAACAAAGTATGAAATTCACCCCATGCAAAGAGCCAGTGCAAAGCTGTATGACATCTAAACCCTATGTTAAGGGCTTGAGTGGGACTTAATTGATGCATACATGCTTAATGCAAGCCCTCTGCACAGGGGTGAATTTCAATCCTAATAGCTTAGGATCTTAAACAGATTTATATATCTAGAACCTGCTCCTGCTCCTGCTCCCTTTCAAGTCAGTGGAAAATTTACTTCACTTCCAACAGAGTCACTCTCTTAAAAAGCATTTCAGTTTTCCCTTAAGAATATCCATGTATGTGTGAAGAGTATATACCTGTTAGAAGTCAGCTTTGAATGTTCCTATGAAGGGAGAGCTCTGTTATATCAGATGCTATCACGCCTGAAAATCCTAGCTGGGATTAGTTAGTAGTCAGGGGTTAGCCCTTGCCTTCAGACCCACAATTATTCTACCATTCAGTTTATGGTGAAAAGCACCCACTAGTCCATTCTTCATACTTTTATATGGTCTTTATTGCATGTCTGTTTTGACAATATGAATTTATCAGGCAATAAACACAACTTATCCTGTTTTAATAACTAGCAACTGACTCTGGAACAATGGAGCCTGCTCCTGTGGTGGGGCCTCTGTATACTAATGAAATACAAATAATATCAAACATAAGAGCTAGTTGGAGTTCAGGAATCTGCATACTGAATGGGTACTGACAAATCACCATGCAGTGAACAAACATTCTGGCTGAAAGGGCCTGACTGTAAGGCAGAGCCAGTTTGGTGCACCAAGTGGTTCATGTGCCCAGCTGGAGGAATTACTCCCAGCCCAAGCCTATGATGCAATAAATGCATTGCTGGAGCCATGGAATTGCAGCTACACCACACTACTACCTGATGACTGCTGTACCCTCCAGCCAGGTCCTCTAGTCAGCTCCAACAGCATGGCCTTATCCCTAATGAATGACCCTTGTCCCCTCTTTTCCCAGTTGCTGACACTTCTGTTCTACTTCCAATCCTGAATTTCTACTCCTGGCACTCTTCCTCAAACAGTTGCTGCTTGGTCAACCTCTCATTTACTAGAGATATAGGGAGGTGTTTATGGCTGAATCAAGATGGAGAATCCCCATTGAAGGAGCAGATGACTAGAGATAGGGGTCTGATAGTTTTCTCAGTTCCAGTTGGATGTGGGTTAGCACTGAGGGAGGGAGCTGATTCAGGGTAACATGGAAGCTATCCTCATCCCATGACCGCTCCCCACTCCTACCCAGTGTCCTCCTCTGTGGAATCTCTGGTCAGTCAGAAACATGATGAACGTAAGGGATGGGGCAGACACTTTGTTGCCATTCTGACAGTCAGAACTACAAAGGTGTTAGAAAACAGAATCTGGTGCTAGGTAAATGTACCCAGTACTTTGCAAAACATCCAAAATGTCTTGGAAAGTGAAGATCTTGGCAGGTCTGATAAAATAGCCAGGGAAGCATTTTCCACCATGATAAAATTATAGGGCTTGATCCTGCAAGGTGCTGAGTGACCACAACTCCCATTTTAATGCAGAAATGAAATCAGCTTCCAGAAGATGCTTCGGATTTGGTCCACAGTTTCTAATTACTTCCAGTGGGTCCAGAGTTCCTTCTTCAAACTCCACCAAGAGAAATTCCAAGGTTCTCTTAACTGGAGATGGGACTCAGGTGCAAAGATTCAATCAGGAACTAAATGCGGGTCCATATTTCTCCAAAGTTTGCAGGTGCTCACACATTTGGTTTTCATTCAGTTTAAAGCTAGATGCTTGCCCTGAGCTTCCAATCAAACTACCACAGAGTCTGAGGGGTTCAGATCAATGGTTTTGTTTTGGACCTGTCTCTACTTCCAGTCCCTGGGAACCAAATTGTACTCATCGATAATGGGAGCACATCACCAGCTGAAAGTATGCACATCTTTGCATGGGTGTTATGATTCCCATAAGGACTGGCAGCACCATTTTTCATTCTTTGAAACACAAGACCTTCCACGCTTTCTCTCCTCCACCCCTCAACTAAAGACTGAGATGTTTTTATCCCTGTAGTTTGCTAGAAATGACATTTAAACTGAAGATGTTTGGAAAGCAGACAGCCCCTCCACCTCCAAAATGTTACAACAAGGGTTCCTTTTGTTCTACACATTTTATACTGCATACTGACAGCTTGAGATAGATTCTACTATTAATGAAAAGCAGACATGTCTGGTTATTCTGGAATGCAAATAATCATCAACAACAAACATTTTTAACCTCATCTATTACAACTTACTCACCCTGAGGGTAAAATATGTCTAGGATGTAAAGAAGCTTTTGTCTTGTAAACATTCCATATAACAGGATGATGTGTCAGAAATTCACCTAATTTCTTGTCAGGCACCCAACCATGTATGTAAATCAGCTATTTTTTGTGGCATCTGCCTTCCCTTCAGCTGTTAAAAAGCTGCAGAGGTCTCTGATTGGTATGAAAGATTACAGCTGTCCTTGGCTTATCACCTCCCCCTCCCCCTGTAGGTTAATGACCTGCCATTTATATCATGGATACTTTTTAGTACTTCTGACAAATTCTAGGCAAAGGAAAAGTGAAAACTAAAAGAAATGTATGTGGCATCACTAGAATCGGGCTTTTAAGGTTCAAGAAAAGTCCCTCCATTCATGTTAAGTTTTTATTATTGATGATATTTTAAAATGACTACTTTCACCTTTCCATCTTCATGGCAGCATAAAGGTACATCAAATATTTCAGGGCTAAACTATGGCTGTCCCAGTACAGGTTCACAATACTGCAAACCCTAGATGTTCAAAAACATGAGTCGGGCTACCAAAATCATGAGATTTTAAAACTAATACCTGTTTACTTCCCTCCCACCCTAATCTTTAGGGTGCATGTAGGTTACATTTTCTAGCTTTTGTCCACACCCTTAAGGGTTAGAGAATTTTTTATTTTGTTAAATGAAAAATCAATACTCACATTCATATGACTCCAGGAGCTGGGGATTTTAGAAATACACCAACTATCAGAAATCTCATGAAGAAATCATGACAGCTGGTAACACTGGGTTTACCAAGGGCTGGGTGCTAAGAGCTGCTCTTGGGAAGCCACTTGCAGTGCATAAACAACTGTATTGAACCTACAACTTATGCACAATGCTACATAATCTTATATGCTCTTTAAAACCATTATAGACATATACCAGTAGTCACTTATGTAGCACTCCCATAACATAGGAAGCCAGTTGTAAAAAATGTAAACTGCGAACAGCTGGGATCAAACCTTGGACCTCTGGAGCTTAATGCATGAGCCTCTACTGCCTGCCCTAAAAGACACAGCTCTCTTTACCAAGCTTATAGCTGGCTCATCATTCTCTAGCTGGCCTAGATATCACTATAGGGGGACAAAGTGCCATTCCGAGCAGGCAGTGGTTACATGGGGATAACAGTGCTGACCTTCGTAAAGGGCTATGAGATCTATTGATGTGAAGCACTGTAAGAGCTAGGTATTGTTATTTTCTTGAGTGTTCCCACATAGTCAGCAGCCATAATACAGCTGCTTGCCTGCTCCAAGCTGATTCTCCTATCACTTACATTGATGTAAATCAAATATTACTCTACCAAAGTCAATGGAGTTATACTGGTGTAAAACTGGTTTAAATGAGAAGGGAATCAGGCCCACTGAGTGCAAGGGGGCTTCTAGTGCTGTTGGCAGTGCTCAGTCAACACCTCAGATGGGGTATGCCTTGTTGAGATCAGGTTATAGCCCAGGTACTTTTCTGTGGGACTCTGTCTAGGGGAAGGGAAGTCCACCTTTTCTAAAACCGTAGCGAGTGCCACTGCACAGGGTACTGCCCCCAAGCAGACTGAAGGGATCATATCCTCTCCTGCTTTCCCCACACGTATAATCGGCTCCCATTTCAGTTAATGTAAAACCTCCCATTGACATCAATGGGACAAGATCAAGCCTAGTGCCTCCAACCCTTCTTTCCCTACCTCTCTGGATCCAAATGGGCCCTTAGGCCCATTGTCTTCACTAAGAAAAAAGGTGTGCTCTTGCCTTCTATTAGCTAACATGGTAAAATCTTTTGAGGTAAAACATGAGGTAAAATCCCTGTGAAGACAAGGCGGTTTGTAATTTTAACATGTGTTATCAGGCCAAAGTAGCTCTGGGCTCCCCAACAGCCCAAGATGACGTCTACACTACAAGTTAAGGGAATGATTCCCAGCTCCCATACACATACTAGCATTAGCCCTCATCTGAGCTAGCACTCTAAAAATAGTAGCATAGCCATGGTAGCACGGACAGCAGCAGCAGCATGTACAAACTGTCCCCGAGCACATACCCACAGAGTTCAGGCGGGTTTGCATTCAGGGTGGCTAGTATGGTGTCGCCACTGCTACCACAGCTATAGTATTATTTTAGCATGCTAGCACATGTCTACTTGAACTGGGAATCACACCCCCAGCTCATAGAGTAGTCATAGCCTTTTATTTGACCTGCTCACTCATGTGAAACCTACACAGTGCTTTGTCTTCACTAGGATTATCATTTCATGTTACTTACCATGTATTAACAAACCTAAGACAAGAACACACCTTTTTCCTTGTGAAGGTGCACCATTAGTCTCAGTTTGTGCTAAAGAATTACAGAAACACTTCAACATACTTCTCTCCTTGTGAAGTGCACGCCACTTTACCAAGCACAATAAATCCCATTCGGCTTTGCACACAAACTAATTTCAGTCATTTCTATTCCCATGCAAGTTATTCCAAGATGTTCTATAGTAAGGCCCTAAAGACCCAACTACCTAGGCAAACATTTTCAAAGCTGAAGACTAAAGTATAGCTGTTTGAAATTGTTCGTATTTCAAAAGTTGTTCCAATTTTTGTTTTTAGTTAACTAAAAAATTGACAAAATGTAAATGAGTTTTCCTTGGGTGGGGAAATGCTGAGTTTTTAAGAGGGGACTGGGGGTGGGGGAAGGCTGGGGGAGGCCAAAAGTTATGGAGGAGCACATGGTTCAGACAGACACTTCTCTTATGGGAAGACTGGATCAAAGGAGATACTCTAGATCCTAGTAAAAAAGAAGAGGACAGAAGTTAATAAAGTACACATAGGAACGGAATAGAAACAGACAGAAGAATTCCATTCAATTATGTCACATGAAGGCAGACAACTAAATATTGATGAATTTTATAAGTGCTTGTATACAGCTGCTAGAAGTCTACATACTAAGACAGGTGAACTTGAGTGCCTGACCTTGAATGAGGATATTGATACAATGGGAATCACAGAAACTTGGAACGATGATAATCAATGGGAAACAGTAATATTAGGCTACAAAATAAATAGGAATGACAGTAGGTTGCGTTGGTGGGTGAGTGGCATTATATGTGAAAGAAAGCATAGAGCTAATATAGTAAAAATATTAATCAAACCTTACTCTAGAATCTCTATGGATAGAAATTCCATGATTAAATAATAGGGGTATAGCAGAAGGAATAGACTACTAACAGCTGACGAGGACAGTGAGGGTGATTGTGAAATGCTTGGGGAGACTACAGAAGCTACAAAAACGGAAAAACCACCAACCGGGGGCTTCAATTATCCTCACACTGACTGCGAACATGGCACGTCAGGACAGGATGCAGAGATAAAATTTCTAAATACCATGAATGACTGCTTCTTGAAGCAGCTAGGCCTGGAACCCACAAGGGAGAGGCAATTCTTGATTTAGTCCTAAGTGGAGCACAGGATCTGGTCCAAGAGGGAAACATAACTGAACTGCTTGGTAATAGCAACCATAATGTAATTAAATTTAACATCCTTATAGGTGCAAAATATCAAAGAAACCCACCACATACCATTTAATTTAAAAAGGGGAACTACACAAAAAAAAATGAGGAAGCTAGTTAAACAGAAATTATAAGGAACAAATCACAAGAATTAAATGCCTGCAAGTCCATGGAAACTTACAAACACCATAAGAGAGGCTAAAACTAAATGTATACCCAAAATAAACAGTAAAAGGACCAAAAAAGCCATCATGGCTAAACAGAATAAAAACACGTGTCTAGAGAAAAAAAATCTTTTAAACATTGGAAGTCAAATCCTACTGAGGAAAATAGAAAGGAACCTAAACTCTGGCAAGTCAAGTCTAAAAGTATAATAAGGCAGGCCAAAAAAGAATTTGAAGATCAACTAGCAAGAGACACCAAAACAGAGATGACATTTACTTTTAAGTACCTCAGGGTACATCTACACTACGGGATTTTTCCGATTTTACATAAACCGGTTTTGTAAAACAGATTGTATAAAGTCGAGTGCACGCGGCCACACTAAGCACATTAATTCAGCGGTGTGCGTCCATGGTCTGAGGCTAGCGCCGATTTCCAGAGCCTTGCACTGTGGGTAGCTATCCCATAGCTATCCCATAGTTCCCGCAGTCTCCCCCGCCCCTTGGAATTCTGGGTTGAGAGCCCAGTGCCTGATGGGGCAAAAATCATTGTCACGAGTGGTTCTGGGTACTGCCTCACCCCTTCCTTCGTGAAAGCAGCAGACAATCATTTCACACCTTTTTTTTTGGGTGAACTGTGCAAACGCCATAGCACAGCAAGCATGGACCCTGCTCAGATCAATACCACAATTGTGGACGTTGTAGACACCTCACGCATTCTCATGCAGTCTATGCTGAACCGGGACCTGCAAAGCCAGGCGAGGAGGAGGCGGCGGCTATGGCAGCGCGGCGACGAGAGTGATGAGGACATGGACATAGAATTATCTCAAACAGCGGGCCCCTGCGCTTTGGAGAGCCTGCTGGTAATGGGGCAGGTTCTAGCCACTGAACTCCGATTTTGGGCCTGGGAAACAAGCACAGACTGGTGGGACCGCATAGTTTTGCGGGTTTGGGACGATTCCCAGTGGCTGCGAAACTTTCGCATGCGTAAGGGCACTTTCATGGAACTTTGTGACTTGCTTTCCCCTGCCCTGAAACGCCATAATACCAAGATGAGAGCAGCCCTCACAGTGGAGAAGCGAGTGGCAATAGCCCTCTGGAAGCTGCAATGCCAGACAGCTACCGGTCAGTCGGGAATCAATTTGGAGTGGGAAAATCTACTGTGAGGGCTGCTGTGATGCAAGTAGCCAAAGCAATCATTAAGCTGCTGCTACGAAAGGTTGTGACTCTGGGAAACGTGCAGGTCATAGTGGATGGCTTTGCTGCAATGGGATTCCCTAACTTTGGGCGGGCGATAGATGGAACCCATATCCCTATCTTGGCACCGGAGCACCAGGGTACCCAGTACATAAACTGCAAGGGGTACTTTTCAATGGTGCTGCAAGCACTGGTGGATCACAAGGGACGTTTCACCAACATCCACGAGGGATGGCCAGGAAGGGTTCATGACGCTCGCGTCTTCAGAAGCACTGCTCTGTTTAAACGGTTGCAGCAAGGGAATTACTTCCCAGACCAGAAAATAACAGTTGTGGATGTTGAAATGCCTATAGTTATGCTGGGGGACCCAGCCTACCCCTTGATGCCATGGCTCATGAAGCCATATACAGGCAGCCTGGACAGTGGTCAGGAGCTGTTCAACTACAGGCTGAGCAAATGCAGGATGGTGGTAGAATGTGCATTTGGCCTTTTAAAGGTGCGCTGGTGCACATTACTGACTCGCTCAGACCTCAGCCAAACCAATGTCCCCTTTGTTATTGCTGCTTGCTGTGTGCTCCACAGTCTCTGTGAGAGTAAGGGGGAGACCTTTATGGCGGGGTGGGAGGCCGAGGCAAATCACCTGGCCGCTGATGACACACAGCCAGACACCAGGGCGATTAGAAGAGCACTCCACAAAGCGGTGCGCATCAGAGAAGCTTTGAAAATGAGTTTCATCACGGGCCAGGGTACGTTGTGACTGCTGTGTTTGTTTCTCCTTCATGAACTCCCACCCCCTTTACTGACTCCTTCCCTGTAAGCAAGAAGAAAGAGCAGCTTCTGCTTTTATAACCTTCCATCCCCTTTGCCTGGTGACTTCCTGATCAACCTCCTCAGGTGACCAGAGACCCATACCTGGTCATTTCATTGCCAGGTGACCTGTCCTCTGATAAGCCAGTTCTGCTGGTTGGAAGTCAGTCTATTGTTTAGAGCTATTCCATTTCAGTGGGAGACCACTCAAAAAACAACCCTCTTTTGTTATCCATTTGCCACCACCTTTGGAATTTCAGTCCAACATGGAAGCAGACAAAGACCAAAGTGACTGCACATTCAAAATGGAGTTTGCAGCTTGGTTAAGATACATACAGAGGATTCATAATCTCACACAGAATTCATAAAATTATACAGATTCCCCAAGCCACCACATATTTACTGGTAATTCTATAACACCACAACATCATTACTTCCTGCTTTTGGTACTTATCTCTATTAAAAACAATTGCCAGAGTACAGTAGCGATTGGATTTACATACTAATTAGCTTTTACATAATTAACAAAAGCCTGATTCTCTTGCATGACACATAGATCATTAGATAGGTGACTTGATGCAAGGGTTTCTTATACTCTTGCTGAATAGCTTAGAAACACATATGCAGTACATTTTTTAAAATGTTTGTAACAGGGTCAGCCACCTGCAGAGTTCCCCTCTTCATAGCCCCTTAAGAACACTGCTAGAGGCTTTCTTGTGGCCAATTCCACCCCTTCTTGGGTTCCTGATATAATCAACATAAACAATTCCAACCATGCTCAAAGTTCTACAATATAGTCCATCAACACAACACATATTCAGCTCTGCCAGTCCCAGAGCACTTCAGTCATAACTTGCTATTTATCAAGCAGCTACTTCAGCCCCTTCTAGCTGAAGTCCTTCTCTGCTCTTCCCAAAAGGAACTCCCCAGTCTTCCTGGCTGGAGTTTCTTTCCTCCAGGAAAGGGTCCAATACCCTCTTGGTGCTGCCTATTCCTCAGCTTTGATATGTCAGCAATCAAACCCCTCTACAGGTCTGAGACTTCTTCAGCCCTCTGTCTCGGGGCTCCAGAGCCTAACTCTTCTCTTACAAGAACCTCCTGTACCTCAGGTCTGCAGCTTCCTGCTGTTTTCATAGCGGGGCAGGCTCCAGAAAGGCAGTTAACACTGCACAGGTGCACTGGAGCAATTCTTTCTTAAAGGGCTCAAACCACCCTGTAGCAATACCAATATCAAAACACTAGAACAATGTATTATTCTATACTTTAAATGGAAAAAAGAAAAGATAGAAAAAGCAAAATGATCAGGTTTTGCCTTTCCATGCTCTGATATCTTGCTATTGCACTGGGAAAGACCCAGTCGCATGAGGTGTTGAACGTTTCATGATGTCCTTTTTCCCCTACTTTTTTTTTTTAAATAAAAAATGAACAGAATAAAAATCCCTTAGAATTTTTTAAAAAAAAGTTTTGTTTAAAAGATGTCAAAAGAAAACTTAAAATTTTCCCCTCAACCAAAACAATGTGTAAGTTCACCCAAATCTTCATTTTTTTGGCAAAAAATGTTCAGCTGAAAACCTTTGCCCAGCACTGTTCTTTATGTCTGAATTGTGCCTATACACTATAAGCTCTTTGGGATAAGGCATTGTTATCTGTCTGGTGGTTTATGTTCTACTGTGTCGCACCAGCACCATGTACACTCATAATTTAATACTAACTTACAAGATGTGATAAAACTTTGTGGTATCTGAGCAGGGCCTTATTGCTGTATTCATATGCAACACTAAATGACGGTCATGTGACATGCATTCCAAATATGCTAGAGAAACAAAAGAGCATGCAACATCCTTGTTAAGAGAGTTTAAAAAATAAAACAGGCAAACAAAGACAGAGCCCAAGCTTTGTACCCAAGAGATTGCCAGATTAACTATGTGCAAGATTAACAAGTGACAGGTGAAATGCATTTGAGCCAGTGCAATTGGCTTGGAATGCAGACGCAACAGCTGTGACATTAGTATTTTTCAAAGAACACTCGTGTGATTGTAGTTCATTTAAAAGCAAGTGGGGATATGCACTGTACTTCACACCCTGTGAATGAGAAAAAGTAATGTGCTATATGGGTGGCAAAAGCCTTAGAGTGGCGAGTTAAATTCGTGAGATTAAAAATTACAGCTCTCAGGAGTATTGAATTGAATTACGACACCTCCTTGAAAGGTCTGTCACAACTCCATTGATCTTTGTCTCTTCTGTTCATGGACTTTAATAAACTGGCAGATATGGGGAGGTCCCTTTTGTCCCCAAACTGATCCACCTGTACCTCATTATTAATTAGAGATGGCTTAATTAAAAAACTGGTTTTTAGTATTAAAAAGGGGCTTGCTATGA
This sequence comes from Gopherus flavomarginatus, assembly GCF_025201925.1. Taxonomy (NCBI): domain Eukaryota; kingdom Metazoa; phylum Chordata; order Testudines; family Testudinidae; genus Gopherus; species Gopherus flavomarginatus. Next base: position 71,817,240 of record NC_066620.1, on the reverse strand, counting down.
TTGGTGGGATCATACTATTAGTGATCTGTATAGATTGCAACCTCTTCTGGGTCTTCACAAAAAATGTTTGTGAATCCCAAATATTATCATGAGTGATTATGTGTCATAAAATATGTACTGGGAGTACATTCTTGGCTATCCCTCTCTTTTAAAAGGTGTTCAGTCATCCATTCAGGTAACAAAAATTAGACCATGTGTTTGGCAAAGCAGTTGTTCAGGTGCTTAGTTTCAAGCATGGAAGTGTTCCCAGTGAGTTTGGTGCAACTACTCACATGTGTGTAACTAAGTGCTTTTGCTGAAAGTTAATCACTTTTGTCACACTATCTGTAGTGGTTCACGACCTGGAGCGCCAACCTCAGGGCAGACTATCAAGAAGTACAGCAGATGCCCCAAACAGCTTGTACACTCTATGAGTAGATTTCACTAACTCAGTAACAAGTGTAAATGCCTAAAGCCTTGTAACTATCTTACCATGGAGTCACAGACAGTCCTCTGGGGTATTCTAGTCTATCTTGCCACCTAGGCAAGCTGGACTTAGTGATAGATGGTTGCTATACTCCAAAGACCACAAAATATTCAGGTTACTCCCATTCCCAAAGGATCAGTCACTCACTCCAGTTCAATTTGCGTCTCAGATCTCACACCAAAGATAATGCTTGTAGCAAGTCCTGTAGTAAAACTAATGATTTTTTTTAACAAAAAAAGAATTACAAGGTTGAAGTTTTAAATACATAAATGAGTTACAGTAATTGGTTCCAAAACGGTGAAAGTTGTAGTAATTTGTCAGGTCTGAATATCGTTTATCATTATACCAGGCTGACCCTGAGGATCTCTGCTTTTGTTTTGTAGCTTCGGTCCTGTGAGAGTCCAAACAGCAAAAGAGATGAACAATTCTCTTGTCAACTATCTTTATTTCCTTCTTCCAAAATTGGAGCTGATGGGATGAGCTCTTTTGCATGTAGTCTCATCATGGATGTAAGAGACAATGAAAGTATCTGTATTGTGATGTCCCACAATGGCCCATTTAGTTTTGATAGGCCTTCTTGATGGGCAGGAGGCAATTCCTCCTGACTGGGTTCAGTTTTAGAGCAAACATTTTTTACATTACAAAGCAAAAACATATATGATAAAGATATAAGTTTGTAAATTGCTGCATGCATTAATCTGACATTTCATGAAGTCTAAACACTAAGCACAATGTTAAGTCAAATATGCATCTTAACCATACTAAACCACAGGTGAAACAGACTGGGTTTCCAGCAATGTATTTGTCAGTGCTCAGCTGATGCCTAAAGCCTTGGCAAGAGCTGGCACCTGATCTGCCAGCATCACAACTTGCTCAAGAGCCTTTTGACTTCAGTGGTACTAAACTTATGCTTAATTTGAATTTGAATCAGGCCTTAGCAATTCTACCAACCATGAAAAAGTATGAGTAAATAGTTGAAGTGAACAGTTCATGAATAAGATATAGGCTGGCAATGTTTTTTTTCTGCTAATATTTACAAATGGATAAATTGAAAGAAATCAGAATCTGTTTATGAATGATTTGCTAACCATAAAAGCACCTAACATCCATTGGGAGTTTTTCCATTGACTTCAACGGGTGTTGGATCAGACCCTATAGGGTATGGCTACATTTGGAATTTCAAAGCGCTGCCTCGGCAGCGCTGCAGGGAGCGCTGCCGCGGCAGCACTTTGAAGTGTGAGTGTAGTTGTAATAACCTTAGTCCCAGATTTGGACCTTAGCGTCCAAAATATGGGGGTTAGCATGAAAACCTCCAAGCTTAGTTACCAGCTTGGACCTGGTACCTGCTGCCACCACCCAAAAAATTAGAGTGTTTTGGGGCACTCTGGTCCCTCTGAAAAACCTTCCCTGGGGACCCCAAGACCCAAATCCCTTGAGTCTCACAACAAAGGGAAATAATCCTTTTTCCCTTCCCCCCTCCAGGTGCTCCTGGAGAGATACACAGACACCAGCTCTGTGAATCCAAACAGAGTGAATCTCCCTCTCTGTTCCCAATCCTGGAAACAAAAAGTACTTTCCTATTCCCCCAGAGGGAATGCAACATCAGGCTAGCAATCCAACACACAGATCTCCCCGATTCCTTCCTCCCACCAATTCCCTGGTGAGTACAGACTCAATTTCCCTGAAGTAAAGAAAAACTCCAACAGGTCTTAAAAGAAAGCTTTATATAAAAAGAAAGAAAAATAAGTACAAATGTTCTCTCTGTATTAGATGATACAACACAGGGTCAATTGCTTAAAAGAATATTGAATAAACAGCCTTATTCCAAAAGAATACAAATCAAAGCACTCCAGCACTTATATTCATGCAAATACCAAAGAAAAGAAACCATATAACTTACTATCTGATCTTTTTGTCCTTACACTTGGAAACAGAAGACTAGAAAAAAGAAACTACTTCTCCAAAGCTCAGAGAAAGCAGGCAGCCAGAAAACAAAAACCTTAGACACTCAATTCCCTCCACCCAAAGTTGAAAAAATCCGGTTTCCTGATTGGTCCTCTGGTCAGGTGCTTCAGGTGAAAGAGACATTAACCCTTAGCTATCTGTTTATGACACGCCCCCCAAATTGCAGACAGTGGGGAAGCTCACTGGCGGCGATTTCCTTCTAGAACTTGAAAATAAACAGATTAATACAACACATACACCTTTACATATACTCCTAAGTATATAACTAACAGACTTCTACATTTTAAGAACACTTTTTAACTACTGAATTCTGGGAAACTCTCACGGGAGAGTGCATCAGCAACTTTATTAGAAGCTCCTGTGATGTGTTGAATTTCAAAATCAAAATCTTGGAGAGCTAAACTCCAACGAAGAAGTTTCTTGTTGTTCCCCTTGGCAGTATGAAGCCACTTTAGTGCAGCATGGTCAGTTTGTAGTTGGAACCGCCGTCCCCAAACATATGGGCGTAGCTTTTCCAGGGCGTACACAATGGCATAGCATTCCTTTTCACTGACTGACCAGTGACTTTCCCTCTCAGACAGTTTCTTGCTGAGAAACACGACGGGATGGAAGTTGTGATCTGTTGCTTCCTGCATGAGCACTGCTCCTATACCACGCTCAGATGCATCTGTGGTTACTAGGAATGGCTTGTCAAAATCCGGGGCCCTGAGCACAGGGTCAGACATGAGCGTTGCCTTAAGTTGGGTAAAGGCCTTTTGACACTCATCAGTCCACTTAACTGCATTTGGCTGGGTCTTTTTGGTCAGGTCGGTCAGTGGGGCAGCGATTTGGCTGTAGTGTGGTACAAATCGCCTGTAGTATCCGGCCAAGCCTAAGAAGGATTGGACCTGCTTCTTTGACTTTGGGACAGGCCACTTTTGGATAGCATCCACCTTGGCCTGTAGGGGGTTTATGGTTCCTCGACCCACCTGGTGCCCCAGGTAAGTCACTCTGTTTTGGCCTATTTGACACTTTTTGGCCTTAACAGTTAGTCCTGCCTGCCTGATGCGCTCAAAGACCTTTTCCAGGTGTAGTAGGTGTTCGGGCCAGGAGTCTGAAAAAATGGCCACATCATCGAGGTAGGCAACTGCAAATTCTCCCAGTCCAGCTAGTAGACCATCTACCAGCCTCTGGAAGGTGGCGGGTGCATTTCGAAGGCCGAAAGGAAGGACATTGAATTCATACACCCCCGCATGGGTGACGAATGCTGACCTCTCCTTGGCAGGTTCATCTAGCGGTACTTGCCAGTACCCCTTGGTTAAGTCTATTGTAGAGATGAACTGGGCACGTCCCAACTTCTCCAATAGCTCATCAGTGCGTGGCATTGGATAGTTGTCCGGACGAGTTACAGCATTTAGCTTACGGTAGTCCACGCAAAAGCGTATTTCCCCATCTGATTTGGGTACCAGAACCACTGGAGATGCCCATGCACTGGTAGATGGGCGGATTATACCCATCTGTAGCATGTTCTGGATCTCCCGTTCTATAGCAGCTTGGGCATGAGGAGACACTCGGTAAGGTGGGGTTCTGATTGGGTGAGCATTACCTGTATCAATGGAGTGGTATGCCCGTTCAGTCCGTCCTGGGGTGGCTGAGAACAATGGGGCGAAGCTAGTGCACAGCTCCTTGATTTGTTGTCGCTGCAGACGTTCCAGGGTGGTTGAGAGGTTCACCTCTTCCACGCCACCGTCTTTTTTCCCGTCGTAGTAGACACCGTCAGGCCACTCAGCATCCTCTCCCTGGACTGTAAACTGACAAACCTGTAAGTCTCTGGAATAGAAAGGCTTGAGAGAATTAACATGGTACACTTTAGGCTTTAGTGAGGAATTGGGAAATGCTATGAGGTAGTTTACAGCTCCCAGGCGCTCTTGGACCGTGAATGGCCCTTCCCATGATGCTTCCATCTTATGGGCCTGTTGTGCCTTCAAGACCATAACCTGGTCTCCTACCTTGAAGGACCGATCTCTGGCATGTCTGTCATACCAGGCCTTTTGCTCTTCTTGAGCATCCTTTAGGTTCTCTCTAGCAAGGGCTAAAGAGTGTCGGAGGGTGCTTTGTAGGTTGCTTACAAAGTCCAGCATGTTAGTTCCTGGAGAAGGCGTAAACCCCTCCCATTGCTGCTTCACCAACTGTAATGGCCCCTTAACCTCGTGACCATACACAAGTTCAAATGGTGAAAACCCTAAACTGGGATGTGGTACGGCCCTGTAGGCAAACAGCAACTGCTGCAACACTAGGTCCCAATTATTGGAGAATTCGTTGATGAATTTTCGTATCATGGCCCCCAAAGTTCCATTGAACCTTTCCACCAGGCCATTGGTTTGATGGTGGTATGGGGTGGCAACCAAGTGATTCACCCCATGAGTTTCCCACAGTTTTTCCATGGTCCCTGCCAGGAAATTAGACCCTGAATCTGTAAGGATGTCAGAGGGCCAACCTACCCTGGCAAAGATGTCTGTTAGGGCCAGGCACACAGTGTTAGCCCTGGTGTTGCCTAGAGCGACTGCTTCTGGCCATCGGGTAGCAAAGTCCACTAAAGTCAGTACGTACTGCTTTCCTCTGGGCGTCTTTTTTGGGAAAGGACCCAGAATATCCACAGCTACTCGCTGAAATGGGACCTCAATTATGGGGAGTGGCTGGAGAGGGGCCTTGACCTGGTCTTGAGGCTTTCCCACTCTTTGGCATACCTCACAAGACCGGACATACTTGGCAACGTCCTTGCCCATCCCCTCCCAGTGGAAGGACTTCCCCAACCGGTCCGTGGTTCTGTTCACCCCAGCATGGCCACTGGGATGATCATGGGCTAAGCTTAAGAGCTTCCCCCGGTACTTAGTTGGAACCACCAACTGTTTTTGCGGCTGCCATTCTTCCCGGTGTCCACCAGAAAGAATTTCCTTGTATAAAAGTCCTTGGTCTATAACAAACCGGGATCGATTAGAAGAGCTGAGAGGCGGTGGGGTGCTCCGTGCCGCCGCCCAAGCTTTCTGAAGGCTGTCATCCGCTTCCTGCTCAGTCTGGAACTGTTCCCTTGAGTCTGGGGTCACCAGTTCTTCCTCAGACTGTGGACTTGGGCTTGGTCCCTCTGGAAGCGATGTAGGTGATGGGGTTGTTTCCGTTGCTGGTGAACCGCTCTCCGCTGGTGCACCTGAGGGTATTTCAGGCTCTGGCTGAGCCTTTTGGGTATGGCTGTCTTTTGCTTCTGCCAGTTCTGGCTCGCTGGCGCCCTCTGGCGTTGAGTTTGAAGATGTGGTTGCACTTGCTGGTGCTGGTTGCTGTTCCAGTTCCGGGCCTGGGACTGGAGGTGCTGTGGCTGTTTCAGTGGTTGGCATGGAATCCGGGTCCACTACCTCTGTCTGGGTCTCTGGTAACACAGACGGGGCCTCTGTGGACGGTTCAGGAACAGGAATGGGTCTGGAAGCTTGCCTGGTTTGGCTACATGTAACCATTCCCACTCTCTTGGCCCGCCTCACCTGGTTGGCCAAGTCTTCCCCCAGTAGCATGGGGATAGGATAATTGTCATAGACTGCAAAAGTCCACATTCCTGACCAGCCTTTGTACTGGACAGGCAGTTGAGCTGTAGGCAAGTCTACAGCTTGTGACATGAAGGGGTAAATTGTAACTTTGGCCTTTGGGTTGATGAATTTGGGGTCAACGAAGGATTGGTGGATAGCTGACACTTGTGCCCCCGTGTCTCTCCACGCAGTAACCTTCTTTCCGCCCACTCTCAAATTTTCCCTTCGCTCCAAGGGTATTTGAGAGGCATCCGGGCCTGGGGATCTTTGGTGTGATGGTGGTGTAATGAATTGCACTCGCATGGTGTTCTTGGGACAGTTGGCCTTGATATGTCCCAGTTCATTACACTTAAAGCATCTTCCATCTGATGGGTCACTGGGCCGAGGTGAGTTACTGGAGACTGGTGAGGTTGAAGGGTAGGGTATCTGTGGCTTTACTTGGGTGGTATGTGGGGTCTTTGGCTGTCCTCGGTTGTAGGGTTTATGGTCTGTGTGCCCCCTGGGGTAATCGTTCCCCTTGACAGTAGCTTTCTTGCTTTCTGCCAGTTCCATCCATTTGGCTCCAATCTCCCCCGCCTCAGCGATATTCTTGGGGTTTCCATCTTGTATGTACCGTGTGATGTCTTCAGGAACACCATCCAAGAACTGCTCCATTTGTATGAGGAGGTTCAGTTCTTCCAAGGTTTGAATGTGGTTTCCTGTTAGCCAGGCCTCATAGTTTTTTGCAATTTAGTAGGCGTGTTTGGGAAATGACACCTCTGGTTTCCACTTTTGGGTTCTGAAGCGCCGACGGGCATGATCTGGGGTTATCCCCATCCTGTATCTGGCCTTGGTTAGAAAAAGTTTATAGTCATTCATTTGGTGCTTAGGCATTTCAGCTGCCACCTCTGCTAAAGGTCCACTGAGCTGTGACCTCAATTCTACCATGTACTGGTCTTCGGGGATGTTGTACCCAAGACAGGCTCTTTCAAAATTTTCCAAGAAGGCCTCGGTGTCATCACCTGCCTTGTAGGTGGGAAATTTCCTGTGCTGTGGAGCAATATTTGGCACCGGGTTGTTAGGGTTGGCTGGCACATGCAGCCCAGCTTTTGCCAATTCCAGTTCATGTTTTCTCTGTTTTTCCTTCTCTTCATTCTCTTTTTGTTGTTTTTCCATTTCTTTTTGTTGTTTTTCCATTTCTTTTTGGTGCTTTTCCATTTCTCGGCGGTGGGCCACCTCTTCTTCTTCTAGTTTTCTTTTGTGTGCTGCCTCTTGGGCCGCCTGTTCTCTTTGGAAGGCTGCCAGTTTGATGCTTTCTTCCTTTTCTTTCATCTCCATCTGTCGCCTGTGTTCAGCTTCTTTGATTTGTTCTTCGGCGGCGCCAATTTTTGCCTTAGAAGTCATGGTTCCTGTTTTCTTGTGTTGGGGTGCCCTCCGGTGTTTATCTTCTGAACTGCAGGTTCTCTGTTGCCTCCTGAAGTCTGCCTAGCAACAGTGCTTTTTTCCCTTTCTCTCTCTAGCTAATGTTCAATGAAGGGAAACCAGAAAAACCACTTTATTCGCATGCATATAAGTGCCGGTACTTGCCTCCTAATGGGAGGGCTATTGCATGACAAAAGACCCTTAACATTTCTTAATGGCTTCTCGCTTAACATGCAAGCCACAAACTGCCAGAGAGAGCAGAAAAAAAAAATCTCTCTGGTTCCCTTTTAAAACCAACTGTTTCTCTCTGCTAAAAAGCCCTTAGCAGAGAAAAGAAAATATAATATTTCTACTGGCTTCTGGATTCTGTCTCCCACCAGCTGCCACTCATGTAATAACCTTAGTCCCAGATTTGGACCTTAGCGTCCAAAATATGGGGGTTAGCATGAAAACCTCCAAGCTTAGTTACCAGCTTGGACCTGGTACCTGCTGCCACCACCCAAAAAATTAGAGTGTTTTGGGGCACTCTGGTCCCTCTGAAAAACCTTCCCTGGGGACCCCAAGACCCAAATCCCTTGAGTCTCACAACAAAGGGAAATAATCCTTTTTCCCTTCCCCCCTCCAGGTGCTCCTGGAGAGATACACAGACACCAGCTCTGTGAATCCAAACAGAGTGAATCTCCCTCTCTGTTCCCAATCCTGGAAACAAAAAGTACTTTCCTATTCCCCCAGAGGGAATGCAACATCAGGCTAGCAATCCAACACACAGATCTCCCCGATTCCTTCCTCCCACCAATTCCCTGGTGAGTACAGACTCAATTTCCCTGAAGTAAAGAAAAACTCCAACAGGTCTTAAAAGAAAGCTTTATATAAAAAGAAAGAAAAATAAGTACAAATGTTCTCTCTGTATTAGATGATACAACACAGGGTCAATTGCTTAAAAGAATATTGAATAAACAGCCTTATTCCAAAAGAATACAAATCAAAGCACTCCAGCACTTATATTCATGCAAATACCAAAGAAAAGAAACCATATAACTTACTATCTTATCTTTTTGTCCTTACACTTGGAAACAGAAGACTAGAAAAAAGAAACTACTTCTCCAAAGCTCAGAGAAAGCAGGCAGCCAGAAAACAAAAACCTTAGACACTCAATTCCCTCCACCCAAAGTTGAAAAAATCCGGTTTCCTGATTGGTCCTCTGGTCAGGTGCTTCAGGTGAAAGAGACATTAACCCTTAGCTATCTGTTTATGACAGTAGTCAGAGCGGCAGCGCTGGGAGAGAGCTCTCCCAGCGCTGCATGTAAACCACATCCCTTACGGGTGCAGCGTGCAGCGCTGGGAGCCGCGCTCCCAGCGCTGCTGCCCTGATTACACTGACGCTTTACAGCGCTGTATCTTGCAGCGCTCAAGGGGGTGTTTTTTCACACCCCAGTTGCAGCGCTGTAAAGTGTGAGTGTAGCCAAAGCCTATGTTTGTAAGGAATATTATCCATAACCACTCCTAGCACAGAGTCATTATTAATCAAACCATCTGATTTTTAAGAGAAAAGATGGGCTCACTTCAGTCAGGTGCTGAGTATGTTCAACCCCCACCGCACAGGAGGCACTCAGCACCTCCCAAACCTCTCATTGAAAGTTGTCCTTCAAAAGGTTAAAGATTTAGTAATGCAATTAAATATTTTGACTGAGCATTTGGAGATGTGCTATGTTAACGTAAGTAGCTTTTGCAATGTACTTTAAGTGATCTTTTAAGAATCAATTTAGAATTATAGTGAGTTAGCAGCTACAGGCCCCGTGCTCTCCAGCCCAGAAAAACCATCAAGACAGGAAAGGAATAGTGGAAGTTCTCTATGTTCTTCCTTTGAAGGAGTGGTGTACAGTGTGGCCTGGAAGACCCATATAACCTAAGTCTCTACTGAAACACTGGAACTATGCTATAAAATATGGATATTCTGTATGCTTTTCTGTAGACAGCACGCTCCTCTTTAGGAGTCTGTTAGAGCTGGTAGAAACATATCAATTAGTGTTCATAGGAAATGCTAGAGGTTTTTTTTGTTTGTTGTAAGTTTCCTCTGAATTTTGGGGTGTTTCAATGAAGAAACCAATCAGATTTTCAGCTTTCCAAAATTGGTTTTAGAAAACTGAAAATCTGTACTAAAGAAAATTACAAGAAAATTGTTTTTTTCTCATTAACTGGAAATTGACCAAATGAATATTTTTTTTAAACCAGAGCTTTGTTTTGATTTGAGACATGATTGGTGGGTCAGCACTCTGATCACTGTATCTCAATTAATTTTCTTAGTGATGGCTGATTAAGCCATTAGCTAATCAGTAGGAAAGGCAAGAAACTAATTAGCCCTCAGCTGGCTAACCAGATAAAAGCCAGGAAGGAAGTATTACAAGTGAGGGTGGGAAGACTGGGATAGCAGGGTCCAGACTGCAAGATCTTTCAAGACAGGGAGATTACTCCCCCCCCACACCCTTGGTAAAGAGGGACTGAAAGATATAGGGATTAAAACTAGTGATGTTGCATTACACTGTTTGTGAAAGGTTTGGAATAAAACACACTGAATATTAAAAGAAAGTTGGTCTGAACAATTTGAGGCATCAGAGGATGGGGACAGAGCATCGCCCCCTCGCATAGTTGAAAATCCAGTTATTGAAATATTGTTTCAGTAAAGAATTCTGACCTGCTCTACAGTTTACCTTAAAAATATGGATGTCAACGTCAATCTTATGCCTGTTTCTATATGGCAACAATTAAAATAAAGGGGAAGGTTGTCATGCTGACTTGCCGGTGATGTGATCTTTTATTGGACAGTTTACTTAAGTTCCAGGCTTAACACATGTGTGTGGTTGTTAGGATCATATCATGGAGATCTGGGCCCTCCATGTTGCTGCCATCCTTACTATCTTTAGCAAAATGACTCCCATAGGAGTTGTACTAATATTTAAAGCCCTTCGTAGGATTGGCTTTAGCCACTTGTGAGATGGCCTTTCCCTCCATGACAACTGCCACCCAGCACACCTATGTTCTACCACATATGTAACTGTTGACAAGTAGGAGTCCTCATTAGTGTGGGAGGCAGAATGTTTGCAGGAGTTGGATCAAGACTATGAAACTCCCTCCCACAAGATAGCGTAGCTTATATGTTTGTAGTGGAGAGGGTGTTAAATATAGCTATTTGTCTTAGGGCACAGGATGAGGGTGGGGGAACATGCACACTTAATTTTAGGTACTTGGAAACCTCTCAGATATTACCATACATGTATCTAGGAAGACAGAACAGCTAATTTTACCTGTATTAGTATACTGTCCATTTGGTTCTACTAAATCTGTTAACTTGTTAGGCATGGGGGTGGTCAATAGAGCCGAGTGGAAGATGACATTCCTCCCCTCCCCGTTGATGAAAATTTAACAAAAAAACCACCATATAATTTCTAAAGACATATCCATGGACAATTTTGACTTCTCATTGAAAACCCCCAACACTTTTTTTTGACAAAACCCGAATGTTATCTATAAAGTTTTGTTTTGTAAATGAAAAGAATCAATTTTTTCTGCTGAAATCATACAGAAAGTTTATTTATAGTCAAGCACCCAATTTTGCATTGTAAATAGCTTTCACAGAAAAATCTCAAAATAGCTCTGCTCAAAACCACTCTGCCTCTCCCATATGCACAATGAGAGAGTTCCAGTCAAGATCTTGGATAAAGACAGGTCCGAGAGTAGACCCAGTTTAGACAAGGTTAGAGCCACTGCTCTAGCCAGCCTCTCGTTAATAAACTCCTGTTTGCTTTGGCTATTATGCTATCAGTTTTAATTTGTATCTGCTTACATAGAGATGTAGCAAATTTACAGACAGTGTGAAAAAGCATTCCACACATCCCTGTAAGTGAATAAAAGGCAGTCTATCACTATACTTGCTGGGTAAAATATTCATGAAGATATGTTCAAAAAGCAATAACATGAAAGAGTTGGGACCTGAACACAGCAAAATTTTGAGAGAACACCAAAATGGACTGCTCAAAACTGATTAGAATCAATGACTGCTCAGAATGCACACTGCGGAAGAATGAGAAGTATTTGAAGCAATGATAGACAGCACAATACAATGTGTTCATTACAGTGGAATTTAGGTGTCAAAAATGACAAAGGAAACTAATAGGGGTTAGCAGGGAAGTGGAAAACAAATACAAAACAGTAAAACATTCAAAAGGTTAAATGATCTTAAAAAAATGGGATCACTGGCTAGGTGACACTAAAAAAGCCATATATGAAGCAGACAGTATATAAAGGGCTAACAGCAAAAAAATTCTCAGCAACAATGGAAGTTTTTGAAGCAAATGCTGTGTATAGTGTACAATTTTCTAAACAGAGTGCAATCAATTCCTTTAAGTAAAAATATGGTGGAGTAGTGGAAAACATTATTAGAACTATTTGAAATATTGTTAGTAGCTCTTGATTTTTTCACATGAGAGAGTTAAGGTTATAATCACCTTCAGTGCTTAATTTGTAGTGAAAGAGATGTGGGGGCTTAAGCAATTTATTTTACTTTCACAAGTGATGCTGCAAGCCCAGAGATGCCAGAGCTATGAACTGCCAAGCCTAGACGTGCCTGGGATCAGCCCTGGCAAGCCTTTGCACAAATTAAGCACTGATCATCTTTGCGTCGAAGGATCCCAGAGCACATTCTATGTTGCATACTGCATATACAGTGACCAATCCATGCACAGCTTCATTGGAGAAGGAGGCCTAATTCTGCAGAGTACGAGTACCTCCAACTCCTAATGACACTTAGGGCACTGAGAGCACTCAACACCTCACAGGGCTAGGCCCAGAGATAATCCAAATGTTCCCAAGAAATCCCTCATCTCTCCTATGGCAATATCCTGCTACCTGTACTCAAGTTCAGTTGTTCCTTATTTGGTGTGTAGGCCAATGTTTGTCTGTTTCCTCATTTGGAAGGGCTACCGATGCTCTCAATAATTTATCAATAAAGCATGTCCTGACATGGGGCGTTCCTCACTTTTAACTCATCATGTTAATTGTAGTAGCATTCCCTGTAGTCTGGCAGGTGTAGTATTCAGTATTCAATAAAGGCTTGAATGGTTTGTAATCAGACACATACTTCTCTGCCTGCCTAACATATGAATGAAATGTTTGAGTGGCGTAAGCCAATGCCAATAAAGCTCATACTATCTGCAGCAGAGTTGACTGAAACAAACCAACAAAAACACAGTTTTAAAAACCCCACACATGAGCAGTTGCTAGTCTTTTCTGTTCATGTTTTATTTAAACAAAAAATTTCCAACTAGCTCTCTTTTGTTCATGGTTCTTTCCATAACAAAAGAAGATCTAGATTACTATTGGACTACCATTTTGCATAAGACACATTCACATCACTTTTTTAGTGCATCCACTTGAATCAATAGTAGTAAATAGGAGTCAAAATATGCACAGCAAGTACATTTACCAGTGCAAGTGCATTTCCTGAGTGGTAGTGATCACAATGCCTTTTCTCAGAAGTGTATTCAAAGGTGCAATTATATCAGCCTCTTTTGGAAAATACTAGGCGAGATAATGGACCATACCAAAATGGTGACTAAACATTCTTAATCTATGGACCTTGTTGTTTGAGCTATGACTAACCTTTCCTTGACCGTGTTTAACTTGCAGTGGAGTCTCACAGAAACTGTGTTTCATCCATCACAGCTTTATTTGGCAAAATATATTTGTTCACCTTTGTTTCTTTATGTTTTGGTCTCTTGCATTGTGTTATCCGACTGCATAGCCATCAACATGTTCAGTCTCATCAACTGCAGCAATAATTTAATCAACGCTTGCACACACTCCACAGCTATCACTTAGCCTTCAGCTGGCTCCAGATGCCTTCCTGCTGATCTCAAAATTGTGTCACTAGCATCTACAATTCTAACAGAAATTGGTCTTAGGTACTTCAACTGTTCTGTTCTCAGTGACCTCTGTCCTCTTTGCTCCTTTTAAAATCAGGATTCATTGCCTTCTGACACCATACCATTGCTACTTGAGTAAGTAAAGGAACAGAATGGAACTTTAGGAAATTTATCTTTAGATTTTAGTTTCCCTGAGCCAGATTCTGAGCTGGTATAAATTGTCCTAGCTTCACTGACTTCAGAGCTAGGCTGCTTTATGCTAGCTGATGATATGATCCCACAAATAGTCTAAAATGCATTGTTTATTTCTAGTAAGAGATGCTGAATTTAAAACACCAGGCTGCTTTTTCCTCTGTGTGTTGGAATTGATGTTTTTGCTTCATGGGTTATGTAATATTTATGGTGTTTTACATATATCCCATCTCCTTGCACAGTAATCCCATAGATCTATGAGGTTAAAGCACTTTCACAATACTTCTTACCAAAAGGACAACAGCATAAATTTTTACAGGGAGAGATCAGTGAATTTTTTTATACTATTAAAAAAAGATTTTCAATTGTTGTTAGTGATTTTGAAGTGCATCAACTAGGAGTATTTGGAAAATGCCTAGCACATGGCAGGAGTTTCCATAAATACTAATATGTTCACTACTAAAATTATGCATCTTTTATGCAGACAAGGTTTTTATCCTTGCAACTCTTCAATTTATGAAATCAGAAGCAGAAACATCATTTTTCAAGTTTAGATCATTAGAATAATTTCTGATTTAGGGTGAAGAGGTTTATTTTTTGGTTAGTATTGTAACCTATTTGAGTGGATTTTCCTCGTTTCTCTACCAGCATATCTTCATCTCTCTTTATTTGGTAAAGGTAGAGCTTGTCCATTTGAAGCTCAAATTCAAAGCAAAAATGAAAATGGAACCAAGTACCTATTCTTGTGCTGAATTCCCTATCCAAGCAGGCTCTGGAAAATATTTCAGCACAAAAACATTAAGATATATATAGTTTCAATATTTTTGCCTCTAAAATCTTCTTGGTACATCCTGGTTCACTTGAATTATCCTGAAAATACTCACCCTGGCAAATGGGAGGGATTCAAGCCACAACTGTGCTTAACTCAATTTTCATCATTACTTAGCATTTGTACAGTTGAACATACTCAGAAGTATGTAAACCAACCCCACACACTGATATCAGCAATTTCCAAGCTGTGGTTTGTGGAGCATCTGCTAGTTGTCCACGAGAGCTGGCTGGTCATGTGGTGCTTCCCTCATTGTTCATTTCAGTGAAAATAAGGAAGAGGAGGCAGATTTCTGCCAACGGCTGATTCTACCTAAGGAGGAGATTGGAGCTGTCATTAAGGACTGGAGCCACCAATGGGACTGATGCTACCAGACATCCACAGCAGAAGAATGACCAGGGAAGTAACAGAGGAAGTGAGATGGCCAGGTTAAAAAAAAAAAGAAGAAGAGGGAACCAAGCATCAGGGAAATATATGAAGGGGAAAGAGGGTGAAGGGGAACAGGGGTACTGATTGCATTAAACAACTGAAAATACAGAAAAGGGTGCTTATGGTGGGCCCATTGCCACAGTATCTGAGCACCTCACAATTTTAACATTCCCCCCTCCCCCCACAATCCTATGAGGTAGAGGTGCTTTTGCTCTCCTTTTGAAGATGGAAAACAGAGGCTGATTCCTGTGTGATGGTAGCCAGTCAGAGTCTGCAGGAGACCTCAGAATTGATCCCACGTCTCCCCAAAACTCAGGCTGGTGTCTTAACCACTGAGCCATCCTTCTTCTGGCTTGTAGCATTTGCCCATGTAAGCATTGGCTATAGTTTGTAATCACAAATAGTATGGTAGATGAAGCCCATGACAGCCTCTCAATGAATACGACTCACTTAGAAGTTTGGAACTGCTGACTGAAAGTGTTGAATTCATCTGAGTATTTTATCATCAGTTGCCTTTTTTTATTTTATGTATCATCCTTCAAGATACCTTCAGATGGTTTTCCTCACTGCATTCCTCTGAATTTGTATGTGGTTTGGTAATAATGCACCTTTTATTTGTGGTGTGAGTTTTTGCTAGTCACATGGACAATGTAAATGACAATTTTCTTACTATTTCTTGGCCACAAAAAAGAGTCTTTCAATGTAATGCAGTGTGTGCACATGGAATAGTCAATTAGTTGGATTTAATTAGAATTTGGGATCTGTGTTACAAGATTTTCACCAAGCTGAAGTTTTATCTGCAACTTTGAGGTCCTTTTCAGTTTTAATGTCTTTTCATTCTTATGCTTAAAGTATTTGTCTTACCTAAACCATATTGTGTTTCTTTCTAACTTTGATTTAATGCTTGCTTCAGAAAAAGTACATGGAGCATTAAATATTAGCAGCACAAATGTGTTAATATTTAAGAAGAATCATCATCCTATATGTACTTCAGTTATGAGTGTTTTAAAAGGAGATATACACCAAACAAGATGCCAAGAGTCTTACAAATAAAGAGCTGATGACTTCAATTTAAGTGGAGAAAAACTAAAGTTAGACTTAGTTTGAGGTTTGGAAAACTGATACAGTGCTATAGAGGCACATCCCTGAGGTGATGGCTTGGGGTAGCCCATCTTGGAAAAAACACAGGAGAGTTGCACCGAATATTATGGAATAAAGTGCCAAGAACCAACAGTATATAGAAGGAAATTTCTGATTTTAAGCTGGGGCAGCCAGAGCTCACTTAGCCTTTTCAGGCAAGCCTGTCTAGGAGAAGGAAACCTCTGATTTCAAATCTGAGTAGTCCAGTTTGTTTGCTTTGGAAGGTAAGCAGATGAAGATGGCACAGCTGATTGCCAGGTTAGCCTGCAGGCTAACCTGGCTTTCTCATGAGTTGGATAAGGTGGATTGGCTTAACAAGTCATTACATCTGAACATGACTTGTTATAGAAATAGTACAGCAAACCAAGATGCTTTATATGGAGTCTAACCTAGGTCTTTCAGGCCTAACAAATGGAAATAGTCATGGATTTTGGATAATGGCCAAACACATTACACATAAGGTTCTAACATTCCAGCTTGCATTATTTATTCCAGGCCAGACTGAGCTAGTGGCAGAGGAGTTAAGGAAGTCACAAGTTTCCTTTGCTGGAATACAGGAGACTCTCTGGCTGGGTACAAAAGAGTTGAAAGTTGGAAATTACACTATTACCCTGAATATTCAAGTGGACAAGCAAAGCATAGTTGTGGACTTGCTAGAGCAGTGGACAAGAACAGCTGGGAACCAGTGTTTGAGCAGACTGTAGGCAGTAGTAAACCTTGCTATGACAATAAGCTATTCATAACTATCCTGCTGTTATACATGAGCAAAAGCAGAAAGAGAGAAGGACAGCTTTTAATCAACATCTGAATAGCATCATAGAAGAAATTCCTGGTGATGATAGGATTCTGATATTAGGTAATATGTATACAAAGGTTGGTTGTGGACATGGTAAGCAAATAAATAATGTTGGACCACACAGCATCAGAATAGCTAACAATCATGAGGAAAGGTTTAGAACTTGCTGTGAAGTGCACAGTGTGATTACTGGCTGTACTTGGTTTCCTCAAAGACATGCACAAAGTTACATGGAACTCACCAGCTGATCAAACCAAAAACTGCATAGCCTTTTATCAATAAGTGTGGTCAAAGGTCACTGACTGTGGCAATGGTCATGTACTACCAATAGGAAAGATTAAGTTAAAATCCAAGAAAAAGGTGCATGCAACTGGAATCAAATTTGGTCTTGATCACTTAAAAGGCAGCTGTGTGAGGGAGGCATACCAGGTGATGCTTGCAAGGAGATTCTGGCCATTACATTTGTGAAGAACTCACTGCAGACTGGATAGGAAATATTAAAGGAAATGAAACAAAAACAACCGAGGAAACTATGGGAAGGCATAAGTAAGCAAGGAAAAGCTGAATAATCAATAAATACAGGAAAAACGTAAATAAACCAAGACTGTTGGGAAGTAGTAAAAGTATTATGCAAATCAGTGAAATCACAAAGACTGGACAAGTAAAGGTTTGCAGAGGGTGGTGAAAGGGAGGGGGGAAGAAGAGTCTCTATAGCTGGAGGAAGCATTAAGAAAATATATGAATATACAAAAAGTTTAAATTATACGGATACACAACAATGCATGTGGAAAGAAAAGCTACCAGTGAACTCACAACAAATGCCGGAGCATTAGAACAAAGTATTGAACCCTGAGTTCATCTGGAGACAAGCATTCTAGATATGCTAGATGAACAGATCCATTTTGCCTTGCAAGTGGCCATCTCCACTGTACTACCATCAGAAGAAAATAGAGCAGTTTAAAAAAAGTGGGAAAGCTGCAGGAATAGATGATAGATCAGCTGATCTGTTAAAAGCTGGCAGAACAAGTGTTGTCAAAGCTTTAGAAAATATGTAAGAGGGTATGGGAACAAGGAGAGGTACCAGATCACTGCCTAAAGGTAATAGTTTTACCAATCTTGAAGGAAGGAGATCCAGCTGATCTGAACAGAGGTTTAAGCTTATTGTCCGTGGGGTGTGGGGGGGGGGGGAAGAATCACGATGAAAGTAATGGTCAGATTAAGTCCAGTTTTAGAGGAAGTAGTAGGCAAGGAACTGTGCAGCTTCAGACCAGGCCGCAGGTACGCTGGTCAGACAGTCACATGGAGGGGCGGGGGAGAAGAGTAAAAAACAGGTATTAAAATGTTTGTTGTTTTCACCAACTTCAGTTTGGAGGGAAGCATTATGGAAAGTAGCTAAACCATATGGAGTTCCAGAGGAGATCATTGCAATTATAAAACCTATGCAAAAAGACTTCTGCAGTGTCATATGAATTGATGAAAAAATAAGCAATGGGTTCAAGTATGGTGTAAGACAAGGGGGCATGAAATCACTGTGCCTTATGTTCTTAAGGTGGACATGTTTAAACTAATGCAGATACTCTTTGCTACCTTGGCAAATTGGTGTAGTCAACTTGGACTTAAAATAAATGTGAAGACGACAAAGTGCTTGCATCTTGGAAATGAAACAATAGAGTGTTGAACTGCTGCAGTGGTAAAGTTGTAGAACAAGTAGGATCTTGTGTACCTAGGAAGCTTGATAAGTGCCAATGTTCCATCGATGATGAGGTTAAAAGGAGATATGCCTTAGCCAGAGGTGAAAGGAAGCAGGTTTTGCTGGTAGGGTGTACTGGCAAGAGCCAGTATGCTGTGCTGGACTGGACCGGCTTCAACAGTGGTGATTTAAAGAGCCCCGGGCTCCAGCTGCTGCGAGGAGCCCTGGGCCCTTTATATCCCTGCCAGATCTCCGGCAGCCGGGCTCAGAGCTCTGCGGCAACCGGAGTACTGGGTCCTTTAATTCACCCTGAGCCCAGGGGCTCCCAACTGCCTCTGCAGCTGGTAGCTCCAGAGTGATTTAAAGGCCCTGGGTCTCCCAGCCACAGCTGGAGCCCCAGGGCCTTTAAGCCTCACCTCTTTCTGGTTGAGGCCCTGCCCCCACTCTGGACTCTGGCATACTGGTAAGTCCTTTAAGTTACTTTCACCCCGGCCTTAGCCACAAGTGTGGCACAGACACTGACAATTATGGACTGAAAAAAACTTTGCTTGGTACCAAAGTAAAAATTGATCAAACCAGTGTACTGATAGTATTACTTTATGGTCTGGAAACAGCTGCATTCAAGAAACAGGTATTAAAAGGCTGGAGGCAGTAGAGTTGAGAGTTCTTTGAAAATATGGTAGGGGTAAAGTGGAATGATTTTAAAACAAATGAAGGTAAGTAGGATGGGAAATCAGTGTCTAAGATTGCATCCAATTGAAAAGATTGCGGCGTGTGGACACTGTAGGAGACAAATAGATGCTAGGATTCCAAAGAGAATAATGCAACACAATTAAGTCCAACTTGGAGCTGATCTACACTACACATTTAAACCGAATTTAGCAGCGTTAAACCAAATTAACCCTGCACCCGTCCACACAACGAAGCCCTTTATATTGATATAAAGGGTTCTTAAAACCGATTTCTGTACTCCTCCCCGATGAGGGGAGTAGCACTGAAATCAGTATTGCCATGTCGGATTAGGGTTAGTGCGGGTGCAAATCTACGGTATTGGCCTCCGGGTGGTATCCCACAGTGCACCACTGTGACTGCTCTGGAAAGTGATCTGAACTAGGATGCACTGACCAGGTAGACAGGAAAAGCCCTGCAAACTTTTGAATTTCATTTTTTGTTTGCCCAGCATGGAGCTCTGATCAGCACAGGTGGCAATGCAGTCCCAAATCCAAAAAGAGCTCCAGCATGGACCGTATGGGAGATACTGGATCTGATGGCTGTATGAGGAGACAAATCTGTTCTATCAGAGCTCCGTTACAGAAGACGAAATGCCAAAGCATTTGAAAAAATCTCCAGGCTATGATAGACAGAGGCCACAGCAGGGACTCAGCACAGTGCTGCATGACAAGCATAATGGAAAGCCAAAGAATCAAATGGATGCTCATGGAGGGAGGGAGGGGGGATTGAGGACTCCAGCTATCCCACAGTCCCCACAGGCTCCTAAAAGCATTTGCATTCTTGGCTGAGCTCCCAGCGCCTGAAAGGTCAAACACATTTTCCCGGGTGGTTCAAGGTATATGTCGTCAATGTACCCCCTCCTGCCCACCCCCAAAAGAAAAGGGAAAAAATTGTTTCTCGCCTTTTTTCAATGTCACTCTATGTCTACTGCATGCTGCTGGTAGACAGGGTGCTGCAGTGCTGAACAGCAGCATCTCCTCTCCTCCCCGGTGGCAGATGATGAGGACGGATATCAGTCAGTCATTTTGCACCATCATCCCGTGAGAGCTCCTGGCTGGCCTCGGTGAGGTCGGCCAGGGGCGCCTGGGCAAAAACGGGAATGACTCCCTGTCATTCCCGGCAAACGGTACAGAAGATTGAAAACCGTCCTCAGAGCAACTGGAGGCTGAGCGCCGCTTCCCACCCCCTTTCATATCTAATGAAGATTCTGTACTGCCTGGAGTATGATAGCAGCAGGAGGCTGCCTCCCCCTCATTTTATCTCACTAAAAAGTCAGTGTTTCTTATTCCTGCATTCTTTATTACTTCATCACACAAATGGGGGGATAACTGCCATGGTAGCCCAGGAGGGGTGGGGGAGGAAAGAAGCAATGGGTGGGGGTGTTGCAGGGGCACCCCCTAGAATGGCATGCAGCTCATCATTTCTGCAGGGTATCTGGGGCTCTGACCCAGAGTGGCTGTGCTCTCTGGTTCTCTAGTAGATTTGCCCCATATTCTAGGCAGGACTGACTATTTTTAGACAAAACATAAAAAAGGGAATGACCTGGGGAGTCATTCCCAGTTTTGTCCATGCATCCCCGGCTGACCTCAGCGAAGCCAGACAGGAACACCCATGACAGCAGCAGACGGTACAATATGACTGGTAACTGTCATCGCCAATTTCCAATTGCAGACGGTGCAATAGGACTGGTAACCATCTACTACTTTGCAAAGGTGAATGAATGCTGCTGTGTAGCACTGCAGTACCACGTCTGTCAGCAGCATCCAGTACACATACGGTGACAGTGACAAAAGGCTAAATGGGCTCCATGGTTGCCATGCTATGGCGTCTGCCAGGGCAATCCAGGGAAAAAGGGCGCAAAATGATTGTCTGCTGTTGCTTTCACGGAGGAAGGATTAAGTGACAACATTTACCCGTAATCACCCGCGACACTGTTTTTTCCCCATCATGCATTGGGATCTCAACCCAGAATTCCAATGGGCGGAAGAGACTGTGGGAACTATGGGATAGCTACCCACAGTGCAATGCTCCGGAAATCGACGCTAGCCTCGGTACATGAACGCACACCGCTGAATTAATGTGCTTAGTGTGGCTGCGTGCACTCAACTTTACACAATCTGTTTTAAAAAACCAGTTTCTGTAACATCAGAATAATCCTGTAGTGTAGACATACCCTTAGAGTCTAACCACAGACTAGATGGTGGGAAATTGTATGCAAAGATATGAGTTAGTGGGCTTAATGGAGGAACAAGCCTTGGACAGGAATGAATGGTAATGCTGTACTGCTGCCTGTGCCTGTAAAGGTGCTCCAGATGGAGAATGAAATTCTTGACTATTGGAAACTGCTTACTCTGAGAGTATTCCCTGGGGAAGAATTACTGCCTTGCAATTCTGAATTATTTTCTGTGTTATTTATGAGCTTCTTAATCATGCAGGGTGACTTAAGTTTAGCTTTATTTTGTTTAGTGCAGTGAGTAATGATTTTGGCTGATACTTTATGATTGCCATGGGAACAAGAGAGGGAGTGTATGTGCATGCTCATGGTCGACTTTTCTAGTTTTCCTTTGCAATCAGAGACCTTTGAATTTTCTCATCTGAAACAGTAAGCCTAATTCTCCACAGCCTTGCTAGTCATTTGTAATTACACCTGTGCAAAAGGGGTATAGATATCAAATGAGAATGGCAGTGTTACACTCATTTTGTATTCACTTTTACAGGTGCAAACAGCAGCACAAGATGCAAAGCAGTGGAAAGTCAGGCATCTGTTTTTTGTGTCTGCCTGTCTGTCTTCCATGTTTAACCATCTAAGCCAATGTCTGGAGTCCATTACTGTCACTATAGTTGAACATTTCATTGTTATCTAGGTGATATACAGATTTATCTAGCACTTCATTTCTAAATATATTTCATTTGTGATCCATCTCGTCTGGTATCTTTTCTCTGGCAGTAGTCAGCACCAGATACTGCCAAGGAATTGCAAGATACCCTGAAGTAGACAATGGAATAAATTTGCATTAACTGACAATTAGTAATGGGTATACAAACTGAAGCATAAAACACCTTTTCATTCTATCAATATAAATGCCTATGCTTTTATAAATCCTGCTCAGCTCTTGGCCTCAATTACATCTTGTGGTAATGATTTCCGTGGGCTAATTATGCATTGTATTAAAATATATTTCCTTTTATTGGCTTTAATTTGTTCACATCATATTGAGAACAGATGACAAAGAAATACATGAAGACTCTTCCTAACAATCTTTACTACTCAGTCCCAGGCACTTTGTGGGCTTACTTCCATCTCTGGCAATCAGTTTTGATAATGCAATTGCACAAACTTCAAATCTAAAAGTCTTGCATATTACACTACCTATGCATTCATCATTTGATCAATACTTTGTATCTGATGCCAAGCCTTCTTCCTATCACGCACAGAAAACAGTCAAACTGAGATCTATGGCAAGTATGATTGATAAGGATGTGTTAACGTTTTTATTTATTTTATCAGATATTAGGACTCATCCTCAGATCTTCAAGTATGTGCCACTATAAAACGAACACTCATGCAAATGCTACCACTGCAGTGATTCTTCCTGGATATTGACTATTTGACCTAGTACTCAAATTTTGTCATCAGTATCTCATTGAACTTCTGTTGACAATACTTTTGCCAGTTTGTTAACCCTAAACATTATTCCTTTGACACTTGATTCTCTTACAACCAAATGCTGCTTGCCTTTCAGATAAGCAGTCTGCTTAAAATCAACGAGACTTAATCACCCTTGCTTTACACTGTGTTGCTTCCCAGGAGTACTCAGGGTAGTGAGGCATCTTGTCACCACCTGCTCACAACATGGGGAATCCTTGTCTGTGACTGCTGTAGGTCAGTCCCCTGACCCAACTGGCCACAGGCAACACAAGCACTCTCCTCTCAGCCTATGCAGGCTCTGCTGTCTCTGCAGGTTAGCGATAGGCATGCTCCAGCCACCAATCCCTCTGAGCATCCCCCTGGAATGTCCAGCCCCTGTTCTTTGTACTTCCACTTAACACTCACATGTTCCCAACCAGCTTATCAGCTGCCCTTCAGATCACCACTCTGTTTAGCATCAGAGGGGTAGCCGTGTTTGTTGCTTTTTACAAATCCAGACTAAGAGTCCTATGGCACCTTAAAGACCGACAGATGTATTGGAGCATAAGCTTTTGTGGGCGAAATGCACGCGTCTGACAAAGTGGTATTTGCCCATGAAAACTTATGCTCCAATACATCTGTTAGTCTTTAAGGTGCCATAGGGCTCTTTGTTGCTTTTTACACTGTTTAGCGTATAGCATTTAAACTTTTTACTTGTTTCACTTTAACATACGAGTATACAGTCTTGAGAAGTAGCAAGTCAAAGTATTGGAAAGAAATGGTTTCATGTAAAAGAAAAAAAAATCATAACACTCGAAAGCCTAGACTTGCTTACCAAACTACTCTGTCTAATGAAGTTTTGCTCCCTCAAAGGGCTGGTCTACACTGGGAGGTTACATCGCCATAGCTATGTCTCAGTGAAAAATCCAGCCGTCAGAGACGTAGCTATGCTGACTAGCCCCTGATGTAAACAGAATTTTTCCATTGACCTAGTCACTGCTGCTCTGGGATGGGGTCACCTATACAGATGGGAGAACCCCTTCTGTCAGCATAGGTCATGTCTACACTGAAGTGCTACAGTGCCATTGTAGCAGTCTAAATGTAGACATATGAGAATGCTCTGCAGCATTTTCCACCCAGGTTGACTGACCCTTCTCATAAGACAGAATGAGAACCGTCTCCTTGCTGAAGGCACAAGGGTGTACTTCAGTATTCCCAGTTATTCCCCCTAAATCCATTGTCTTTACTTGTAAACAGGGTGCCCCTTTGCTGCTTGTTTTTCCCTGCAGTTTCTCGTGTAAATTCATAAGCTCTTCATTAGCATCAGGCTCTGTAAAAACAGTGTAAGCCACACAATACATCATGACAAGACAGAGAAATAAGAGTCTGCTACTCCCTACTGGACCAGAATGTGTCACCTTTTGGTGACCTGTCTTAACTCACAACTATTCTTAGGAGTATCAGCATAGATACACAGCTCCTTAAATATCATCTGCACATACATCTTACAGTGATTAGAACAATCAGTGCATTACTGGCTGTTGGTAGAGACCTCACATGTCACCCTTTGGGGCACTATTACTTAGACTTCAGACCCAGGGGATCTCTGTAAGCTCCTATGCACTCTGAGGTTCTCTGCCAATTGGCACCAACGGGTCCTGGAGGTCACAAATATCTGACAGGGTTTGGCTGCTAGTCATTCTTTTTGGTCATATTCTGCTGATTTATGGGTCAGTAACATTTGGGAATAGAGCCATGCAGAATTAGCTTCTATCTAATCAGTTTGTACCATGCCCATCACTGATATCTTCACACCCGTTAAGTTCTCTGTATTTGAAGAGACAAATGTATTTTACCATTTAAAAACTAAAACAGAGAAGATGTTATTTTGTTCGTTAAGTGCTGACGTGCTCAGACAAGACAAAAAAGGAGACAATTCAAATGTAATGGGGAAGAACTCACGGCGATCTGACTAATGATTTTAGGCATTAGGGATCATCCCTGATCAATATATATTTTCCAGACTGACTTGTACAGAAATATTTTCCAGAGTAGTATTCTTGTGAAGAAAGTCATTCTTTTTTGCCAAAGATGAGGTAGGCCATCTGATCATAGAATGCATGAATCATTAACAGAAAAAAAAATTGAGTACTTGAGAACCAGGAAGCTGGCCAAGCAATCAGTGGGGCCACTGGACGATTAAGGTGCCAAAGGAGCACTCAAGGAAGGCAAGTCCATTGCAGAGACGCTAAATGAATTATTTGCATTGGTCTTTGCTTCAGAGGATGTGAGGGAGATTCCAAACATGTAAGCCATTCTCTTAGGTGACATAACTGAGGCAGTGTCTCATATTGAAGTATCAAGAGGTGGCTTTGGAACAAATTGGTCAAGTAAACAGTAGTGAGTCACCAGAAGGTATTCAACCAAGAATTCTGAAGGAACTAAAATATGAAATTGAAGAACTACTAACTGTGATATGTAACCTATCACTTAAATCAGCCTCTGGCCAGATGACTGGAGGATGGCTAATATAATGCTGATTTTTTTAAAAGGCTCCAAAGGCAATCCTGGCAATTACAAGCCATATGCTTAACTTCAGTACCAGGCAAATGAATTGAAATTATAGTAAAGAACAGAATTCGGACACACTGATGAACACAATATGTAGGGGAAGGGTCAACAATGCTTTTGTAAAAGGGAAATCATGCCTCAATTCACTTGAAGTCTTTAAGGGTGTCAGTAGGTGTGGAAAAGGGTGATCCAGTTTTCATAGTGTCCTTGGACTTTGAGGGACCTTGTCAAAGGCTTTCTAAAAGGTTCTTAAGCATAGTAGGCAGTTATGGGATAAGAAGCAGAGTCCTCTCATAGATCAGCAACTGGTTAGAAGACAGGAAACAAATAGGAATAAATGGCCAGTTTACACAATGGAAATAGGTAAATAGCAAGGTCTCCCAAGGATCTGTACTTGGACCCATGATGTTCAAAATACTAAAATCATCTGGAAAGGCTGAGGGGGAGGGGGGAAGAGACAGTGAAATGGCAAAATTAGCAGATGTTACTAAATCATTCAAGATAATTAAGTCTGAAACTGACTGAAGAGTTACAAAAAGATCTCACAAAAGTGGGTGACTGTGCAACAAAATAGCGATGAAATTCAATGCTCATAAATGCAAAGTAGTGCACATTGGAAAAAATGTCAACTATACGTACGAACTGATAGTCTAAATTAGTTATCAAGAAATATCTTGGAGTCAAGAATGGTTCTCATAAAACATCTGCTCAGTCTACAGCATTAGTCAGAAAAGCTAACTGACTGTTAGGAACCATTTGATAAAGGATAGATAAGAAAATATCACCACTATATAAATCCATGCTTTTCACACCCCATGAATATTGCTTGCAGCCCTAGTTGCCCCATCTCAAAGATATTAGAATTTGAAAAGGTACAGAGAAAGGCAACAAAAAAAAAACATTAGGGGTATGGAAGCTATTCCATACAAGAAGAGATTAAAAACTGGGTCTGTTCATCTTAGAAATGATTTGGGGGGGAGTATGAAAGAGGTCTATAAAATCATGAAGTGTGTGGAGAATGTGAATAGGGCAGTGCTATTTACTAGGGCTGTCAAACTATTACAAAATTAATTGTGCTGTTAAACTAATAGAATCTCATTTATTTAAATATCTCAGATGTTTACATTTTCAAATATATTGATTTCAGTCACACAGAATACAAAGCATACAGTGCTCACTTTATATTTTTTGATATAAAGTGAATACTGTAAAAGCCCCAAAGAAATAGTATTTTTCAATTCACCTATTGCAGTGCAGACTATTGGTCATGAAAGTTGACCTTACAAATGTAGAATTATGCACAGAAATAACTGCACTCAAAAACAAAACAGTGTAAAACTCGAGTCTACAAGTCCACTCAGTCCTACTTCTTGTTTAGCCAATTACTCAGACAAACAAGTTTGTTTACATTTAAGGGAGATAATGCTGCCTGCTTCTTGTTTACAGTGTAACCTGAAAGTGAGAACAGGCATTCACATGGCATTGTTGTAGCTGATGTTGCAAGTTATTTATGTGGCAGATGCACTAAATATTCATATGTCCTTTCATCACCATTCCAGAGGACATGCATTCATGCTGAGGACTGGTTTTGCTTGACAATGATTCAAAGCAGTGCAGACCAATCAATATTCATTTTTGTCATCTGACTCAGATACCACCAGCAGAAGGTTGATTTTTTTGGTGGTTTGTGTTCTGTAGTTTCCATATCAGAGTGTTCCTCTTTTAAGACTCCTGGCAACATGCTCCACATCTCATCCCTCTTAGATTTTGGAAGGTGCTACAGAGTCTTAAAACCTAGGATCAAGTGCTGTAGCTATCTTTAGAAAGCTCACATTAGTACCTTCTTTTCATTTTGTCAAATCTGCAGTGAAAGTGTTCTTGAAACAAACATGTGCTGGGTCATCATCTAAAACTGCTATAGCATGAAATATATGGCAGAATGTGGGTAACAGAGTCAGAGACAATTCTCCCCAAGGAGCTTGTTCACAAATCTTAACATGTGATTTTTTTTTTAAAATAAGCATCACCAGTGTGAAACCGTATCCTCTAGAATGGTGGTTGAAGCATGAAGGAGCATACAAATGTTTAGTATATCTGGCATGTAAATAATTTGCAATGCTTGCTACAAAAGTGGCATGTGAATGCCTGTTCTCACTTTCAGGTTACACTAAACAAGAAGCAGGCAGCATTATCTCCCTTAAATGTAAACAAACTTGTTTGTCTGAGTAATTAGCTGATCAAGTAGGACTGGGTGGACTTGTAGGCTCTAAAGTTTTACACTTTTGTTTTTGAGTGCAGTTATGTAACAAAAAAGTCAACATTTCTAAGTTGCACTTTCATGATAAAGAGATCACACCACAGTATTTGTATGAGGTGAACTGAAAAAACTCTTGTTTATATTTGATTGCAAATATTTGCACTGATAAAGTGAGCACTGTACACTTTATATTCTGTGTTGTGATTGAAATCAATATATTTGAAAAACAGAAAAAAATCCAAAACTACAGATAACCAACTGAAATTCATTCATTTAGTACTGAAATTAAAACTGCAATGAATAACGATTACATTTTTAATCATGATTAATTTGAATTAATCATGTGCAATTAAGTGACAGCCCTATTATTTACCCCTCTGCACAATACAAAAAACAGGACTTCCCAATAGGCAGCAGGTTTACAACATAAAATAGTATTTCTTCCCACAATGCACAGTCAACCCATGGAACTCATTGCCTAGGGATGTTGTGAAGGCCAAAACGATAGCTGTTTAAAAAAAGATTTGGATAAATTTATGGAGAATATGTCCAATCAATGGCTATTAGGCAAGATGGTCAGGGATTCAATGCTGCTGCAAGTGTTCTGAAACCTGACTGCCAGAAGCAGGGACTGAACAGGGGTTAATCACTTGATAATTGCCCTGTTCTGTTCATTCCCTCTGAAGCATCTGGCACCACCCACTTTCAGAAGACACAATACTGGGCTAGATGGATCATTGGTCTGACCTAGTATGGGTGTTCTTGTGTTACATTCTTATTCACATGGTAGCACAAGATTTCAATTTATTTTCATTTTCCAGAAAAATACACACAAGAACAGGGGTTCTCAACCTTTTGTACTGATGACCCCTTTCACATAGCAAGCTTCTGAGTGCAACCCCCCCTTAAATATTTAAAGTTTTCTCATTTATAACAGCATTATGAATGTTGGAGGCAAAGTAGGGCTTGGGGTGGAGGCTGTCATAAACAGATAGTTAAGGGTTAATGTCTTTTACCTGTACAGGGTTAACAAACAGGGAATCAAACACCTGACCAGGGGACCAGTCAGGAGACAAGATACTTTCAAATCTCGATGGAGGGAAGCCTTTGTCTGTGTTTTTTGGGTTTGGCTTTGTTCTCTCTGGGATCTGAGAGTGACTGGACGTAATACAGGCTCTAATTTTCTATTCAAGTAGTAAGTGCAAGTAGAAAGGCGGTTTAGTCTTTTTAATTGGTTTTCTTTATTTGCAAATGTGTATCTGGCTGGTAGAGTTTTAATGTGTATCTGGCTCGAAGTACTTTAAATTGTATTTCTGCTGGAGGAGGCTTTTTCTCCAGTTTCTATAAGCTGACAGACCCTGTAACTTTTACCATCTAAGCTGCAGAGATAACTTTTACTCTTTTTCTTTCTTTTTATTAAAAGTTTTGTGTTTAAGACCTGTCTGATTTTTTCCCCTTGTTGAGGCTCAAGGGAATTGAGTCTGTACTTAACAGGGAAGGGGAAGGGGGAATCCCTTTGTTTTAGATTCACGGAGCTTGAATCTGTATTGCCTCTGGGTGAGGGAGAAAGGGGAGGGGGGGAAGGGACATTCCTCCCTGTTTTAAGATTCAAGGAGTTTGAATCACGGTAATCTTCCAGGGTAACCCAGGGAGGAAAATCCTAGGAGAGGCAATGGTGAGGAAAGGGGTTTACTTTCCTTGTGTTAAGATCCAGGGGGTCTGGGTCTTGGGGGTCCCCAGGGAAGGTTTTGGGGGGACCAGAGTGTATCAGGCACTGGAATTCCTGATTGGTGGCAGCTTATCAGATCTAAGCAGGTAATTAAGCTTAGAGGACTTCATGCTGGTACCCCAACTTTTGGACTCTAAGGTTCAGACTGGGGAAAGATACTATGACACTGACACCTTGTGACTTTGAGGGGGTTCCAACCCCCAGTTTGAGAACCCCTGCACAAGAGCCATTAGAGAAAGGACAGCCTTGTGGTTAAAGCAGCAGATTAGGAGTCAGAAAATCTGTCTCTACCACAGCCTCACTGTGTGATCTTAAAGGCAGGCTATGAGTGATTTGTTCAAGAGGTGCTGACCATCAAAGAGCTTAGTAACTTCAGCTGGAGTGCTTAGCACCTCTGAAAATGACGTGCCTAATCTGTGCCTCCATTTCCCCCTCTATAAAAAATAATAATTAGTTCACTCACTGGGTTGTTGCAAGACTTAATTCATTGCTTGTAAAGCACTTTGAGATCTCCATATGGAAATGCAAAGTATTACTATGTTAGATGATGAAAACCCATCTTGTTGTGCAGGTGTGGCAGTTGAGTCAACAATCACTGTTTGCCAGTTTCCCCTCATACAACCAATGAAACTTGCCTGAAAGTTAGCTGTACAGGGAGGGTGGTGATTTGTTGAGTTCTCTGATATCACTCCTTGCATGACAAATACTTGCCCTACTGTAGCATTACACTTCATGGGTATAGAGTCAAATTGCTTAAAATTCAAATGAGAGTGGAAACAGACGACAAATCCCAGTGAGACTGAACCCAGGACCATCCTTAGGCATACGCAGCATATGCGGTTGCATAGGGCACCCAAAAATGTGGGGAACCATTCCTCTCTCTGGCCACAGCTGGAATCCTCTCTTCTCCAACCCCTCCCACACATAGGGCTGGTGGGCTTCTCCCTGCCCACCTCTCTCACTTGCTCCTTAGCTGGCCAGCAGAGAGCTCCAGCCTCTGGTTCTGCCACCCCACTCTGGGGAGCCCAGAGGCACAGCCAGTTACTGGTGGCACGGTGGTGCAGCCCACCACCACTCACAGAGTTCCTCTCTAAACCCTCTCTGCCTGCGCTGCTCAATTTCTGACAGGGACCAGGCTGGGGTCAGGACAGGAGAAGGGAAACTTTCATGGTGGGGGGGGGGCGGCATGCCAAGTGGGGCGGGGAGGGACTTAAACTGCCAGTATGCTCACAGTCTCACACTTCCCTTATACACAGTCTCTCTCACATCCACATACACTCTGCCTCTCATGAGTCACAGTCCCTCACAGACTATGTTGCAGTCATGCTTATTGGCTCTGATACACAGACAGACATGTATTGTTATTAATACTTGGTACTTCCTGTCAAAATGCTTGTCGTGAGCCAGGAGTGACTAGGGGCTCAGAAGGTCTGTGGGCTCTGGCAAGATGCAGCCCCCCTGTGACAGTGTGAAGCCTGCCTTGAGCCATTGCTGATGGGTTGAGGTTCTGGTGGGTCCATGGGCAGGGGTGGTGGCTGTGTCCCCTTGCACTGGGGTCAGCGGTGCTGGCTGGGGACCACCTTCAGTGGAGCATGGGGGCACCAGTTTAATACTGCTTAGGGCCTCATAAATCCTAAGGATGGCCATGACTGAATCTGGCAATATTCTAAACAGAGCTCTCAACCTCTTTCCATCACTTCACAATGACAACTGACATTATGGGCTTACATAGATTAGCCAACCAGGACTTGCTCAGTCTGGTTAAGAATGACAACAATATTTCAGAAGCATTACAGAATGCCATGCTGAGACTGTAAACACTTAACTGATCTTCCCCTTGTCCTTGATTCTTCTAGTCTCCGCTTCTGTAAGCCTCTTAACTGTGAGGCTCTTATTCTCAGTAGTATATTTAAAGGATCCCATTAAGCAGATTTTAAAACAACAAATCTGTCAGCAGTTTTGGTCATCTCATAAAGCAGCTAAACAGTTCAGGCAGCAAAACTATTTGCTATTTCACATGCCTTCATCATAGAGCTATCAAATTTCTGAATTGCAGGGAGGCAGTTACTTCTAATACCCCAAAGAACTATTGCAATGTTAAGCCGATAAAATTGCTTTAGGCTCACCCATAAATTAAACTCTAGCTCAATCATGCACATTCTTATTTAAGTGCAGGCCGCAGAAACATGGACCCAGTGTTCCCGAAATATTGGCTAGCAGACTCCTCAGTGAGATACATTTAACAGTTTTATTTATGACCTGGACCAAGTAATCAAGTTAAGTTTTGGGTCTAAAAGTACAAAATATTGGTTCTGATATACTGTTTTTGGAATGTGAAACTGACGATAGCTCTGTTACATTGGGCTATGTTTACATTGTTGTTTACTGGTAGCACACTAGTGGGTGCTTGCATGAAGAAAACTTCATAATGGAAGCATAGATCATAATGTGCTTTGCTAGGTCAGTGAAGTCTTCAAACCAGCCACTTCTGACAGTTATTTAGAGATCATGAACTCATTTTGATGGGGAGGAAACCTTCCCCACCATTTTCATCTTACAGAGCTGCTTTAACTGCAATTTAGCATGTCTAGACACTTGGACTAACTTCCTGCTGCCTCGTCCAAGCTTCTCTTGCAACCTGTGCTTCTCCCTCCAGGTTTCATGGAGGTTACTACAGGTGGGGAATAGTTTATAGACAATACAAGCAGGAATTCACTACTACCACTCCCTGTGCTGGCTCAACCCAGGGCCGGCGCTTCCATTTAGGTGACCTAGGCAGTCGCTTAGGGCACCAGGATTTGGGGGGGCGGCATTTTGCCATCCTCGGCGGCAATTCGGTGGCAGGGGGTCCTTCCGCACTCTGAGTCTTCGGTGGCAATTCTGCGGTGGGTCCTTCACCTGCTCCGGGACCCGCCACTGAAGTGCCCCAAAGACCGGGAGCGCAGAAGGACCCCCCCGCCGCAGAATTGCCACCAACGACTGGGGACGCGGAGGGACCCCCTCCTAGGGCGCAAAAACCCTGGAGCCACTCCTGACTCAACCTCAGCCACCCAGCACATTGGGAGTGTCAGAGTGACCAGTTTACCCATCCCCAACTCTTTCCTAGCCATCTGCTTCAGAAGGTGGAGTAACCTGGTGTTTAGTGCATTTACACGTGTGTACCTAGATTCCAGATCTAGCTAGTTTAAACAGAGGCCTAAGAGTTCTCTGCATGTATGCTGTGATAGATTAAAACACACACTTTTGCTGGACATTAACAACATAACTACCTTTTTTTTAGAATGATAACACACAAGGACCCAAAACCAGAGAGAGAGAAGACAGATTGCTCCCTAAAACACAAAGGCACAACTCATCCCACCTTACCATTTGCAGTCTTCAGATGTCTGCTGCTATGCCTGGATCACACACTTTCCTATGCACTCCCTTAGCCTTCCAGAAGCACCAGGAACAAACCCTGAAATGTAAAGAGTTGGACAATTCTAACAGTTTGTTATACCAATAGAATAAAAACCAGCAGGATCTTATTAAGAAAGGTATGGCAAAGATGCCACATTTATTGTAAGTATAATAAAACAAAAGATAAAAGTAAACAATGTTGTTTGACTACTTATTCCTATCACTACTTATTCCTTATACACACACACAATTATATATACACACACATTCAAGTTCTGTATAGGTGTTCTAGTTACCAGCCTAGAAGTTGCTCATGCCAAGTTACTGGCCAGGTATCTTGGTCATGAGGATGGAGCCGAGTCTGGGTCAGATACACCTGATGCTCCTGGAGGCTGGCAGCAGAACCAGAGACTTAAAGTCCTCAGTCTTTAGAGTTCATTCTTATAGGAATTAATTCCTATGTTAATCTATGGGAACTGTTTCATCCTGCTGTTGCTGACTCAGCCAGCAGATGGCACATTCGTGGTGGCTCCACACTGTCCAAAGTTTGTGTTTCTCCTCCTTCCAGGTGATGGGGTGGGATCCCAGTTTACCCTAGGGGGGTTGTCTGGTGGTCCACTTGACACATTCTTCGGCCGATGGATACTCCCTTTCTAGGCTGGCACCTCACTAACCATTCATGTACATCAAGCATTCATTAACATACATTTCATATCTTAATCATATTTTAATTTACTGTCTCCACCACTTTCAGAGTGTGTGCTAATTCATTTGAGACTCCCGGCCCTTTAATCACAGAGGGTGGGGGTCTGTTCCTAGGAGCAGTTGCTGTTACAATGAAGTGAAAGTCACTTAAAGGCTTAGAGCGTTTGTTTACATTGTATCAATTACAGCTTAAAGCTCACAGCAGGGGTGGTAGCATAGTTTTCACTTCAAGAACAAAGTCACTTAACTTGTTTGTAAGTTTTATATAGTAATAGAGTATCTTTCACAGGACAGATACAATCAATAGTTTCTACAGACAGTAGCTTACAAAGTTTTAACAGAAGACCCAAGAGATTTTTGTACTTGCTGAAACTGTTGTTTTTTAAAGTGTGGGGGACAAATTATGGGGGGGCCACTGTCACTTGGGGGAATCACTGTTAGTACCTTCCTTAAATATCCCTAGAAGTTTTCAGTGCACCATACTTACTTCTCTTTATGGCCCTACATGGGTGCATGCCCCAAGACAAACAACCCCTCCCCCCCAGAAAAACTAGCCCTAGTATATTCTGACACCATTACTTGAGTCCCTTACTCAGTAACTCCTCTTCACTCAAGTAGAAGAGCTTGAGGAGCAGAGTATTAATCAACCTGAGTAAGGGTGAGCTGGGCCCTAAATAATTATATACAGGTAAAGAAACTTAAATTTTGCAATATTCAGGTTGTGTGTCTTTGGTATATTTGGCAACATACCAAATATGAAATCATTTATTACCTACATTAACTTATACAACTGAATATTAACTGTTGGCACATAGAAAAATATTTCTGAAAATGGTAGTTTGGCTGTGTCTAGGTAGGAACAAATATGTGTGTTGGACCCTCCATTTTTTGACACTCCTGCACTGTGCTAGAATAGTCTTCAGGAAAAGTTGAAAGTTGTATTGCTTCATTTCCAGCCTTGTGTTGAACAGGCGGTGGTGCTGGAACAGTTTTTAAATTGGAGGTGCTGCACCTCCCTTACTCCTGTCCACATCCTATGCTGTCCCCTACAGCTGGGGCTGGGATCAGAGCTGTGGCTTTGTGGAGGGGGAAGACACATGGATGGGGGTAAGGAGGCCAAGGCTGGGGCTGGGGCCAGTAGCTGGGACCCTGGGCAAAATCAGGGACTGCTGCAGCACCCTGTACACCCCTAGTTCCTGCACCTATGCAACCAGGCTGTAAGGCATGATGATCTCCATGTTTTACTAACTAGCATAACATTTAAAAGTCTAGTCTAGACAAAAAACACAAACTGCCTTTAACTTGTGTTAAGCTAGTCAAGTTAAAGCTTAAGGCGAGTCCAGGCTTTAACTTTACCTTTAACACATGATAAGATGGGCATGTGCCTTGACATATGCTGACATCACCCCTTTAAATTCTACTGCAGTCAAGGAGGTCAAGGCCTGGGGGTGTGGGGGAGATTGGGGTGGTTGGACTCTAGGACACATTAAACCATTGCTCTAAATATAGAGAAAGGTGAGGCCAAAACACAGCTCTGCTTTTCCTGCTGAGCAGTGCCAACTGATGGCTCTTTGATTCCTACTACCAGGGAGAGCTCTAATTGTGTTCATTGTCCTACACTGGACATTTTCCTCTTTCTGCTCTCCTGTCCCTGTCTCTCTCCCTCCCCTCCCATCCCCCTCAGCAACTCAATCTATTTGAGTTAACAAAAAGAAGGTTAAGGGGTGATTATAGTCTGTAAGTACCAACCTGGACTCTTCAGTCTAGCAGAGAAAGGTATAACATTTGTCAATTACCAGAAATAAGGAATAATTCTTTTAAAGAGTGAAGGTAAATAACCATTGGCTGATTCTCCATCACTAGCAATTTTAAAATTAAGATTGGATTTTTTTAACATTTGCTGAAGGAATTATTTTGGGGAAGTTGCATGACCTGCCTTATACAGGAGGGCAGACTATAGGATCACAGTGGTCCCTTCTGGCTTTGGAATCTATGAAGGGCCCCCATTTTCCCTGAAGTGGCCACCTGAAACTGCATGTGTAAGTCCCCCCACCCACCCTTTGGATGCTGTTACCTACCACCTATGCGATCTTGGCCTAAATACCTCTATTTGCCAAAGCGGAGTAAAACTGAATTCCACTTTCAAATTGAGATCACATTTATAATGCCTGATTTTCAGACGTAAATGACAAGAGCATGTGCTCAACACCTCTGGAAAGGCAGCCAATATTATCTTCTCTCCCTAATTCAGTCAAGCAGCTCATTTGCTTTTCTGACTACAGTTACACATTGAGCAGATGTCTTCAGTGACCTGTCCATGATGACGAAGTCAGAGTGCTACTTTAATTTTGCCATAGCAAGTGGCACAACGCAGGTAAGAGAATCATCGGCTATTAAGGGAAATAAGGCACGAGGATGAGTAAATAATCTTTTTCTATCAAAAAAATGCTAAAACTAATGACACTAAAAAGAAAATAAAGGCTATGTGATAACATGAAAACTGTGCTTTCAAACAAGAGCAGAAAGAAAATTGCTTTGTCAGAAAATAAACAGAAAAATGTAAAGCAATGAAGCTGTGAAGAGAGTAGAATGTTTTAAGCAATGCCTTTGGCTGAAAAATTTGCAGTAGGATCCACCCCTTGCTACATAAAAGCTTAAAGATGTTAATCGAATGCAAGCCAATAGTGTTGTCTTTGTAAGTCTGCAGGCAGCCTGGAACAGTATCTCTGAGTGAATTTTTCCATTTATTTCAATGTGGTATAACATCTGGAACCCAGAGAAGATGGTAGTCTTGCGAACTCTCACTGCTAATCATTTTATCATAAACACTGATGCTACTCTGTCACTGAGACAACTCTAAATTGCTCTCCATGTGTTTTGGGTGCCAAAAGCCCCAGCTGTTTCCTCCCCACTTGCCAAAGCCTCTGGCTTCCCTTATCAACAACTTCAACAGTTGTACACTTTCAGTACAAAACTGACAACAAAAATTGAAAAATCTGTGGGGCAGGTTAAAATAGATTGCATTTAATTTCAAAGGCTTTTGTACTGAAAGTACTAGTCACTTTCATGATCAGTTAAAAATCCATTTTAAAAAATGGAAATAAATCTGCCATAGAATTTTCTTGTTTATCACATGACATGCTACATAAACCAGGATCTTTGCTGCAGAATGCAGGTTCATCTTGGTGCCATGGAATACACATTGGGCTTGACTATTATCTGCTTTCCTGTGTCTTTGCTGTTGCTTTTACTGCAACAACTATTGTTAGAGCTTGCTGGACTGGATCTCATTAACCATCAATACAACCTTTAT
Organism: Gopherus flavomarginatus; assembly: GCF_025201925.1. Lineage (NCBI taxonomy): Eukaryota > Metazoa > Chordata > Testudines > Testudinidae > Gopherus > Gopherus flavomarginatus. The sequence goes on along the minus strand of NC_066620.1, from coordinate 71,780,529 downwards.
TCCACAAAGGGACAACTGACGTGGTTTGAAATATGTTTCTGAATGTTTTAAATAAGCACTAGGAGCAAGTATAGTACATATCACTGAGATCATGTAAAATTCTCAACAGATTATCAAGGGAGTCAAATTAAAATAAATGCATTTATCTGGCAGCCAAGTAAAACGGTTTCTAAATAGGTGATATGTACTCTTGGCTTCCACTTTTCTTCTGAAAACTGGCAGTCCCATTTTGCACCATTTGAGGTTTAATGCAGTCTTATCAGGCAAGTCACTCAAGACTGAATTGCATTAATAAAGTCTGAGGTAATGAGAGCACAGTTAACCACCTCAGACTGACTGGGGGGAGGGAAGATTACTGCAGACATGAAGGCTGTATTAACCATATCATTTACATGTCTCTCAAAAGAAAGTATGATCTAAAAAAAGGTCCTCATAGACTCATAGGTCAGAAGGGACCAATATGGTCATCTAGTCTGACCTCCTGCACAAGGCAGGCCACAGAACCCCACCCATCCAATTTTATAACAACCCCTAACCCAGGACCGAGTTATTGAAATCCTCAAAATTGGTTTGAAGACCTCAAGCTGCAGAGAATCCACCAGCAAGCGACCCGTGCCCCACGCTGCAGGGGAAGGCGAAAAACCTCCAGGGCCCCTGCCAATCCGCCCTGGAGGAAAATTCCTTCCCGACCCCAAATATGGCGATCAGCTAAACCCTGAGCATGTGGGCAAGACTCACCAGCCAGCACCCAAGAAGGAATTCTCTGCAGTAACTCAGTTCCCATCCCATCCAACATCTCCCCGCAGACCATTGAGCAGACCTATCTGGTGGTAATCCAAGATCAATTGCCCAAATTAACGATCCTATCATAGCATCCCCTCCATATACTTATCAAGCTTTGTCTTAAAGCTGGAAAAGTCTTTTGCCCCCACTACTTCCCTTGGAAGGCTGTTCCAGAACTTCACTCCCCTAATGGTTAGAAACCTTCGTCTAATTTCAAGTCTAAACTTCCTAATATCCAGTTTATACCCATTCATCCTCGTGCCTACATTAGTACTAAACTTAAATAATTTCTCTCCCTCCCTAACGTTAACCCCCCTGATATATTTATATAGAGCAAGCATATCCCCCCGCAGCCTTCTTTTGGCCAGGCTAAACAAGCCAAGCTCTTTGAGTCTCCTTTCATAAGGCAGGTTTTCCATTCCTCGGATCATCCTTGTAGCCCATCTCTGAACCTGTTCCAGTTTGAATTCATCCTTCTTGAACATGGGACACCAGAACTGCACACAGTATTCCAGATGGGGTCTCACCAACGCCTTATATAATGGTACTAACACCTCCTTATCCTTGCAGGAAATACCCCGCCTGATGCATCCCAAAATCGCATTTGCTTTTTTAACAGCCGTATCACATTGGCGACTCATAGTCATCCTGCTGTCAACCAGTACCCCAAGGTCCTTCTCCTCCTCCGTCGCTTCCAACTGATGCGCCCCCAACGTATATCCAAAATTCTTATTATTAATTCCTAAGTGCATGACCTTGCACTTTTCACTATTGTATTTCATCCTATTTCTATTACTCCAGTTTACAAGGTGGTTCAGATCTTCCTGAATAGTATCCCTGTCCTTCTCCGTGTTAGCAATACCCCCCAGCTTTGTATCATCCGCAAACTTTATTAGCACATTCCCGCTCTTTGTGCCAAGGTCAGTAATAAAAAGGTTAAATAAGATCGGTCCCAAAACCGATCCTTGAGGGACTCCACTCGTGACCTCCATCCAGCCTGACAGTTCACCTTTCAATACGACCCGCTGGAGTCTCCCCATTAACCAGTTCCTTATCCACCTTACAACTTTCATATTCATCCCCATCTTTTCCAATTTAACTAACAGTTCCCCATGCGGAACCGTGTCGAACGCCTTACTGAAATCTAGGTAAATTATATCTACCGCATTTCCTTTATCTAAGTAATCCGTCACCTTCTCAAAGAAGGAGATCAGATTGGTTTGACACGATCTACCTTTAGTAAATCCGTGTTGCAATTCGTCCCAATTACCATTGACCTCTATGTCCTTAACTACTTTCTCCCTTAAAATTTTTTCCAAGACCGTACATACAAAATTAGCCCTTCCAAGACCTAACAGGCCTATAATTACCCGGATCACTTTTATTCCCTTTCTTAAAAATAGGAACTACATTAGCAATCCTCCAGTCATACGGCACAACCCCTGAGTTTATCGATTGCTTAAAAATTCTCGCTAACAGGCTCGCAATTTCACGGGCCAGTTCCTTTAATATCCTCGGATGGAGATTGTCCGGGCCCTCCGACTTTGTCCCATTGAGCTGTTCAAGTACGGCCTCTACTCACTTGCGGTAATATTCACTTCTATATCCTCATCCGTTTATCATCCCTCCATCATCGCTAGATTCCTCACTAGTCTTATTAAAAACTGAGGCAAAGTACTTGTTTAGATGTTGGGCCATGCCTAGGTTATCCTTAACCTCCATTCCATCCTCAGTTTATAGCGGCCGCACTTCTTCTTTCTTTGTTTTCTTCTTATTTATGTGGCTGTAGAACCTTTTACTATTGGTTTTGATTCCCTTTGCAAGGTCCAGTTCAATGCGGCTTTTAGCCTTCCTCACTTTATCCCTACATGTTCTGACCTCACCAAGGTAGCTTTCCTTACTGATCCTGCCTTTCTTCCACTCCCTGTAAGCTTTCTGCTTTTGTCTAATCCCCTCTCTGAGTTGCTTGCTCATCCAGCTTGGCCTACAACTCCTGCCCATGTTTTTTTTCCCCTTTCTTGGGATGCAGGCTTCCGACAGTCTCCGCAGCTGCGACTTAAAGTAATTCCAGGCCTCTTCCGCATTTAAATCCACTAATTCCTCCGTCCAATCCACTTCCCTGACTAATTTCCTTAACTCTTTAAAATTAGCCCTCCGGAAGTCGAAAACCCTAATTCCGGATCTACATTTGTTTATCCTTCCATCTAGTTTGAACTGAATCAGCTCATGATCACTCGAACCAAGGTTGTCCCCTACCACCATTTCTTCTACGAGGTCCTCACTGCTCACCAACACCAAATCTAAAATGGTATCCCCTCTCGTAGGTACTTCAACTACTTGATGAAGAAATCCATCCGCTATCACATCCAGAAAAATCTGACCCCTATTATTCTTGCAAGCACTCGTCCTCCAGTCTATATCCGGGAAGTTGAAGTCTCCCATAATCACACATTTCCCCTTTGTGTTTACTTCATTAAAGACATTAAAGAGGTCTCTATCCATATCCCAATCAGATCCCGGCGGTCTATAGCACAACCCAAGCACTATCTCAGAGGAAGCTCTAGTTGCTTTTTTACCCAGTGTGATTTTTGCCCAGACAGACTCTGTCTTATCCATTCCATCGCTTCTTATTTCGCTACAGTTAATTTCGTCATTGATGTACAAGGCTACTGATTTTCTTAATGCTGATACAGTGAGTTGTTCATTGCCAGCAGGCAGACATAGCAAGCAATAAGTAGCCGCCCATGCACACATAGAAGGGAAAGGAAAAAGATTTGCATTTTATCAGCAAAGCAAAGATCTCAGAATGTAGCACTAGACCTTTTATAAAGACATGACGGTGATAGCAGGGACAACTCAATAGGAACAGAGATAGATGTCGGTATACTCAGTCTAACAGTGATAACATGAATGATAACAGAATAGTGTCATTTTTCTATTAGCTGTACATTGTAGCCACATATATGGAGGTGATATCCTGCTGACAAATTGTAATAAATTGTGACAAGATAATACTGGTCAGCCCCTGTCTGAATACTCATTATGAAGGGAACCTTACACTCCTAGATGCTAAATTAGCATACGGAAGATCATATAGCTTCTAACAATAGTTTTCCTGTAGTATACAGGACCCATGTAGAGCTGGGCCTCCTTCTTCAGGTCTGGTGCTCAGGGATGTCTTTGCTTAATTGAAGACCTTGATCAGTAATACCACAATGGAGTCAGATTCATTACAACTTTGTCTCGTTAGATAGCCATGACAGCAACCCACAAAGAAACAATCCCCATTCTCAGACCCAGCCAGTTTTCTGGAATATGGTTCAAAGATAGCTATTGCCATGCAGTTGAAAGCGTGTCAGACAAGTGAGCCTGAAACCCTGCTGATCACCTTTAATTTGATCACTGGGGTTGCAAGTTTACAGTTTCAGACCTGGGGGCCACCTGAGGCCCTCTTTCAAACAAGCTATAGCCCTGGGAATAGGATTGCATCAGGGAGCGAATCTAGGCTAACCAGACAGCAAGTGTGAAAAATTGGGAAGGGGTGGGGGGTAATAGGATCGTATACAAGAAAAAGCTCCCAATATCAGGACTGTCCCTATAAAATTGGGACATCTGGTCACCCTAAGCACATCAGCCCAGATGCAGGGAGGCACTATATCTTCTAAAGGAAGCCGTTTCTGAGAAGGACTCTACTGTGCAGGGGAACAAGCCTGGGCAAGGTCAGGATGCTATAAGTGTTGAGATTGTTAGATGTGGGCAAAGTAACACACACCTAATACAACAATTGTTGTAAGAGCAGCCATACGTGTCAGCCAATGCTGAAATTATTCACAAGCTTGAAGCTACGAGAAAGCTGCCAAAGGTGACACTCAGTCTATGTGAGCAAGCAAGAAGAGAAGTGTTCAAATGCAAAGTGTAGATGATGAATGTCAGATTGTCCCCAGAAGAAACCCACCCTGGGCCAAAATGCCTTGACATTTTAGGCATACGACTCAACAAGTTTCAGCAGATTTGACTGCTTAAGGGTTGGGCCCCAAGCAGAGCCCATCCATGGGAAAACAAAGGATCAGAGAGGCCTCAAAACATTTCAGAGTTAATCTCACATGGGGAAATGCATAGATTCCAAAGCCAGAAGGGACCACAGTGATCATTTACTCTGACCTGTTTAACACAAGCCATAAAACTTCCCCCAAATAATTCCTAGAGAAGATCTTTTAGAAAAATATCCAGTCTCAATTTAAACTACAACCTTCAGTGCTTAGGAAGTCATTGTATTAAAATACAGATGTTTGTGTTATTGTATGTGTGAGCTTCAAAGGACTTTTGGGGACATATGTATTAAGTGGATTTCTTAGGAATCACTTGAGGTGATGGGAATGTAAATGGCCTACCTCCTGAAATTCCATCATTTCAAATCTGTGCCTTCAGCAGAAAACCCATTGTTTGGCTGATTAGCTATTCACAGTCCCTTCAAAGGCCCCAACTACATAAATGCTTGACTCTCAGCCTATGATTTAGTTCAGTTCACTAAGTTATAGGTTGCCAGACTGATATGCAGAGTACTGGTGGTCTGGGAGGCACTTGCTGGTGGTCCATGAGCACTGGCTGCTTTTATGATGCTAGCTCCAGCTCCTCCCTGTTTCCAGCAAACATATGTTCAGTACTTTCCCATCTATACAATAGTTGTCATTGCAGTAGGGATGTTATAGGATAGCAAATGACAGGTGTGATGTCCACAAGATAATCATGTGCTTTGCATTATTAAGAGATTTGAAACCCCTCTGCTCTACACAAAAAATACATTTTGTACTGGCAAAAGAAACACTCCGTGACACCCATACAACAAAGCGTTCCAGAGGTTTTGGGCACAGAGGTGTCATGAAATATCCCCCTTCCCCCACAAAATACACTTTTATAGGGACCTGTATCCCTGTTATAATGCTGTAATGTTTTCTTGGCTTCTCTGGTTGATCTTGAATATGCCTGAAGGATACTAGATGTCATCGTAAAGGGTTAATGGCCTATCATCTCTGATTTAGCACCATAGCCTGACACAAAATCCAAAGGATGCCTGCATCTTTATGGTATTGTGTTTAAAAATTTTTTTTTGGGGGGGGAGGGAAGGGATAAAAAAAGTTTTGTAAAACAATAATTTTACCAGGGACAAAACAAACTCATATAACATGTAGTTCTCCATTATAGCAACAGATGTGCACTGACATTTATAGCTCTTTCTCTTCCTCCTCCCCACCCTCTGCCCCAAGATCACGGACTTACAGTATTGCCAGTGTCCTGAATTTCTGTGCTTTCAATGAGGGCCACTTTTAACTAACTCTCAGCACTTACCCGCTCAGCTGGCAGGCAGGGGCTACTCCCATTTAAAAGCCTAGGTTCATAGAACTATGTCAGCTGAGGAGGACTGTGCGTCAGCTCAAGGTTGCCCAGAAATTCAGGACACAGGAAAGAGTGCAAGTGAATGATCTTTATTGCCAACTTTAGAGCTTTTATATTTCTCACACACAGACTCCTCATAGCCATTCTAAACAATGGCTGGAGGCAGCCACAACTACACCTATGATGGAGTGAGTCACACCAAGCTCTCTCTTTTTCATAAAGGCTGACATTCATTGGAACTGATTAACTGCTACTCTAGTTCAGTGGCACCATTGAAATCGGGTGAGTTCGACCTGTCCATTGCCTCTTTCCTTAATTGTTTTCCCTATTGTGAAATTAAAGCCATCTTGATTGAAAATCTATGCGTCGCACTTCAAACCAGAATACTGGCCAGTAGTGAGAAAGAGCCGGATTAAAGAATTTTGGGCCTGGTGCACTATGAAAATTGTGGAAGGTTTCCCCACCTTCCCTGGAGTGGGAGACACTGGAGGGGCAGGCCCTGCCCCCAAGGTGGGAGGTCTGGGGAAGAGGATGTGCAACACTGAATTCTGCTCCTGGAGTGGGAGGCAGGACAGGTGATTGAGCTCACCCGGCATGAACTCCAGAGCAGTTTCTGTCTTGTGGGGCTGTGCTAGCTCCCTGTGCTGGCCAGGTGACTCTCCTTACAGCATGCAGGCAGGGCAAAACTTCAGTATGTCACCTGCTATGCTACTTCGATTTGGGCCAGCTTCTCCTCCATCAGCTTGGTTAAGCCTGGTTGGGGTGGGCCCCCCGCCCAAGATAAAAGGCCCTCTGCAAGAGCACCTAATGCGCATAGGTTTCTTCTCACCAGACCTGGATTCACCAACCATGGATTTATATGGAAACAGTGTAGGATAACTGCATGGAAAAGGGTCCAGTTCAGTAGCTAAAGGCGATTTTAGGAGACCAGTAAGTTTCAAATGTCTGGTATGTTTCAAAAAATTATATATCAAGGCAAAAATAAAAACAGATTTTTGCCAGGGAAATATAAAAATATCCTAGTTTTTCTGAAATAGGAACAACACATTTTGCACAGCATTTAAATTCCTAACACATTATTATTTTTCATGACAGACAGTAACAGCTTTGACTCATAAATTTTAGATATATGAAGATAATTTTCAGAACAGGTAGTTTCCTAGCAGCAAATAAGAACTTGAAAACATAGTCACTCCTTCAGATGGTTAATATGATCCCAATACATGGATGTACATTTTACTGTGATTTTAATAATGGGATTATGCATGCCCATTGGCTGACATTCAAAGGTGAACAACATCACTATTTAGTTAACAATAAACTATTTTCCATATACCAGATGATATAAGGTGAGCAAGTCCAGGGGTGTGAAGCACCCTAATTAAGGTGAAAAAGTCTTATTTTCACAGGTGTCTAAAGGAATTTGATGCCCAATTCCTATTGAATTCCATAAGAAAGCACGAGAGGGTATATGACAGTACTACCTGTAGCATACTGGTCACTTCAGTAATTGCAAAACAGAGAAGACTACTTAATTGCCTCCAATTAACCTGTTACGGTGAGACTCTTGATACTTGGGGGCAATGACTGGACTAATGGAATAATTAGCACAACAAGGGGAGTGTAATGGGGTGCCTGCACCCCCTTTCTCAGTGCATGTGCCTGCACACACACACTCTTTGTGGTGGCTCTTCATACAGTCCGTAAGTGAAATAAAGACAAAGCAAGCCCCATTCCAGGGTAAAAATCCAACAGGGGCCTTTCTCAATGTCCTCTGTAATGTCTCTCTCAAGTTGTCCCTGCTCCAGAATAGAGAAGTGTCCCCTGGCAGCAATGTCTTTGCCCTCTTAGGGCCTTTCTGGCTTCAGCTCTCCAGCTGGGCCACTATGGTTCAGTTTCCCTTCTGAGGTGCCTAAAAGTCTAGGCTGGTGGGGAGGGATACCCAGGATTGCCCTCTACTCTGGGACATAGCCCAGAAACCATAGAGATAGCAACCCTGCCATGTCCATTTATCTAAGTCGCACTGCTGCTCTAATTCCCTGGGTCACTTCCTCGTGGCTCCAGCACAATCTTCACCCTTACCTCAGGGCCTTGTCCTGGAGGAGTCCCAGCACTCCTGCTTGCTCTCCCTGACTTCTGGCAGCACTGCCCTGTCCAAGGTCCTGCAGCTCCCTCAACCAGCCAACTACACTATCCACTCTCCTCCAGGTCTAACAAAGAACTGATCTCATTCTAGCCTTGCAGTTCCTCTTATACAAGCCTTCTGGACCCTGATTGGCTGCTTTCCACACAGCTGCTCTAGGCACCTTGGATGACCTCTCTACTGCCCTTTTTTGGTGCGGGATGTAGCAGGGCCAAAAGGCCTCCAGCAGGGGGCTTACAGGCCTGTCACAGGAAAATATATAATTTGCCAGAACAGGAAGCATGGGAGGATGCTCAGAAAGTAAGCTGCATGTGGCAGAAAAAGCTGAGTGGAGGGCTTCTCTTGACAGAGATCTGTATTATGTTTTGCAGTGCTGGGAATCTAAAAATTAAAAATACACATGAGGAAAAGAAACAGACTGTGTGTATATTGTGAGCAAGAGGAAATCCAAATAGGCCAGGCAACACAGCACACTAGATAGCTGAGGGAGTGCCCCATGAAACAGTGCAATCCAGTACAGAAGAGAAAGTGATCAGAGAGTCCTATAGGCTGGTGGTCTTTATGGCCACTGATTTGGCTTACCTCTGTTTCTGGGTGACTGATTTAAGGTACTTTTGGAAATGTGGCTGATAGGGAGACAGATTGTCTTTCTGTAATGTTGAACACCATATTGCATCTTTTGTGTTATAGGGGCTATTAATCTACCATGATAGCTCAATTTCGATATATACAAATCGCTGTTTCCCATTCTAACCTGTTAAAGTGCAGATGTCCCTACATTGTCAAGTCTAAGAATTAGATCAAAGCTGAGAGTATCCAGAGTAACTGGTCACATAATAACTAATTTAAACAGGTGGCCTGCTTACGGTAATAGTTCTCCTTATGGCAAATAGGGTCTAGCACTCACTGCTATGGCTGCATTATGATTAGGGTCTAGCAATGCCTCAATAAATTCAAGGATTCCTGGACCCTGCTTCTGGACATCATCATGCTGAGCATTAATTGGCACAAATTTCTCAGCATTTGAGTTTAGCTCTACATGAGAAATATCATTTATATCTCATCCAGCTGTCATCCTTCTGTGTGTCAATTACTGCAACATCCTTTTCTCTGATCTTGACAAATACAATCCTGCCTCACCCATCTCCATTCAAAATACTGCTACAAAGCTCATTTTCCTTGGCCATCACTTTGACCACATCACTCCAGTCTTTGCAACTCTCCACTGGCTCTCCCTTCTCCACCACATTAAACATAAGCTGCTGGGCTTTGCTTTCCAGGTCCTTCACAGCTTATTCCCATCCTATTTATAATCTCTCATGCACTAGTGAGATGTTACTTCTGCAATCTACTGGAGACTGATGCCAACTTCTACTCTTCACTTGGTAAAATTTTCAAACAAGTACCTTCATACTTTCCCCCAGGCTATCTCTCATGCTTGGAGAACCACTCCTGCCCCAACCCCAGTAAACATTCTCAGAGCTACCTCATTATCCTTCATTAAATCTGTCCTTAAACCGCTCCTTTGCTATGATGCCTAGAAAAAAACTTTGACAACAGTTAGGTCACTAGTATAGGATAGCTCAGCAGGTTGATCATTGTTCTTCTAAACCCAGGGTTGTGAGTTCAGCCCTTGAGGTTGGCTACTTAGGGACCTGGGGCAAAATCAGTACTTGGTCCTGCTAGTGAAGGCAGGGGGGGAGGACTCAATGATTTTTCAGGGTCCCTTCCAGTTCTAGGAGATAGGTATATCTCCAGATGGCATGTTAATATTATTACTAACAATAATGAATATCATCTATGGACAGTTCTTGGCCTTCTTCCATTTAATGTCTGTTGGATAGACATAGTGCATTGTCACAGGCACTGGAATAAACTTCACATTTCTAGGGAGCCAAAATAAATCAACATCTGTAAGGAAAGGTCTGAAGAAGCATTCTGGTGGGACCCTTTTTTTTTTTTTCCAAATTATACTATGTATACTAGCTTAATTTGCCTTTCCACAGTGTGGTCCATGGGTTCCCAGCTTCCTGTCAATTTATTTTTACCCTTAGACTTTGTCTACACTTATGACAGCATGTAGGATATATGTAGCTATAGGTGGCAGCGAAAGGCTCTGGCAGAGAGGGAGGAAATGGGAAAGAGTCTAGCAGCTCCTCACTAAGGAGCCTTTCCCAGCTGCCTCAGCCTTTCTCTGCTGCTGGAGTCTTTCACCTGCAGTGGGGAAAGGCTCTGGAAGCCAGTAGGCAGCAGGACACTGCACTGCTAAAAAATAGCAGCATAGACACGGGAGGCAGTTTTTCTACATGTAGATAGCCCATGTAGGGTATATACCCTAGGAGTTCAGGAGCATTTCTACTTGCTTAAGCAGTGTTTCAACAGCTACATTGCAATTTAAACTTATGTTAGCTGGGTGTGCAGTGTTTGTACTCCACCCATAGCTGCAAGTGTAGACCTACCACTATTGTCAGCTTTTGTATCAATGCTTTCTCTCTTTGGAAATGTGTGAACTCTTGATTCATTCATCCCACTGCTTATTGTTACTGCTGGGCTTTTCTCTGCCTTTTCAGTTGCCAGTTATATGCATAAAAGCCTTTTCTGTAATTTTTTGACATAGTTTTGATGGTTAGCAGCTGAGTGACCTGTACAGAATATCTAATTCTCAAACATAAATCATTAGGGAAAAGAAGCTGCTGCTCACACCACCAGGAAGTACAAGCAGAATCCAGGTGCATTGTTGCACATACAACCATACACATGAAATAATGTTCTTATATACTTGCATGAAGCAGCCCATTTCTGGTACTCCAGTCCCAGCACATGATTAAATATATCAGCCCAAGGGTAACCCAGCTGAACAAGAGTAGTGAAGGTGCTGGATACTAGAACAGATAGGTAGCAATACCAAATCCTAAAATAGATAGAGATATATAGATTGATTTGATACAGCTCATCTATTAACTTAGATGCAAAATTAATCCCTTGGCCACTGTGGGAATCCATAAGTGGTTTATGTAGTTCAGAGGTGGCTGACTTGACAAACTGGGAAGAGAGCACTTTTGTAATAACTTATTCTTTTTGGGTAATCTCTGCTCTGGCTCAAGGCCTTAGAAAAAGAGCTATGTTAAGAGACAGAAACTTTTCAGTAACTACTTATTTGGTGTCAACTCAGGCTCACTCAAGAATTGCTGGCTCTGCAGCTTCAGGATGAAAGTCCTCTTCACTACATCTAGGGACAGTGCCAGGGAAACATGGGAATTTATATGAAACAAAACTATTTCCATTTTTCGATTTTGTAGCCCTGTTCTACAATTACCCAGCAGGTGTAAGTATGGGGGTTAGAGTGCTAGCTTTAGGGTCAATTCCAAGGTGCCCTCCCAGGTGTCCCAGTTGCATGTTAGTCTAGTGGTCTGGGGGATAAGATCTGTGCCTGAACCTGGACGTCTTACTTTTTCATATTTGATCCAATGTGTCTTTTCTATCGTCTCTCTCCCCACCCCCTGGTATTGGAAAGAGGATACCATAGGTATATTCAACACTGGAGAGATCAGCCTTCATTGATTTAGCAAAAAACCTGGCAAGAATAAAGGCTATAAGAATCCATATAATTTGATTTAAAAGTGGCTTTTACTTCACAGCCATATGATATACCTCCTGAATTGTACTTTTGATAAGCTGATATCCCTTCTGTTAGGTTCTAAAGGCATTCTATTTACTTGAAACATTGCAGGAATGAAGGACTAAAATCCCTGAAAGTTCAGTGGGTGGATGATTCGTGTTTACTGTTTTCCCTGGAAGAGTGTCTCCGACATTCACTCAGCAGAGACCTCCGAAAAAGCAGAATGCCATTTTCATGTCACAGTAACGTAATGAATTAGACAAGCAATCCACTCCACAAGGGATAAGCACCCTTGAAGCACACAATCCATGCATCTTTTTCATTGTGTTTGTCAGCAGTCATTTTTAAGGGTTTCTTTCTCTATTCACAGGTTATGGTTATTAGTTACCTTCTAGCAGTGCAGCAGCTGTCATTGCGGCTTATCCCTCTGCATCATTGAATGTCATCACTCATGGCTTTCACATGCATATTGGAGCATAATAATCCCCCAAATAAGTATGATTTCAGTAATCAAAATGGAATACAATCATCATGCACATGCATTACTTACACACACACACACACACACACAGGGCTTGGTTTGTTTAACTGAGACAAGACAGTGGTAGTGCTGCACAGTTCTTTTGAAACTTGCCTCATATGTATGGAAAAGAGAGAATCATAACACAGAGGCCCTGACAGTAATTGTGCCTTCACCTTTTTAAGAGCAGTCACATGCCCAAACTTACTTAGGAAGAGAAAGGAAACCCCAAAGAACTTTAAGTATTTCACATAAAGTTGAGGGTGGGGTTCTCAGCAAGGCTGCACCACAATATGTATGTCTGGTAAGATGTTTCACCATCCTTTATACTGAGCTTCTTTGTGTATATATTTGTATATGCATATCTTTACCAGTTACTAATATGGATATTTCTGGTGTAGGAGGCTTTATAAATATATTGGTAAAAAACAGACCTTTCCCTGGAATGGGCTGCACCCTAGCTCTTAATCTTATTAATGTCATCACAAGGTGCAGACATTGGAGGGCTGATTTATATCTTGGCTTTTGACTGATGGCTCCAAAAGTCTGTTGTTTATTACAGAGAGTGGTATGAATCCATGAAGGGAGTAAGCAGATTGCACACAACTTCTTCCCCTCCCTGACATGCAGTTTCTCTCAATCCTAGCATATTTGTTTTGTGCTTCAGTTGACATTGTGGGGCAAAATCTAAGTGTAAGAAACTCTTCACCATGTTGCTGCATCAGATCTTCACTTTTATGTGAACTTTTTCCACTGGCATTCACCACTGCAGGTCTTCCAACAACACAGAATGCCAGTTCTAGTGCAAATGATATATACGCTTTAGGGCCAGAAAGGACCATTAGATCATCTAGTCCGACCTTCTGTAAACACAGGCCAAAACATTTAATCTGGTTTCTCTTGTAATGAGACCCATAGTTTGTGTTTGATTAAGCACATGTGATGCTGGCAGACATGATGCCAGCTCACGCCAAAGGTGCAAGCCTCACTCAGCATTAACAAATGCATAGCTGGAAACAAGGCTGGATCACTGGTTTGATAGTATGGGTAAGAGAGGTATTTGATTTATCAAAATGTGTTTAGACTTTATGAAATGCTTGTAAGTTGCTGCCTGCATTAATCTCGCTTATATCTGTATCCCATGTTATAAGGTAATATTTAAAGTATTTGCACTGAAACTATAAACCCCTGGAAAGTCAGGAGAGCAGCATTACCAAGTGTGAAATACTAGTTAACACTTCCTGCGGCAACCTCCTGCCAACAAAAGGCGTCCCACCAGACAATACCATTGTGGAACATCAGAGGAGAAAAGAGTTTGTTGATTCTCCCCCCATGAAGAGATGTGCACAAGAACTCGTACCATCAGCTTGAACTTTGGGGGGAAAAATTAAAATCCCTGACAGGAAGAAACTGGAGCTCTATGCTGCTTGGAATGTGGGAGGCCAAGATGTCTAAGCACAGGTAAGAGAGCACCAGCTGCTTTACCTGGGTTAGCCCTAGAGGATTTACAGAGCTTGCATAGTAGAGCCACCTCTATTAACTTTTGGAACCTAAGACTGTAACTCATTTGTGTGTGCATGTTTACCTGCTTTAAACTGGCAAATAACTTTTATTTCTTTTTCTTGGTTAATAAATCTTTACTTAATTCATTACAGGCTTGGTGATAAGTGTTTTCATTTTTATAGGATTTAAAGGTGCAGTTGGCCTGGGGTAAGTGATGGTTCTTTGGGAATGGGATTAATCCGAATATTGTTGTGATTTTTGGTATAAAAAGTAACCATCTATCAAAAAGACAAGCTTACCTGAGTGGCACGATGGATCAGAGTATGCAAGGGAACGGTCTGTTACTCCATGTGGAGGCTGTTGTAGTGCCTGAGGAGCGCACACTTGATTCTTGGTTGGTGAAATCTAAGTATAGAACTCACAGGCAATTTGGGGCGTGTGCCCTATTTCTTAACAGTCTGCCTTGAGGTTGGTACTCGCACACCTGAGCCACTCCAAACAGCTTGACATCTAGTCATGATCCGAAGCCTTCAAGGGAGTAGTTTGCTGCCAATAACCCCTTCAAAGTGTAAGGTAGACAAAAAATGCAAACTTGAGCTAATTCAAGAACAATATTATTATCTAATGTAGGAAGCTTTCATTTTTCACTTCATTGCCTCATTCAGCCACTTAAGGTCCATGGAGACTCTCACTCTGCCATTCTTTTTTTGCCACAGGGAATATTGGCACATACTGATACATCAGCTCAGAAACATCCTCTAAGATGCTCACTATTTATTAATCCTTCTTCCATTTTCAGAAGAATTAGAATGGGTTCCATAAGTGATGGAACAATACTATAGGGGATAGAATTAGCTTCAAATTCAATTGGAATTGCCCTTGCATGTAAACAAACTAACATCCCCAAAGACGTCTAGATTTACTTCCTCCACTCAAAGCATGAGGCCCATCAGGTTATTCATGTGTACTCAATACGATGTTATACCAATTAGCTTCATTTTGTCAACAAAACTGAAAACATGCAATGCAGTAGTGATAATACCCCTTTTATATGAGTGTAAAACATACAGTTTACCGCAGACACATAAAGCAACCTGAAACATTTCACATGTGCTGTCTTCACTCTATTCTGCTGGCCAGACAAAGGGTACATCTACACTGCAAAAAAAGTGACCTGGGGTCTCAGAGCCCTGCCTCCAGCCTGACTGGGAACATCCACACTGCTATTTTTAGCCCCATACTACGAGCCCAAGTCCGTTGACCTAGGCTCTGAGACTCACTACCACAGGTCTTTTGCTGCAGTGTAGACATACCCAATATATCAAACACTAAACAACCTTGGAAGAGTAAGAATTACCAGCAATGAGGCAATGATTATTAAAGCTGAGCTTGGATGGACAGGTCATATTATCAGAATAGGTGATGATAGAGGACGGTTTTTGGGAATCTGTGGTGAAAAGAAATTCAGAAAGCACAGGAAGGATGGTCAAATTAATGCTTCAAAGACACCCTCAAACATAATCTCAATTTGTGACATAAATACTGATAACTTTGAAGACACACCCAGTGACAGCCCTGAATGGACAGCAAGCATCAATAATGGTTGTAAACACTTTGAGAAAAGCAAACAAAAAACTGATTGATAAAAGGGTCTAGCGTCATGGCAAGTCTTCAGTGGGAGCCTACCCCACTGTGAGACATCTGGTCATTACCATGTTCCTCACAGATCAAACTATACAGCCATAAGAGAACAAAGAAGATGCTGTAATGTCATTGTCAGCTATGATGGACAGGCATAATTGTCAATAGAAGTTTCCTAAATCTTCATTATTTCAAGCATCCCAGGGTTTAGACAAACTACTACACCATGTAACAATGCAGACATGTGATGTGATAACTTGATTCTTTATTTGTTAATGCATCACTGAGCAGACTCTTGCATCCCTAATGAAACAGTAAAAGAAGAGAGCTCTGCAGTGGTTACACAGGAGCCAGACTCTGCAATCTTACTGTTCTTGAATAGAATTTACTCACATGAGTAGTCCCATTGATTTGAATGAGACAATTTGGTGCTAATCAACATGAGTAAGGATTGCAGAATCTGGCCTTTGCTGTTTTCTCTCTATTCAGTGTAATAGTATCAGTGGTTTCCACCTAGTGGTAGTATGTGAGTCATCAACTAATAGATTACAGGCCAGAAACGACTATTGTGATTTCTGGAAAAGCCTTCCAAGGGGAGCAGTGGGGGCAAAACACCTAATTGGCTTCAAGACTGAGCTTGATAAGTTTCTGGAGGGGATAATATGATGGGACTGCCAGTAGCAAAAATCCCTAACAGCTGGAGATGGGACACTAGGTAGGGAGGGCTCTGAGTTACTACAGAGAATTCTCTCCTAGATATCTGTCTGGTGGGTCTTGTCCACATGCTCAGGGTCTGATTACCATATTTGGGGTTGGGAAGAAATTTCCCCCAGTTAGGTTGGCAGAGACCCTGGGGAGTTTTCACCTTCCTCTGCAGCATGGTACACAGGTCACTTGCAAGTTTAAACTAGTGAAAGAGTAAATTCTCTATAACTTGAAGTCTTTAAACCATGATTTGAGGACTTCAGTAACTCAGCTAGAGGTTAGGGGTATGTTACAGGAGTGAGTGAGTGAGATTCTGTGGTCTGCAATGTGCAGGTTGTCAGAATAGTTGATTACAATGGCCATTCACCCAGACCGGCAGCTGGCTGAGCAGGGCTGGTGGCTGGAACCCCAGACAAGGATCTTAGGCAAGGATCACAGTAAATTGATAAGATCTGCATTTTAATTTTATTTTAAATTAGTCTTATTAAATATTTTAAAAAACTTATTTACTTTAAATACAGCAAGAGTTTATTTATATAATATAGACATAGAGAGAGACCTTCTACAAACGTTAAAATGTATTACTGGCACGCAAAACCTTAAATTACAGTGAACTTGGGACACCACTTCTGAAAGGTTGCCGACCCCTAGTATAGTGAATAATGAATGCTTTACAGCAGAGGTATTTCTAAAATGTAGAAAACATCTCCTTCTAAAGGCTTCCTGTTCTACAATGTTTACATTCCAAAAATTATTTTGTGAAAGAAAAATGAACCACACAAGTGAGTTAAAGTAATTTTACCATTTCTCCAACAGGTTTAAGTGATCTTTCCTTCAGTGCAAACATTTTCCCCCTCATATAAACTACAAATCAGAGTTCAGCACACAGAAGATCCATTAGTTCAAATCTCTTGGCTAGTAAACACTATAACCAACCCGAATTTCACTCATATAAAATTCTTGTTAATGAAAATACCTACTTAGATCATTCCTTCACAGCCTATGATCTAAAATTAAATGGCAATAGTTCATCAGAGCATTGTATAGTTTAGTTCTGTAGGTGCAGAGGAATGGTATGGATTTAATTAATCAGACCTCATTAATGAATTGGAATACAACATGTCAATGTGAGGTTTGTAATCTCCCACAAAAATGAATGGTTTTTTTAAATAGCATTTGCTAATTAGCATTGAGATACTGGTATTTAATACATGATAAGCAGTTTTTGAAATGAAGCTGTTAAAGGTATTGGATTCACATTTTATTATGATGATTTAGTGTCATACAAATGGCACATTCAGTTTCTGGAAAGTTGTGATCTGTTAGAGCATAGGAGGAGGAGGACTGAGGAGTCCTTGTTCTAATCCCTTCTCTGTCATTAATTTATTTTGTGACCTTGGGCCAGTCAGTGCAATGTTTTCTAGTTGTGTACTTAAAGTTAGCCACCTGTGGTCTATATTTAGGAAGCTATGCCAATAGCCTGATTTTCAAAGGTGCTGATGTCCCATTAAGCCCATTAAAGCTTGGGTTTAGATGTATAACTTTAACCACTTAATATTTAAGCTCAATATTTTGGGCTTTACCAGTCACTTTATCTTTCCAACTCACTTTTAGTCTTGCTCTTTTTGTGGATTCCAGTGCTTAAGTATATGCATGGTTCCACCCAATTTCTGTAAATGCTGGGTGGACTGGGGATTCCTTACAATCTGTTGCTATCATACCATTCAGTTGTATGAGGCCTCAGTGTGTGAAACTTGCTTTGACCCCTGATCTGTGTAGGAACTATGTCATGATGGTTAGTGTGGCAAAGATACATGATTTCTCCCCCCTCCACGCTGTATTCCATGAGAAACTGAAATACTGCTGTTGTTTTAATTAAATCTCACTCTGGGTAAAATGGGTTTCCACAGGGCACAGACCATTAGGCCAGTAAGTGAAAACGCTCAAAATTTGCTACTCAAAAGAAGTCCATGGAAAAGGGGCAATCGTTATGCAATTATGAGATGAAGAATGCATCTTTTGAACAAGAGGAGAATGTATGAAGTTCATTTGGGGTGAATTATTGTTTGTAAATTATAAGGTAATCATTTTTGTATAATGCAGCTTTTTCAAAGGCTCTTTAGAAGTGATCATCTAATAGGTGAAGGGAAAGGAAATTCTTAATGATAACGTGAAAAAGGAGCCTGTTGTATTTCACAGAGCAGGATTTAAAGGCAGACATTCCACTTTATCTGAGAGGTGGTCCAAAGCTTGAGATGAATGTGGTGGATGGAAGGGTGGGGTGGAGTGTACACAGGCATTCAGTACAGAGAGCTGGGAGAACAACAGATTTTTCAGTTCACTGGCAGTTCCAAAAAACCTCCCAAACCCACAAACAAACAAACACCTAACAGACAACAACAGCAAACTGTTCCAGGCAAACTGAAATGGAAAAAAATGAAAAAAAAAATCTAGTGAATCCACAAGTCCATTTAGGTTGAACAAAACATTGTGTTTTACCTGGAACCATTTGAGTTTTTTTTTTTAAAGGCTAGATTTATACACTGGCCATGGTAGGAGGAGGTGGTACTTTCTCCATAATAACTTTGACCCAGTAGTTAGGGCACTCACCTTGGATGTGGAAGACCTGGGTTCAATTTTCCTGTCAGATATGGAGTAAAGATGTGGATCTGGGTCTTCAACTTCCAAGAGTTCCTAACCATGGGGCTAAGGGGTAGCGGAGAGACAGAGAAGTCTTGTAACATGTTCCTTGATTTAGAAACTGGTCCTTACCATGATTAAAGGTTGTCTACACAAAGGATCTTACTAGAGTTTTCTCTGTGTTTCAGTTCACCCATATGTAAAATGGGTTGATAATACCAACTTCAGTGCAACGTTGTGAAGCTTCTTGAATTTGTTTAAAAAATGCTTTAAGACTCTCAGATGAAAGGGGCTACAGAATATAAATATTACCATTATTAAAAAGAAGCAAAGTGCCTCTGCCTAGATCTTCTTTTGTTTAAAGCACACAGTAAACATTACAAGCATAATTGCTGACCCCATTTGTGGTCCCTAAAACTTTGAACAAAGTATTAGAGTTTTGAATGTTTTTTCCCTTAGTTCTCTTTAGTAATTTAATTTGCTGAGTACATGGTAATCATTGACCACAATGAAATGGCTAGGCAGTACATCAGTGTTCAGTTTAAAAAAAGAGCTCTTCCAGTCACTTGACGGTTTTGAAGAGACTTCTGGGACTGAAATCTAGAAAAACTGAACTATCCAATTCCCTATATCTTGCTGTTACAGAGTTGAGAAACATGAGTTAAACAGATGTTTGCAAGTCATAAAGGACGTTCAACTTCCAACTGGGTCTTGGCATTCTACCTTTGCTGATCTCTATTACCTCTAAGAAGAATGAGGAAATACTGTTATTGCTGCAGTCAGTATAGTGTGGTGCATTAAGTAAAGTAAGTTTCTGTTTGCTTTGTTGACTGTTCTTTCATGTGCCTGGTGCTTGATTGTCAGCTCTAATCACAACTCCTTGATGTTGTGCCTTCTGGCTGAGTGATTTGATTTTAGGTAAATTGGGCATTCATATTTATGCTTTAAACTTGATGTGGCATCTAATGTTCATGTTTTGATCACTGCTCCAGTAAACACAGATTTTTTTTCATTTATGAGTAAGACATGGAGTTGCAAGATTGCACTTGACTTGCAAAACAACAAAATAAATCTTACAAAAATGTTGGTGTTGAATAAATTAGATACTTCACATCAAACCAGGCAGAAAAATCTTAAATGAAGTATGGTTTAGAGACAAGGTGCTAAAAAAGGGAAAATTATATATGTACAGTGATTTTTTTCTTTTATCACTTATCCCCATTCCATTTTGATAACTGTCATTTTCTCTTTGTTATTTTGTACACTTTAGACTAATGTGTCTGAATTGTGATAGAAACTGTCATACTATGCATAGTGCTAGGTAAATGTTAAACGAGATGAAATCCCTACAAGCTCAGTCAGTCTTTAAGGTCATTTGTGGACACTAAGTCTTGAGTGTTTTTTCAAAAATGTAAGGTTTTTCCTAAATTGCAATTATTTTCATTGAATTGTTGAGCTATCTAGACAAATATATTTCCCAACTTTCTGGTTCCAACAAGCATGTATTCCCAGGTTACTTTATTTATTTCAGTTGTCTGCACTTTTGTCCCTTTTGCTCCCCCTGGAGAGTATCCAGTATAGCTAAATATATCTGCTTTTGAACATTACCAGTGGGTTACCACTTTGAAAGGTCATTTTCAGTTTGCAAGCAGGAAGTTCATGTGCCAGGCATGACAAAGGAAATTTTAATAGAGAACAAATCTCAAAAGGTGGAGAGTTTGTGTTTGCTTTGGATAAGCATGCGTAACTTTGGATGCTTATCCAAGTCATCTGTATTATATGCAAAACTAGTCTGGAAGGTCTATTAGTATGTGCCATCTCACATAGCTTTTGGCATTTTCTGCTTCAAGCTGGGATGGAATCAGGAAGTATCTGTAATAGTTACAATTTCCCATGAGAGTCGCAGAATTCAGAGTCAAATTTACCAAAAAACCCCACCCTTAGCTCTGTCCTTATATTTCTACCCACAGTCAACCTGTTTATGATCAACCCTCTGAGTCACATATGGAGGGTACAAATATTTGGGCTATTCCAATCAACCTATGATATTCCAAATGAATGAGGGAGACTGCTTCCTGACTCATGGTTGAATGGAGCCTAGGAGAGTTCTCTCTTCCAGACTATATGTGGGGAGAGGGATGTAAAGGATGATGTTTGAGGTGTCTTGCTATGGTGGTTGCAGTGGAGTATGTTCTGCATTTGGGAGGACAGCTCCTATGTCATTAGCAGTAAGAGATCTGTATCTCTTGTATGGTGGCAATTGGTATTTTTAGTATTCACCAGAGCCAAGAGTCCTGCAATTCCTGTACTGTTCCATTTCCAGCAGCTCAGTTGCTTTATCTCTTTACTAATAGTGACAGTATGTTATTTGTGGGATTGAGGTGTGAGGGAATGCTGCGTGAGGAGATAGAGATGGGGCATTGATATAGAATCAGAATTAAAGTTCTTAGAAATCTTAACTATAAGTATACTGACTCTCAGAATCCTGTGGGTCACTTTTTTAACCCAGAAGGTTCTCATAACGCTCCATGAATATAATGGATATATATTTACAATGTTTTCTGCAACCAATATTATGTCCGGGAATTTAGGTTTTGTTAATTTTTAATAAAGTATTTTTGAACATTAATATGTGAAAAAGTACTGTTAATAATACATTTTTATCTGCTACAGTAACTGTATCTTATTCTAGTTAGAGATGTAAAGGAAATGCATGCAATATAATCAAACACAAGACAACACAATATTTAAACATATGGGTCCACTGGCTCCCACTGTATGCCAGCACTGCTTTAAGGACTTCCTGATGCCAACAGAAAAAGAGTCTTATTGACTTCATTGCCCTACACATCCATCAGCTTTTTGATTAAGTCTAGAAACTTTGCAGAGATCTGACAGTTCTCAAAGATTCAGATATTTTTAGCAAAACAATTCAAAATTAACAACTGAATCTTCAGGAAATTCCACTCAGTGATAATTAAATACATGGCATCAGGGGGAAAATATCTAAGAAGAAGGGTCTTTAGTGACTCATCTTCATCATTTAGCAGTTTCTGCATACATTTTCAACCTCTTAACTCCATCCTTAAAAATCTTCCAATAAGAGACTTGCTTTTATGTTTTTTGACTGATAGAGATGTAGCTCCAAAATTATCCGATTATAGGTAAGCTTTAGTGGCAATGCTCATTTATTGCTTCTTTTGATGTTTTATGTATTGCCAGCACAGTACTCTCCTGATCTAATGGCATGAGCCATTAAAATAGAAAAAGTTATAATACATTTCTTTCAAAGGTGCCTCAAATATAGCAGCCTGGAGTGTCCCAGTTCACAAAACCTGTTTCTAATTCAGTACTAAGAAGCTCTTAGAGAATCATTTAGATTTTTAGGAACACCAAAAATATATTTTGTTAAACATAACTCCTGGTTTGCTGCAGATCAAGTGTAGCTCCATTAAAATCTATAATAGCAGTCTTTAAAAAGAGTAGTTACTATAGTACACTGTGCCCATTTTCTCTGGGAAGGAAGAGTGCCATTGATCTTTCATGCGGACATATATGAAAGGTGTTCTGAATATCCAATGCACAAAGAAGAAGCATATTGTAGTACTGCCCAATATGCTCCAGGAAATCTCCCCTTTTAATCCCTAGACATCCCTGTAGTATAGTAATGGGAGCCATACAAGTCACTAGAGCTGCATGGAAATTCCCCCACCCAACCCGGTGGAAAATTTGGACTTATTCAGCTAAATATTTCAGCCAAAAACTGAAATATATTTATTAGGAAATGCTGTTGTGCTACTTTATGGGAGCCATAGTTCAGGTGCCTCCTAGTCCCATTTTCCTCTATAGGCTGGGCTGCCAGATTGGGTTACATCTCCCATGATGCACCACAGTCTCCTATCTTGGTGAGATCAAAATGTGAGATTTCCTTGTCTTCACAGCTCATGTTCTCCAAATCCAGCCCCTCTTTCAGCTCTTGGGTCACTGGTGACTATCTTAGTAATTACATCATCAGTCTTCTGTGGTGGAAGGGAACAGTGGAAACCTCATTCTCTGTGCACCTGCAGCTTCCATTTATTGCTTCTGGTCTCCACTCTTGTCCTGCCCCACACCAATCAGTACTAGTCTTTAGTTTGAAGTGTTAGTTACAATTTGCCTACTTCGACCTATCCCTCTTTTCACTCTGCCTCTCCTCACTTTTATTGCTCCATTCCCTCCCAGGTCTGACCTCTTGACCATCTGGAGGCATGGATCTTCCTGCCGCCCCATGGATTTCTGCTTATTGCCATTTCCACTACTTCCATGGGATGTCCTCTCTCCCTGGACACTCTGTTGGAATCAAGCACCTTCCAGCTCAAGGAGAATTTTAGTCAATGCAGGACAAGGTCAACACAAGCCACAATGAAAGCTCCAGATTATGCTGCTTTGTGTCCTTCATGTAAGGATGTGGAATACCACCTTGGTCCGTGGAGTGACTGTTGCTCACCTTGTGAGAACCACTCACTCCCTCTTGCTTGAATGAATAAAATCTCTTGGTTTGGTTGCCAGCCTAGGATGTCTTGGGAGAAGATAAGTAGGGGTCTGTGTCATTGGAAGGCAGTACAAGTTGGAGGATAATTGACACTAATATTTAACACTTATTATAATAGTAATAAGATTCCGCTTGGGAGGTGTCATGTCCTGAGGATTCATCTTCATATTCCTGAACAGGACTTTGGGAGTACCTACAATATTTTAAGAAAATATTGCTTATGTTTTCATCCTGAATAAATTGAGTAGAAAAATCTATATAAATGCAGTGTACAACTTCTTTAGAATGATATCTTTAGCATGTGCTGAACTTAATATATATTGAACTTGATAGCTGATTTAAAAGCAAAATACTAATTTGAGAGGGAAACAGTGCATGGGGCATCAGGACGGAATAAATGTTGAGCAGCAGTACAAGTCCGAGCAGTATCCCCTTCCTTCCATACTAATCTTGCTAAAATTATATTAACTTGACAGGAGAAAATTGGCTTCTCATGAAAGATGGACACTTCTACCAGGCTGCATGGGAAATAGGGATTTGGGAACAACCTACATGCTTCTTCTGCATATATAATAGAGATTAGACACACTTCAGAGATGCTGGGCTGAAGAATTCCTTACACTCCATTGACTTCAGGTATGTAGCATCTGTTTGCTCTAGGGCTGAATTTAGCCAGATGTGTGGATTAACAGAAATGGACCACCAACTGAAAAACTGGATCTGAACCTCTTTTCCCACCAAAGTTTGGCCAAGACTGGACCTCAACTTGAATCTTGGTCCTTTATTTATCAATAGGCTTGAAAGGGTTAGATTTATAATGGTAAATGTTGATTTCACTGTGCACACAAAACAAATATTTCCATTGATTTTGTTTTTGCCCTTCTTTGCATTCTGTCTGTAATTAATAGCTATCTTATATACTGTTTTCCCATCTCCTCACATTTGTGTTTATTAATAATAATAAATAATGGAGATATCCTATCTCCTAGAGCTGGAAGGGACCTTGAAAGGTTATCAAGCCCAGCCCTCTGCCTTCACTAGCAAGGCCAAGTACTGATTTTTGCCCCAGATCCCT
Organism: Gopherus flavomarginatus; assembly: GCF_025201925.1. Taxonomy (NCBI): domain Eukaryota; kingdom Metazoa; phylum Chordata; order Testudines; family Testudinidae; genus Gopherus; species Gopherus flavomarginatus. The sequence continues at coordinate 71,755,975 of NC_066620.1, read as the reverse complement.
AAGTGACCCCCTCAAGGATTAAACTCACAACCCTGGGTTCAGGGCCGGTGCTACCATTTAGGCAGCCTAGGCAATCGCCTAGAGCGCCAGAATAATTGGTAGGCGCCGTTTTGCTGGAGGGGGCGGCAGGCGGCTCCGGTGGAGCTGCCGCAGTGGTGCCTGCGGACGGTTGGCTCCTAGCGCGGTTCCGGTGGACCGCCCACAGCACCACTGCGGCAGCTCCACCGGAGCCACGGGACCAGCGCGCGGGGTGGTGAAATTGCTGTGCGCCTAGGGCGCTCAAACCCCTAGCACCGGTCCTGCCTGGTTTAGCAGACTAATGCTCAAACCACTGAGCTATCCCTCCCCCCTAGACAATGTTTCCTATACAATGCTCACTAAGGTTTCAGCATGTTTACCAAAACTTCGCTTCAGTCACACAGATTTTCAATGTTCTTGTATTATGCTGTTCTGATTGAATTTGAAGAACAGTGTAAATATGATCAATATCATATGGATAGATGGTATATCTGATATTGGCCAAATCCTTCAGTTCTCACTCAGTCCTTAATTAGGCAAAAACTCCCTTTCATGGGGAGTTGTGCCTGAATAAGGCCTGTTAAGATTTGACCCGGAACGTGCGTATGGAATTCCCTAGATTATCTTAGCAAAGAGTCCTGTGGCACCTTATAGACAAACAGAAGTTTTGGAGCATGAGCTTTCGTGGGTGAATACCCACTTCTTCGGATGCTCATGCTCCAAAACTTCTGTTAGTTTATAAGGTGCCACAGGACTCTTTGCTGCTTTTACAGATCCAGACTAACACGGCTACCCCTTTGATACTAGATTATCTTAGTTTGCCCCACTTGAAAAATATCTAGAACAAATTTCTGTTCAGATGCACTAGGGGAGCCTCTTCCAACCCAGTGCACCTCTGAAAAAACAGATAACAGGCTTGCTTAACGCTGTGTAGATTGAGAGAACTCTGCTGGCTTGAGAGTGCGCTTAGAAGCCTGCTTCTTTTGGCAGTAAGCCCTAGGAGGAAGTGCCCAATATTTCTTTTAAAGGCCCAGTAAAGTGCACTTAGCACATCCTTCCCCAGTTTCTCCAGAGCTAGCTTGTTCTGTGCTACTAGGACAGCTCCTGGGCCTACTGCACAGCCATTTCCATGCTGGCCTCCCTACCTGTGTAAAAGTAACTGCAGGATTTTGCTGTCAGTGACAACAATAGAAGACCATGTATCAGATATCTTGATTATTACTGACCTGGGCTGGATATGAATTGATGATCAAGAGCTTAAAGGAATACCTATAAATTGAATCTCAGTGCTCCCACGTGCTAATATAATTGATTTCACTTCAGCCTTGCTTGTTATTGTCATGACAGCTCTATCTTTTGCAATGCCTACCACTCTTCATATGCTCTGATAGCATACACAGTACTTGCTCCTGAAGAGAATAATTATGAGGACCCAGCATTTTGACAGCATCTCAGATGAAAGCTGGATACACTAGAGTCTAAAGTATGAGAATTTGTATAGCATATCTACCTTGTTTTCAGTACTTCATTTTAAAATGTGTAACTGAGTGCTTTACAATGAATTTTCTCTTCAAATTAACAGTCTTGAGGTAATATTCCTTACAGCTATGCTAGCACGCATAGCTTCCGACACTGCTTTTTATTAGGCATTTTAAGCACTTGATAGTCCAAACAGGCAAGGTGGGGAGAAAGGCAGTATTTTTATTATTACTGTTGTGTAGCTAATTTCACACAGATGTCCCTAAAGAGAATCCTGTAATCTGAAAGGAGAGGTGCTGAAGTGTGACAAGTTTCAGGAGTCTACATTGAGTCCTTCTCCACCCCCACGCACATTCATGCAAGGTGTCCACTGGTAGTGAGTTACCATCACACTGTGATGGGCACGCACAAGGGGAGAATCCAAAAGCTCAAACAAGAGATGAGAGTCAGTGGTGGTGTTAGTCATAATAATGAAGAGTGGTCAAAACTGTTTGCAAAAAAATGTTGACTATGACAAATTTCCTGACTCAAAAAGTGGCCTATTTTGATATTTTCTAAATGAAAACTTTTGTATTTCATTTTGAAACGTCTTTTCCTCCCTAAAATTTTACTGAAAAAAGGGCAAAATATTTCAAAATTAGCAAACCAAAATGTTTTGATTGACCCAAATCAATTTTTTTTTACTTTTCTTTCTCAAAAAATTTGATATTTCATTTTTGTCCAAATCCAGATTGGATTTTTTTTTAAATGTTGAAAATTATTTCAGGACATAAAAACCATTTCCCACTCAGACTTACTCTGGACAAAAATGCACTTATGAGTTTGAAAAGCATTTACAAAGAAGGCTTCAGAATCTCTGGAAATAAGTTTCAATAATTCGTGGAAGTCAAGAGGTGACACCAAAAGATCAAGGTGATCAGGTACAGCTATTAAGAGAGAAATCAGGAAACTACTGAACAATTACCCAGACATCTATTCCTGGCAAAATACTGGAGTATACAGTAAGAGAGGCGAGATAACCCTGTTTCCAAAGACCATTTAAGTCAATGATAATCTTCTGTTAAATTCAGCTGGCTTTTCAAGAGGTCCTATATGAATACTTACCGTAGGAATACAGTTTTGAAATAGCATAAAATGCTGTTTTATTAATAGTAGGTTACATTATGTCCAACAAATGTAATGGCCTTCTTTGCTGGATTCAGTAGCTAGAGAGACTGTAGAGGTGTATTATATTTGGAGTTCAGCAATGCATGTGATATAGATAAACAGTGGACTGCAAAAAGATCAGATTCAGTTGTAAAAAGAGTTACAGGAAGAGGAAACACAGCTACCTAGAAAGCAGCAAGTCCAGGAAACACCTGGAGGCAATAGTAGAAAGAAAACTATGTAGGAGGTAGATGTACTGGATCACATGGAAAATAATTCTGCTTTACATTGCACTGGTGATGCTGTACCTGGAATAAATCATGAACTTTGGGTAAAAAAGATATAGAAAACTAGACAAAGTAGAAGGGAGGTTAAGGAAACTGATATAAGAGTTGGAGAATAAGACATTCCCAAGTGCCTAAATGATAAATCAATCCTATTTTCATACGTGACCTATGCACTTAGAAGTTTAAGTCTCACTGATTTTCAAAAAGACATAGGCGTCTAAGAGCCAGATGTTTAAAGATATTTAGATGCCTAAAAGTGCACCCAAAGCACCTAATCCCATTGAAAATCCAACCAGCTGCCTATCTACAGCTTTAGGCACATAGATACCTTTAAGCATCTGGCATGAAGTGCCATAGTCACTTTGGAACATTTTACTCCAGTACTAAATTTTCCAAGGCACGTACAGAAAACCAGGGATTACTGTGTGTGTACGGTTGCCTCATTAGATTTCTTTGAAAAACCAAGTAGTTAAAGAGGATTTGGAAAATCACATGCCATACCCAGGAGGTACAACAGGAGACCATAACACCAATAGTGGTGAGGATTGCATAGCTGTCTAGACTACCTGCCCATCCTTGTGCCCAGTAGAGTAAATCAAAACAAAAAAAGGCATAAATAGGAGCGGTGGGAAAGCAGTGGACAACGATGAACCTAGCCCCTGAGCAGCAATGGCTGGTCACAGGAGAGAAGCCCCCAGTATTCTGCAGTTGAGGGCATGGTTCCAGTGGTCACACACCTCCTATGTTGCAACAGCAGTATCACCATGGTCACTAGCTTGGCTACAGTGACTACTATGAGTTCTAACAGTCAAGAAGTATTTGAAGGATATGTCTCTTATTTAGGGAAGCACAGTGAGGTATGATTGCAATAACTGGATGAAATAGAGGCCCTGCTTCAGCAAAACACTTCAGGATATGTGTAACAAGGCTCCAGAGCACCCTCTCATGGCTGAGGGAGCCCTTGCAGGCTCTCTTGCCTCAGGGCTCCTTAGTACAGGCTTTTCTCTTGGCCACAATCCATTCAGAATAAAGTCTTCAGAGTCTGTAGTTCACATATTCAGTCTTTCCTGCTCTTCATCAAGCCACTCCCAAGCCTTCCCGCCTAGTGTTTTTTCTCCTCTGTTGCCTCAGGATCTCCTGCAGGAACATCCTACTCTCTGGAGCTCTCCCCACTGCTATCTCAGGGTCTGCCATAGGGATCTCCCAGTTCTCTATAGCCCTTAGCCTTTGCTGAAGTCTGTCACTCTACCCAGGCCTCTTCCTTATCTGTCCCAGAGGCCTGATTGAGTCCCATGACCCATTTTTTCCATCTGCAGAAGCAAGTGAAATATGCCACAGGTCAGCTGAGACCCAGCAGCCCTTACAGGGACAGCCACCCTGTGACAGTGTGCTTAAATTTTAGCACATGGTCTCAACTTGAAATATTGACATACTATAGAACAATTAGGAAAATGCGGATTTTGGTGGACCTTATGCTCATACTTGAGTGCTTTGCTGAACTGGGACCTATGGGGCGTTGGGGGGGAGATGAACATCAAAAAAATCTTCTTGACAATGATGGATTTGTTTGTGGAATAGTTTCCAAACAGGAAGTGATGGAAGCCCTGTTTGCCTGACTTTTCCCAGGTATAAGTGACTACACAGGAGGAAAGGCCCTGTAAGTTCAACTTAAAATGGATTGCAGCAGTTCTCTAGCATTTAGAGGTAGAACTCCCTAGTTGGGAGTTGGCCAAAGATGAGGAAATTCTTCTACCCTTGATTCTGCTCCCACTCCCACATCTGCAGCAAGCAATGACTCATTGAAAGCACCTAACTGAGAAAGTATTCTGCTTTTTTTTTATTAGATGAGTGGTCCTGTGCTAGTACTGCTGCTGTTACTGTTCATATTCTTCTTTGGGTATTTTTCCCCCCTCGTTTTTAATGAAATTGATATTTATGTATGGACTAAAGGAGTCAGAGAACTCCGCTCTGTGAAATACAACAACAAGCTGAAACGGCTAGCAGCTATACACCCAGACATGCTGTTACTGAGGAACAAAAAGGCTTTAGACTTCTGCTGCTGTGTTTATGTAAGCCTGAGGGCTATTGGTCAGGAAGGAAAATGGAGACTGCACGCTCCAAATAATACTTTCCACCTACCGCTGGAATTAGCTCCAGTTGAAATTTTGCTAGGGGGAAAAAGAAAGCCCCATAATAAATGTTATAACTTACAGAAGTATAAAATACTGGTGTGCAGAGGTGAAATAGTAAAAAAAAAGAATTAAAGAGCTAAACACAATGGTTGGGATCCTCAGCTGCAGCTGAGGAGCACACAATACAGCTCAGGAGGGCATTCAAAAGTGGCTTTATACCACCTTTACACTCCCTGAGTCTGCTCTAGCTATGTGAAAGACTGTTGGTCAGTTTCCTCTGGTGTGAATTAGAGGTGCTTGAAGGCTGCTTTCACATGTGCTAACTGCTAACATCCCAAAAGGGCTCATGTGGCATCAGATTCCCCTGGCCATTATTCTAGCCTGCTATGCAGGCCCTACACTGATAGATGATCCCCATGCACTTGCTTAACCTTCCCAGGGCAACTACAGTTATTTTGGGACTGCTTTGTTCAGGTGTTGATGTGTCCAACTGCTGTAACACAGGAAAATCTGGCCTGATCATTGTGGATATCCAAGGGTTTTATCCAAAGCCTGCTGAAGTCAATGAGGAAACTCCGATTGACTTCAGGGGTCATTGGTCAGTCCTCACATGCAACTACTGTCTCATCTTTACTGTCTCATGTTCACATACAGCCAGCAATGCCCTTCTGCCATGTACATTGGCCAAACCGGACAGTCTCTACGCAAAAGAATAAATGGACACAAATCTGACATCAGGAATTATAACATTCAAAAGCCAGTGGGAGAACACTTCAACCTCTCTAACCACTCAGTGACAGACTTGAAGGTGGCAATTTTGCAACCAAAAAAACTTCAACAACAGACTTCAAAGAGAGAGACTGCTGAATTCAAATTAATATGCAAATTAGATACAATTAACTTAGGTTAAACAGAGACTGGGGATGGTTGAGTCATTGCACTAATTGAATCTATTTTCCCATGTTAAGTTCTCCTCACACCTTTCTATGGGTCATCTCGATTATCACTTCAAAGGTTTTTTTCTCTCCTGTTGTTGATAGCTCATCTCAATTGATTGGCCTCTTACAGTTGGCATGGCTACTTCCACCTTTCCGTGTTCTCTGTATGTATAAATATCTTCTCTCTGTGTGTTCCATTCTATGCATCCGAAGAAGTGAGCTGTAGCCCACAAAAGCTTATGCTGAAATAAATTTGTTAGTCTCAAAGGGTATGTCTTCACTACCTGCCGTATAGGCGGGTAGCAATCGATTGCTCAGGGATCGATATTTTGCGTCTCATCTAGATGCGATATATCGATCCCCGAACATGCTTATATCGATTCCGTAACTCCACCAACCCGAACGGAGTTGCGGAATCAACAGGGGGAGCCGCAGACATCAATCCTGCGCCTTGAGGACCGTGAGTAATTCGATCTTAGATACTTCGACATCAGCTATGTTATTCACGTAGTTGAAGTTGCGTATCTAAGATCGATTTTCCCCCGTAGTGTTGACCAGCCCTAAGATGCCACAAGTACTCCTGTTCTTTTTGCGGATACAAACTAACTTGGCTGCTACTCTGAAACCTGTCATAGATGGGTGAAGTAGTTTTGGAACTGACTCGCCATTCATTCCATTGCTTGAATCTAAACGGAGGGAACTAACAAACCAATATTGTACTCTATTATACAAATGGGGAGGCAGGGGGAAGACAAGCACTTGCAATATTAAAGGCATTTCAGAGGCTCATAAAGAGTTTGTAAATAAGTAGTCCTGCTGTATTCTGTGGTATTTTGACAGTTTCAGAGAATAACAAGTGAGTCTGGGATTAGAAGTAAAATGTCTATGCATTTTAGAAGCATGCATCACATTAAAAAATGAAGTCTTAGGCTGTAAGGCCCAGATTTTTAAAGGTATGTAGGCATTGCTCTGCTCAATGTTGTGATCCTGGATGCATGTTACAAGTCAGACTTGAAGGTTTCCAGTTGCCAGTTGCTTATTGCCTTGATTTTCAAATCAACCATTTGGATAGCAACAACACTTTGTGTGCTGCTTCCCAAGCATTCGTTTGAAGATGCACACAAAGAATGAGTTACTTTTGCTGAAAACAAATATCCCAAAATAGTAATATGGCAATTAGAAGTAATTACATGACTTTTTGAAAATTTCTCTCTTTCAGTCTTAGCACTCAGAAATAATAATCATAATAATAGTAAATATGCATCTATGCCATCTGGGAAGTAGTAATGGGCTTCACGTATGTTTATGTAACATAGAGCTATAATTCTATGTCTAGGTTTTACATGTAGCAGAGATTCTCTAACTGTGAGCTACGAAATCTGGCTAGTGACCTCAGTCCTGATTTGGCAAAGCATTTAAGCATTTACTTAAAGTTAATTGAGGCTGAACTGGAGCCCTAACAATGTCTCTGGTCCTTATTTCCAGCTGCTGAATTGTATTAAAAGCAGCTAAAATACATTAAATGATTTATTTTTTCCCCTGTAACAATTATAGCTGTGCCAGGGATTGTATGTGATCGTCAGTAGATGAAGGTGGCCTCCCCAGCAGTGAATACAAGGCGAGATGTTGTCCACCAGACAATCTTTGTATTAAAATGTGGTGCATGCTGTGAAAAGGTCTAAGAACACCTGACAAAGTAGTGATGCTTGACTCAAGCACAATTGGGCCTAATATGCAGTTTTTGGAAAGGAAAGCATATGAATTTGGTATTTATGTTGGACTTGCTGTGCTTCATGCTGTGCCTTCACATATGAAGACAGTTCCTGCCCTGAATGACTTGCAGGCTTTGTCTACACTACTCATGCTTCATTGGTATGGCTAGACCCGCAAAGCCCCCTAGTGGAGAGACGATTTATATCAGCAAGAAAACTCCTATTTGTTAAATCGCCTCCTCAGAGGCATAAGCTATGGAGGACCTTTTATTGATATAACTACGCCTAGCATAGGGCTTTTGCCAGCATAGCTACGTCAGTTGAGGTGTGGTATTTTTCCTAGATGACATAGCTATGCCAGCAGTACTTGGTAAGCCCGAGAAAAGCTGTGGTTCAAACGATAAATTTGTAGACAAAGAATATCCCACAAACAAAAACAATAAGATAAGGAAATTCTACATAGGTTTACATTATACTTTATTAAAATGAAATGTTACAACTAGTGAAAACCACCCTGTTTGATTTGAATGCTTAGCGAGTCCTGCTGCTGCTGTCATTGAAGTTGGTGACAAAACTCCTGCTGACTCCATTGAGAGCAGTATCAACCCAAACTCCCCCTAGGAGATCCTTAGTTCACTGCTGTTATTACTAAATTCTTCCTCTATTCTTTCTTTCATAGACCTTTTTTAAAAAATATAGAATAAAACCTCAATTATTATGGGGTCTGATGCATTGACTTCAATGTGCTTACATAAATAGGGACCCCTACATGAGTAATTTTCCTCTCTAAATACTTCTCTATGAATTCTGTGAATGCTACTGATTACATGGATCAGTTTTAGTCTATAAAAACGTTGTAGCAAGTGAAATTTACCTTTTGATCTTCAGCTCCTCATCAATGAGACTCAGAGGCTTTTTACTCACTCTTATTATGTCTTGTTCAGTACAGAGGCTGCAGAGGCCCCAAGAAGTAACAGTTCTCCATTGGGATGGGTGATATAGAAAGATAAGAATGCACAATCTAATTTAAGACAAGACACAAAAAGAGGGCATAGCAACTGATCAAAATGAATGTGAGAGGTAGGACAGGGTTCACAGTGAAAGGCAAGACATGGCAACCTAGACTAGGTGTAAGTACGGCTAGAAGATTTTGAGTCAAATCCTACAGTCCTTATACCCAGCAAAAGTCCCATTAAAGTCATAGGGTAAATAAAATAAGATTTAGCTCTAAGTGCAAATTATCTAACAATACCTGCTCCTCTCCTCATCCCCACTAAAAAGAGTGCTTCCTTCAGCTTTTTCATAAACCCACAAAACTATGTGCTATTAAGTCATCTCAGTTTACTTGTGAAATACTTGACAGTTTCAGAAGCTGAATTTCATACCCATTACCAACCTTCCCCTCCCCCCCCATTAATCTGACACTTTCCACTTTTCCTAGCCACGGACCTATTTAACTAACATTTTAAAAATGTTGCTAAAGGGCTCACAACTAATTTATGATAAAATAATGGTTTACTTTTTAATCAAGATAGAAATTAGCAGTGATTTTATAACTAGGGCCCTACCTAATTCACTGTCCATTTTGGTCAATTTCATGGTCATAGGATTAAAAAAATTGTAAATTTCATGGTTTCAGCTATTTAAATCTGAAATTTCACGGTGTTATAATTGTAAGGGTCTTGACCCTAAAAGGACTTGTGAGGTGGTTGCAAGGTTATTGTAGGCTACTGCTACCCTTACTTCTGCGCTGCTGCTGGCGGTGGCCCTGCCTTCAGGGCTGGGCAGCTGGAGAGCAGCGGCTGCTGGCTGGGACCCCAGCTCTGAAGGCAAAGCCACTGCCAGCAGTAGCACAGAAGTAAGGATGACATGGTATGGTATTGCCACCCTTACTTCTGCGCTGCTGCCAAGCTCTAAAGGCAGCACTACAGAAGTAAGTGTGGCATGGTATGGTATTGTGTCCCTTACTTCTGTATTGTTGGTGGCCAACAGCTGCCACTCTCTGGATGCCCAGCTCTGAAGCCAGCACAGAAGTACGGGTGGCAATGGGGTTGGTGGGTTTTTTTTGTTTGTTTTTTGGTTCTTCCAATGAAGAAAACCCAAACCAGGGCCACCCAGAGGATTCAGGGGGCCAGGGGCAAAGCAATTTCAGGGACCCTTTCCATAAAAAAAAGTTGCAATATTATAGAATACTATATTCTCATGTGGGCCCCTGTGGGGCTTGGGGCAAATTTTCCCACTTCCCCCCCTCCCCCCCCGGCAGCCCTAAACCAAACAAATAATTATTCTCAGATCTCTAGTTCTGAGCCTTACATGTTCACATTTCTCCTTTCAGCTTCATCATTCTTTTTTAAAGTTCAAAGACAGGGTTGTGCTTAAAAATCAGTCCTATCAGACAGATAAAGGTGTATACCTGCATTTCTTATCAGACCTATAAAGGGCGCTCTTCCTCTTCTGATTTTTTTTTAAAAGAAACAAAGTTCTTAAGACAACTGTGTTTTAGTTGCTTAACTGGAAGTGTTGGTCTGATGAAGGCAAGGGGAATTTTGCTATTGACTTTAGTGGTAACAGGTTTGGGTCCGCAGTACACAATGGGCATATCTATACTGCAAAAAACCAAAACAAACAAAAAAGAAGAGGAACAGTGAGTCTCAGAGCCTGGGTAAACTGATTGGCTCATGCTCTGGGGCTAAAAATAGTGTAGATGTTCCTACTCGGGCTAGAGCCTGGGCTTTGAAATCTGGTGAGGGAAGTAGGTCTCAGAGCTCAGGTCTAGCCCAAGGGGAACATCTATTCTGGTATTTTTAGGCCCGTTGCACAAGTCCCACAAGATCAAGTCAGTTGACCTGGGTTCTGAGACTCGCTGACACACTCTCATCAAAAAAAACCTACCCCACCTGTGTGTGTGTAGATGTACCAAGTGAGGAGAAAGGGACTCAGATCAGACTGTGGGTCATTTCAGAGTTAAACCAATAGATAGTCACATCTCTCACTGCAGATCAAAGGTTTTTTGTGCTATGTTTCTGCTTCCAAAGACAGAAAGGGTCCTCTTCATTTCTTGAGTGTTAAGTATCATGATAAATAGCTTGAATAGTAAGCACATCACCTGAAGTACCATCAAATATGAGCAGGAACATTTTGTGATGGGAACAACACCTCAAAAATATGACAAAAGCTAACAAGCAATTTAGATGTTTAACTCTTGCATCAGAATTTCCAAAGCATTGATTTTCCATCACCAGGAGCTGAGGCTCCAAGAGAAAGTATTAGTGGTTACAGCTTTCTCTGCTAGTTGCCATGCATGTCAGCAAAATGAAAGACATGTCTGACATGCCAATGACATGCCAGAGCTGAAAAGCTAGCAAAAGGTGTATCTTTCACTTCACTGACATGTGCTCAACATGTGTCAGAACACTACTCTACAAGAAGGAACACAATACTGACCTTTCACCTTTGCCACCCCACTGCCTTCAATTTCTAATTAATGCAGAAAGTGTAAGCAAATTCAGGCCCATTGTGTTCTGAAACTGTTGTGCAAAATGAAAAAAAAATTCAGTTGATATAAGTAACTAGCATAAAGGTACAGACTTGGATCATTTACCAAATGAGGCTTATTATTAATTATTATGCATAATACATTTGTCACAGATTCAAATTCCACATTCACATAATAGCCTTCTTTGTTAGATTCTGCATTTGAGTTTTGGACGTACCCAAAAGTTATGTAAAAATGATTTGGTTATGTTAAGATCAGGACTGACCCATGTAACTGCCTGTGAAGAGAGGGATTATTCCTCTGTCCCTTGGAATAGGAATAGGAATATGCAGAATACAGGCTCTTGCTCTCCCAGGGCTGGATATGACTGCCTTTGTCTCTTTCTTCCTGATACAGTATAGTTTTATTATGCCTCTTAATAGAGAAAGAGATGGATCTGAATTCTAGCCCCATTTTTTCTTTGAAATTCTGAGTGACCATATGTACACTGTAGCGAGACAGTTAAGTTACTAGATGGTATGGATTTGTTACAATGGAAGATTAAAGTGACAGTCATTCCCTGGTCTTTACTCTGACCCCAGTGGGCCATGATCTTTTCTATCAGGGCTACTTTATGCAGCCCGCTAATGTATACGTGTTCCTGGTTCCCATAAGGGCTTGCTCCACGGAGGACAGGCATCTGGTACAGCACCACATAGAGCACTTTAGCTCAGACCGCAGCAACATCTGCTTTTATCTCTGGAGAGTCAATACTGAGTGGGTCAGCCAAGATGGAGACCCTTATATTTACATATGTTAAAACACTTGGTGAGATTTTGATTCTTATAGGAAGTCAGGCCTGCATTCTGCAGACCCATCTTATGAGAAAGAAAGCTTTTGTGGTTGGTTGGGGGTGGTATTTTTGTTTGCTCTGGAAGGAGTGTTGTCCTTAATTTTTAATCTCAGGATTTATTAGTTGAAATCAGATACTTAGCAGAATTCAAGTATTTTTTTTAAATAATCTCTCCAATCTTGATGCCAAAGACAAATAATTGGTGAAATAGTAAATAATTAACCAGCTTTGGGAAAAATGTACAATTTTCCCGAAGACCAGAAAATCTCCTCTGAAGTCTTTTCTATCTCTTGAGTAAGTATGTGCAATTATAATCAGACAGCGTTGTTAAACATATTATTATGTAACAAAACACTTGGAAGAATTCCAATACCATTTCTCTCTATTGTGTAATTATGTCATTAGGCAAAATTTTTTCCAGTGGTGTTGATTATATTCTCTTCAGTCATGCAAGAAGAGGATTTTCCTGCCCTTACATGTTCCACAATCAAGGTTCCACAACACTCCCTGATTTTACATTCTCTTTCATTCTGGATTGTTTATTCTTTGCCCTTATTTATCAGTCTCTTGCTGGACAAATACCATGCTGAGGCTGACATAAATGTTAATGTAGGAAAAGATTACCAGGCCATGATAATCATTAATTATTAGTAATATTTAATGTGTTTCCAGAGTCTACCATAGTCTGAAAACCGCTAGCAGGGGCATCCTTCTGTCATGGAGATCCTTGACCAAATTCCCATTGGCTTTAGGATTATATATTAAGACGCGCCCTCTCAGAAAGGCAGACTGGAAGGGAGAATATATCAGTTCAGCAACTGCATTGGGGGGCATCAACAAGATAGTGAGAAGTTCTGAAATGTGATGTGGATTCCCCACAACATGGCTGCAATATGAAGGGCCAGCCCCACTTCTATAAGCACTGACTGTTTAGGGGACAGACAGAGAGGATGGCTGGCCCTAGAGACCTCGTTGGCCACAGAACTAGGAAGAAATTCTGCCCTGACTTCCTTCTGTCTATCCAGTCTCTCACTGGAGAGAAATGTCACTCCAGAGCAGAAACTCAGTCATGAGGCATGCCCAAGTGAGGACAGTGCACTGATCGGTCCAGAGCCAACCAGATGGCCTGTAATCAGGTGGCACATGTGCAGGGCTGGAGAAAGGAGCCATGCAGCTTAGATGAGGGCCTCAATTGCTTCTGCTGCAGGAGGGAGGCAGTCCAAACACAGCCTCAATGAAACAGAGCATGAACCACAAACTGATTGTGAGTTCTACACTTAGATTTCACTAACTAAGCATCAAGTGTGAACTCCTCAAACATTATAACAGATTTAATATGGTGTCACAAATAGTCCCCTTGGGCATTCTGGTATCTCTTGCAAGACTGCCTTTGTGATAGATAGTCCCTTAAACCAAAACAATCACAACAATATTCAGGTTACTCCCAATCCCAAAGAACCAGTCACTTATCACAGGCCAGTCGTACTCAAATCTCAAACCAAAGACAATGTTTGTAGCCAAGCCAGTGACAAATTCAATAAAGATTTATTAACTAGGAAAAAGAAATAGAGTTATTTACTAGAGTTAAAACAGGTAAACATACACACAAGATACTATAACCTTTTGGAACCTAAGATTGTAACTGCTGTAATATGAAAGCTTTATATGTCATTTAGAGCTAACTCAAGCTAAACAGCTGCAGACCCCTTGCCTACACTTAGAAATCTTCGTCCCTTGGAGTTCAAGCAGCATAGTGATCACAATTTCTACTTAACAGGGATTTTTCTTCCCTTCATCTAGTGTTCAAACTGTAATGGGATGAGGGATTATGCACATAACCACTTCATGGATGTGGGGGAACCAATCAACAGTCTTTTCTTCACTGATGTTCCACAACGGTTTATCTGGTGCTGATAGGCTTTCTTGTGTTAGGGAGGAGATATCTACTCCCAATGAGAGGCGCTAACACCTTTCATGGTAAACTAATATTTCACACATGATAATGCTTCTCCCCTGAGTGTGAGGGTCTACTGTTTTAGGCCAGGTCTATACTACAGACCAGTATTGGTATATCTACATCACTCAGAGGTGTGAAAAATCCCCACTCCTGAGAATAGTAGTTAGACTGACCTAACCCCCAGTTAAAACAGCATTATGTTGGCAGGAGAGCTTCTCCTGTTGACATAGCTACTGTCTCTCGGGGAGGCAGATTAACTATGCTGATGAGAGAATCTCCCATTGGCATTGTAGCGTCTTCACTACAGTGCTAGAGCGGTGCATCTGCACTGGTGCATTTGCACTGCTTTAGTGCTGTTTGTGAAGACAAGCCCAGTTCCAGTTGATTTATTTTATTATTATGTGGTAAAAATAGGAAAGTAGGCAATTTTTCAGCAATAGTGTGCTGTGACACTTTTGTATTTTTATGTATTATTTTGTAATCAAGTAATTTTAAAGTGGTGAAACTTGGGGGTAGCAAGACAAATCAGACCCTGAAAGGGGTACAAGTAGCGTGGAAAGGTTGAGAGCCACTGCTCTAAACAGTTGTACTAACAGATTGTCACTGTATGGACGATTGTGTTTCATGGCATACAAACAGAGAAGTTAGATAAAAAGAAAAACATTCTTGCTGGAAGGTTGCAACATAAATGGTCTATTTCTTAGAATCTAGAATACACACAAGAGGGGGAGGAGAAAGAGACAGACAGACAGACACACACACGGCAGGCTACTCCCTAAAACAAAAATGGACAACTCAGCCCACCTTAATTTAGGTTCTCTGGCTGCAACCTGACTGCTGCTAGGCTCAGATCACACACTTCCCTACAGAACCCCCTGCCTGAAAGCAGGACCAGGAAACCCCCTGAGAATGTAAAATGATAGATTACCATTTTAGAGTTTTCAATATACCACCCAGATAAAAGTGTTGGTTTACGGCTGAGTGCAGCATTTATTCCTGGGGTTCATTTCTGCCTTCACAAGGGTTGTGGAAGTGTTTGGGTCTAACTGGACCAGAGGGTTCTCTAAGGAAAGTGACTCAGATTTGGGATCCATTTAATGAGCACAGAGTGCACTACCACAGTGAATTCTGATCCACCACCAGCCCCAGCTGTCCTGTGTCTAGGTGGCAAAAACAAATACATGAACAGGTATACATGAGTAGGATCCATTCTACCCTGAGTCAACAGTAAAAATATATCATCATACTTCTGTGCCCATACATTATTATTATGACTGCAGCTTTGAGAATACCTGTCACACCCACTTTATTGTCACATAAATGCTGTACTTTAAATTGCCTTCCTTATTTTTATGGTTAACATCTGTTTCAGAATATTAAAGTCAGCTGCTAGTGTGGAGTATAGCAAGCATTGTGCATATCTACAAAAGAGATGTCAAGGTGACTATGAGAACTGCAGAGCAGTAAGACTTTTTCAATAAGAAAAATTGGTTGAAATGATCATTAGAAATAAAGTGATATTATGATCATCAAGGTGTTCTATGATAGCCACAGCCAGCATGGTTTCTTAAAGGAAAATTGTGCACCTCTAATCTATTAAATTTTTTTGAGTGTGTGAACACAGTTGTGGCTAAGGGAGAACCAGATGACAGGTTTGACAAAGTTCCTCATAAGAAGTTATTAAAGAGACTTACTGAGGCAAACTATTGATTAAGACACAAAACAAAAAGAGTACTAATATATAGTCCACTTTCAGTATGGTAAAAAAATTCACAGTGGGGGGCAGCCAAGCTCTGAGCTAGAATGTGTTGTTTAATTATATGGGAAGAGGTGAAGAGTGAAGTGGCAAAGTTTTCAAAGGATACAAAATTATTCAGGTTACTCAATACCAAAACATGGGAATTTCAGAGGGACCTAACACAGACAGGTGAATGGGCAGCATGATGCCAGATTAAATTCAGTGTTGAAAAATGTAAACATTTGAACTACCCATACAACTCACTGTCTATTAGTTTAACTATAACAATTCTTGGTGCCACTGTGCAGATATCAGTGAGAATCTTTGTTCATTGTACAGTGATGGTCAAAACAGCTGCAAAAAGTTAGGATGCGTAAACTATGGGATAGAAATAACATTTAATGCCATTAAATAAATTTGTGTTATGCCAACCCCTGGAATCTGTTGGAATCTCAACTCCATTTTTCTTTGCCTCATTTAAAACCTACCAGCCCTCCAGACATAACTTTTCTTTATCCTCAGTGTCTTTGTTTGCACAATCAAAAGATGGGTTTTCTGAAATCTACTATCTTATCAACAAGCATTTTTCAGCCTCCACACCTATTTAGACGTGGAAGGATTATATTCTATTGGTAAGTGTTGATAAATGATGTCACTGTACATATGCCCAAAGATATGAAAAATATTTCCATCTATAATCAGAATTTACAGATAGGCAAAGAAAGAAAAATGCTGCTTGAGAATTTAGAGTTTTATTTAAGGATATTTACTTTGCATATTTTGACATATCAACAGTTTGAATTTTAGTGGTTATAAAGCTTTAACTCTTCGAAACTCAACATCTGTCATTATATAGTTGTCTGACCTTCCTCATAATTTCCTATAACTGAAAAGGTAAGTTCATAAAAATAGAAAAATGTTTATTTTAAAACACCAAAGTTATATATAAAAAAACTGAATTCTGCTGAGCCCACTTATGTTCTTGCTTCCTGGCTCAGCTATCTCATCAAGCTGATAGTAATGAATGTATTGTGGGAAAAATTGAGGTAAACTTTGGAGAAAAATTCAACCATTGTTATGTAGAGTTAGCTGGGGACCTCAAGCTTCATGGTAACAGATGTATGTTTTAGTGCTATGTTTCCCAAACCTGGGATGCCGCTTGTGCAGGGAAAGCCCCAGGAGGGCTGGGCCAGTTTGTTTACCTGCCGCTTCCGCAGGTCCGGCCGATCGTGGCTCCCACTGGCCGCTGTTCACCTCTGCAGGCCAATGGGGGCTGCTGAAATTGGAGGCCAGTACGTCCCTCAGCCTGAACCGCTTCCAGCAGCTCCCATTGGCCGGGAGCAGTGAACTGCGGCCAGTGGGAGCCGCGATCAGCTGGACCTGCAGATGGGTCAGGTAAACAAACAGGCCCGGCCTGCCAGGGGCTTTCCCTGCGCAAGCAGCAGAACAAGTTTGGGAAACACTGTTTTAGTGTGTGCAGGGGGAGTGTTGTTAATAAAGAGACAATGAATAAAATGAAAAGGCTGGGGGGGGGAGGAAGTGCATTTGTATTTCTGGTGTACATATTTAGATGGAGGTTAATATAGCTAACAATTCTAGTCAAGGTATTTTGGTTTGAAAACCAGTGGTAGACCATCATCCATACTATCCTCTTTATTCTTTCATTCCAAACCATTTCATAATCTGTATATTCTTGTTGTGTTAGAAGGTGCCAAGCTGTTTGGCTAAAAAAAACCTCAGTGCTAAATGTCTTGAGAGCTTTAGGCAGTTTTGTTCCCTGGATTGAGCAATTCACCTTAAAATAACAGTGTGATGTTTCCCTAGAGAGATGAAATCCCAAGCCTGATCTGTCATAACCAATAAAAGCAGAACTTTGTCGTTCAAACAGTCAGCAAAGACCTCAGGGGAAGAGGAATTAATGGAATTTATGTATGTGTTGCTGTTGGCTGAACATGTGTGCTGTATAGCTGTTGAAGTACAGAATTAAAAAGCCATAGCACGTCTGTAAGGTGATGCTTTTTCACTGGATTTCACTACATGTTAAAATGTTATTTTTAAATTGCTATGAATAAAACTGAAAATAAGCCCTGCTCCCAAGTATAAATGGATGAAGTAATGTGAATAAAATAAGAATTTATTGAACTTTTCATGCAGAATCTGAAAGGAATCAAAATAGCTAAGATTCAGGAAAGTACAGATAAGTACGTAGCCAGCTCTAGTTAATATAAACTGATAATTTTAGTGAATGACAGTACCATGTTTGGTCCACTGCAGTTTGTAGAAATATATTTATAAAAACAGATGAGCATTCAGAAAACACATCTGTTTTCAATATATATTACAAATTTTAACATGAATATTTATTTCTGAGACTGCACACTGCAAATGTGCTATTCATTATGGCCTTTCTTCCTAAAGGAATCAATCATCCAATTAAAAAACAAAAATTGTGACATATGACCAAAAATTAGACAGCAAGGAGTCAAACCCCAAAATTCTTATTCTACTTGCAGAGTGAAATTTAGGTATCTGACTAGATAGGGAATGTTTTTCACAAATGAATATATGTACAGAAAATTCAGATCTGTTTGTAAATGGGTCCCAACTGCTAACCAAACAGAACTGAAATTTAACCAATTACAGATAGTAATCTGTAACCAGTCTGATGGACTCTACAAATAACTTTTTTAAACAAGAAAAATATATTTAATTTTGAATATACTTTTCCTTTCCTCTCTCTGTTTAAGTCCAGAAAGAGTTATGTTAAAGTACCATGGACCAGATTTTGCCCCCAGATACGTATACAGTTAATAAGAATTGCACACAGGTAAGCAGAAGAATTTACCCCTGTAAGAAGGCGTTCTTGCAGGATTTCTTGGCCAGGAGCAGGCACTACTGGAAATATTCACAGAAACTCTGTTCTCCTGAGATTTCTATTACTATCTTGCAAGTTTAAATAAACTAAAGTAGCTAAACATTGGGATGTTTGTCTGAACACTTTTGATTTGCATATTAATATAATATAACAAAATAAGGGCCTGGTCCCTCAAAAACATTAGTCACATAAGCAGTTCCACTGAAATTACACCACAGGACAGCTTTTCAATCATTACTATGACACAGTGATGTAGATTTATACTCTCTACTCCACTGCAAAACTCCCACTTCTTTCAGTAGGAGCTGGAGATCCCATATCAGTAAAAGCAGCAAAGAGTCCTGTGGCACCTTATAGACTAACAGACGTACTGGAGCATGAGCTTTCGTGGGTGAATACCCACTTCGTCGGATGCATGTAGTGGAAATTTCCAAAGGCAGGTATATATATGCAAGCAAGAATCAGGTTTGAGATAATGAGGTTAGTTCAATCAGGGAGGATGAGGTCCTCTTCTACCAGTTGAGGTGTGAAAACCCAGGGAGCAGAAACTGCTTACAAGGGCTCTGAAAATAATGAATGCAGACCCCATCCTACAAACATCTGACTTTTTTATGGCCATGTGTTGACCCATTAATGTCAATAGGATTATTTGTGTGTGCACAGTACAGTACATAGGAAAATGATGATAAGATTTTTTTTTAAATCAGAATGTCATGAAAAAATATCCACAACCCACTATTACTTAAAATTAGTCACTAATTAAATATAAAGAGAAAAAATTAAAGTTCCCCATCATTTCCCTTCATAATTACCCTTTTGAATCATTAGTCAAATACATTTTGAAATCACAGACAACTAGATTCTAGTCTAGGCCATATGTGAGTACATAGAAGGAGATGGGAGATTCAGCCTCACTACACAGAATAAAAGCCAGATAGGATTACAGGACTACATGATCCTAATGCCCACATCTGGGTGAGGGGATAAGAGTCACAGATTGCCCAATTGTAGCAGACCTCTGACTCACCAGTGTGGCACCTCCTGCTGGTTGTCTTCAGAATTAGCTCAACTCCAGCACCAGAGTAGCCTCTGCTGGCTGATGTCTCGCCTGCTTCAGGCCCTGTGTTCCTCCTGGACCCCAGTGCCTCTTTACTTCAGGGTTATGCCCCAGCAGAACCCCCACTCTCGTGGTCTTCCCTCCTAGGGGAATGCCCACCTCTCTATCCCCACCTTACCTCAGTGGCTACTGCCAGTCATCACCTAGCCCTTTCATTGGGCAGACTGCAGTCTATAATGGCCACTCATCATTGGCAAGGGTGTAGGACCTGCTGCCTTTGCCTATCCCCCGGCTGCCCCTCTGCAGTCCAAGTACCTTTCACAGGCGTTCAACAAGGCCTGCAGCCCGGGGGGTTTACCAGGTTGGAGTTCCATTCCGTTCCATTCCCTTCCCTTCCCTGCCGTGCCGTGCCCTGCCCTGCTTCAGGTACCTTGCTCCCAGGCAGCTAGCCCTTCCCACTCCAGGGCTAGAGTGAGACTCCTGTATCTCTTGGCCCCACAATCCTTTTTATCAGGGCCAGGTGTGGCCTGATTAAGCCAACCACACCTGGGGTCAACTACCTTGCCAGCCTCCCTCAGCTGCTCTTAATCCCATTTACCTTGGGATTTACCTACACTCACCCTTTTGCACTGCCAGCCAAGCTGGCCAGCCACACATGTTGATGTATACTTAGAGATATATCAATCTGTCAATCGAGACATTCTGCCAGGAAAAAAACATTGGTGCTTCCCTAGGTCAAAATGATTCTATCCACACCTGATTCTAAAGTAACACAAAATATGCCCCCAAATTAGCACTAAATTTTCTTATGTAACCTTTGGGTGCAGTTATTGGAATTCATATCTAGGAATGAAGCCACATACCCTGAAAAATCTCCAGTTGTTACAAAAAGCTGTAGCCTGCTAAGAAATGCAGATCTACTTCACCCTAGTGCTCCACACTTTGCACTGGCTCCCCATTGAATTGCATTTGGTTTCAAAGTCTTTATCCTGATATTCCATGCCATCAAGGGATGGCCCTAACTACATGAAAGATGGCTTCTTCCTCAATATCCATAACAGCAGGAGATTTACATGGCTATGTTGTATCCATGGTGGCACACAGAATGGACTTCCATCTCCAGTGGTTCCTTAAAAGTCCTGTTCCTTCAGCAAGAATGAGATGGAAGGATTTAGGTTTCTTAAATCCCACAAAATTGCATCTTCCAACCTCACTCATGGTTGGTCTCATGCTCTGCTTCATTCAATCTCAGCTCTATAAACCTTCTGTCAAACCATACCTTCTTCTGAACATTGGACACAACTCTTACAATTGCAAATGTCTTGTTCTCAACTGTGGTGACACTGCAACATGCCAGGATTATCTAAGTAGATCCTCATTTGTGACCAAAAAAAAAAAAAAAAAATAAACTAATGGATATTAAGAATACACTACAACTTTTGACACTGAAAACTGTTTAGTTCTCTCCTCAGCTGCTTTTAACAGCCATATTTCTGCTCCATAATCAGAGATGTCATCAATACCGCGTTGAACACTTGTATCATAGTTATCACACAAACATCTCACTGCCTAGAGACCTTTGAAGATACTGAAATGCCATGACAAGATCAATCCAACATGTGATTTCGGATATAGAACCTGACTACCCAAATAGATGAAAACTAGTCTTTGCCATCTACGTGCAACATCAGCCGATCATTAGTTTCTGTTTTATAAGAAGCATACATAGCTTTGGTTTTATCACCATTGATTTTAAGTCCCATAGATTCTGCAGTTTTTCAGAGCTCTTCCAGCATTAGCTGTAGATGATCAGTCATCTCTTTAAATAAGGCAATATCATCTGCATACCTGAAATCCTCAAATTTAAAGATTCATCCTTAGACACATTGTACTTTGACCTCAATCAGTTTTGTCTTCAGAAAGTCTATTAGAACATTATTTAATGTAGGTGTGAATACACATCCCCGGTGTACTCCTGATTCTACTGAAAACCAGTCTGTAATACAGCTGTTACCATAACCATACCCTTCCACCATATTCAAGTAACAAGAGGGAGATTCATCAATACAGGCGACAATTTTCTCCGGGACATAGAGCAAGACTATGGAATTCACATGACATAAATATAACCCCACATCTTATCACTTTCAGAACTAAATACAAAACTCATTTTTCCATGTAGCTTTCCCTCAGTAATTTCTTCACATACATAACACATCCACACCCGCTCACTCACATGAATTTAAACAGGAAAACAAACAAAACCAGTTAACCAAACAAAACCTGTAAACTAGCCAAGCTATTTATGCAATAAACTGGGAAGGGAGGGAGAGAGATTTTGTTATTTCATTGCTACTAGTAAATACTATGGTGGTCATATGAGTACATAAATAGATAGCCACATGGCAGATGTTTTTGACCTTCAAGAAAATACATCCATTGATCAGGGTAATGGCAAATATGTAAATCAGCATATGAAACTAAGCACCAAGGAGAATAGAAAGAACTAGTAAGCTGCATTCAGAAACCGGAGTTCCAGAAATAAAAAAAGACTGACATCTTCAATTAAATGTGGAGAGTGTGATATCAGGACAAAAAGCCCCAAGTACTTTATGTTCCTTAAAATCATCTGAATGATTACGAGAGAACTTGAACATCAAGTCAAGGTCTGTGACAAAAGCAAATATAAGACAAAGTACACTTTTATTGGCACATCTTATTTAAGATTAGGGGCAGAAGTAACCTCTGGAAGAAACTGATATACTCAGCTTATCATAGTTACCAGTTGATAAATATTTTTGCTGAAGATGTCTATTCAGATTTTTTTACTGCATCCATCACCATGGTATCTCAGACCCTTCCAGTTGTGTCATTTTAATTAATGCGCTATCACCATAAGAGTATGTTCACACCTATTCCTAATATCTATTTCAAATTTGTTTAAATCAGGGGTCGGCAACCTTTCAGAAGTGGTGTGCTGAGTCTTCATTTATTCACACTAATTTAAGGTTTCAAGTGCCGGTGATACATTTTAACGTTCTTAGAATATTTCTTTCTATAAGTCTACATACAACAATAGTTTAGTTACATATTATAAAGTAAATAATGTTTTTAAAATGTTTAAGAAACTTTGTTTAAAACTATATTAAAATGCAGAGCCCCTCGGTCTGGTAGCCAGGACCTGGGCAGTGTGAGCGCCATTGAAAATCAGCTCGTGTGCCGCCTTCGGCACGTGTGCCATAGGTTGCCTATCCCCAGTTTAAATATTTTAAGACACAGGTAGAATCCAAATCAACTGAAATATATTGGGGAATTTAGAAAATGAAAATTCTGGGGGAGATTTTTTGAGGCACAAAGGGCAGTTAGGCTCACAGCTTCCCTTGACTGTGTGTCAGTTGGGCTCCTCAGTGCCCTGTGTGTTTTTGGATCGCTCCTCTTTGTTATTGTGCATGTTTTTGCACGTATGCACAATGCAACGTAGTTGTGAGCAGCAGCAGATGGCTGTGACTGTAAAGCTCTTGTGTTTGTTTCACTGTCTTTTTCTTGATTAGATATTGGCTTTTCCACGTTAAATTTTTTTATCCCAAGACCATTAAGAGATTTTACATTTCCCATTTTTTCCCTCCAGCCTCATTAGAATCAAAGCCATAGATTAAGATAAAGTAACTAAAGGTGATTGATTTTTTTAAATTAAATAATGGATCAACTGAACATTAGTACTAGTTGATACAAATACATTGCCTAAGATCCTCACCACAACTCAGTTCTCTGTCAGGTATTTCATTGGAGTGGGGTGCTTTCATATCCTCTACTCAGGGCAGTGGGGTTGAAACCACAGTCCAATTCATTGTGAGGAAAAAGTCATCTATAGTTTAAAACTACAGTTAACAATAGCCTGAAAGACTCTTTTTAATGTTAGGCTTTTCTGAAGCCGTTGATCAGAATCTATTAAAATCCAGAGGGTGGCCCTGAGCCAGACCTCAGTGATTACCCTCCTGTTTCTTCACGGCAATGAGGCAGAAATAAAACTGTCAAGTGGAGGAGTCAGAGTCACATGATTCTGCTTGATAGGTTGTCATGCTGCTTATCAGTGAGAAGGGAAACAATTCAGAGAAAAGTTCCCCTTATTCACT
Organism: Gopherus flavomarginatus; assembly: GCF_025201925.1. Classification (NCBI taxonomy): domain Eukaryota; kingdom Metazoa; phylum Chordata; order Testudines; family Testudinidae; genus Gopherus; species Gopherus flavomarginatus. The sequence continues at coordinate 71,732,175 of NC_066620.1, read as the reverse complement.
TTAGTCCCAATGGCTTCTATTGGGACTACTAAAGTGATTATGGGCTACTCGTGAATACGATTTAGATGGATTGAGGGCAGGGGACGGGGAGGGAAATAAAAAAAACAGAGACCATGCATGCGTGCGAGAGAGCAAGCATTAATACTCAGAGGGGAAAACTGTGGGAAAAAGCAATAGACCTATGATGGTTTTATGACCTTCCATTACACCCAGGCAAAATTGCTTATGTCTTTACAGTACTCATGACATTTATATTCAAATTCTATTATGTATCCATTTTCATATGCATTCTGGTACAGTATTTCATATGGGCCTTGAAGAAACTCCGCAAGATTCTGGAATGACCTAGCTGGTTAAGTGTAATGTATGTATGGAGATAATAAAACAATGTAAGTCATGCCTCGTATATCTTCTATGTATGTTAATCTATGCAGTAATACCTAATTCTGTGGGCTGTTGAGTGACTCCTGCAAAACATTTCACAGGATTTCCTAGTCAGGAATCTAGAAAAATCTGAAAGACTGAAACATACCATACACAGTTCTTAGTGTCCATGTATTCCGAAAAATAAAATGTAGACAATGGTTTTAAAATATTCTTGCTTATCTAAATAAAGTTAACCTGAATAAATAATCAACTCCTTGGCTTGTTGCTAGATAGATATTGCTTAACACACTACTCTGAAATTTAAAAACAAATCTTCGTATAAAAGAATATTACTCCATTTATAATACATTTTTATGCATCAGAGCATTTGTTTTAAAAGCTTTCTGAACCCCTACAGTGAGAGATCTTGATTCACACATCATTTTTCTAGGAAGCACAATCAGAATTTCTTAGCAAATGGCCACAATCTAATTGGCACAGTGCTTAAAAATGCCTTCCTAATTGTGACTAGAAGACAGCCGCATATTTTAAGAATGTTGCCTAGAGAAAAATGTAATTATTTAAGAACAGCTCTGGTGTTCGACTCTTTGAAAACATATAAGTTTTAACATTTAAATTTCAGCTTTTCCAAATAAAGTAGTCCTGTTGCCTCATTAAACAAATCACGAATGCTAATTTTAATGCAGTAGATTCAATGAAAAACTTGGTGCTGATATGTGCTTAGATATTATATATCCAGCATTCAGCAAAGCACTTAAGAATACACCTAACTTTAAATGTGAGTGGTTGCACTGAACTGAGTAGCCTCAAATAATTGAATTTGCACTGAGTTAGCTTTTCCTAAAATTTCTTCATATATATAACCACAGAGATGTGGCCCATATTAGAACTATTTTATGTTTTCCCATACCTGTAGAGTGAGGTTTCCTTAGTACTACGAATCCAAGTGTACTGGCTACACTAATGCATTTTAGAAATCTATAAAAATATATAAAGATTTCTTTTCTGTGAATCATGTCATGCCTTCTAGGTCTGATATCTCATCATCTACCCATGCTAGAAGCTGATGCTAGAAAGGCAGTTTCTCTGCTCTCCCACAATATAAAACACTAACTCCTAGCCCTGATTATAAGAAATTAGACCTCAACTTGTCATTGGTCCAGGACTAAATATTACCAATCCTGTACCCATTCTCTCAGGCTAATGCCCACATGAGGGACACCAAGGTGTTTAAAGACTTAACATGAGGCATGCAAAATATTAATAAAGGAATTTTAAAAGTTCTGGGATACATCACTCTCGTGTAACAAACTCTTGGTGACCTCAGTTTCCTGGGTCTTTATTGTCAAAAATTATCTGCATCAGAAGTAAAAGTGAAGGGACATCAATTCTGTGTGGAATGTAGATAACTTTGGGGCAAGCAGATGGTGGATATTTGAGACATATGCTTACATCTAATTAAAATATAGTATTTGGAGAATGGGAGGAGTCCATATGTTGGGGGAAAAGAAAGGGATATTTTAAAGCAGGGATCGGCAGCCTGTGGCAGGCAGCTCACCAGGGTAAGTACCCTGCGGGCCGGGCCAATTTGTTTGCCTGCTACGTCCACAGGTTTGGCTGATTGTAGCTCCCACTGGCCACAGTTCACCGCTCTAGGCCAATGGGGGCTGTGGGAAGCAAAGCAGGCTGAGGGATGTGCTGGCCGTGGCTTCACGCCTCCCCCATTGGCCTGGAATGGTGAACCGCGGCCAGTGGGAGCCGCGATCGGCTGAACCTGAAGATGCGGCAGGTAAACAAACCGGCCCAACCTGCCAGGGTCCTTATTCTGGCCGGCTGTGTGTCAAAGGTTGCCGATCCCTGTTTTAAAGGTTAGTTACATTTTTAAATAAGTGGCACCTCTTTAAATCTTCTGACATGTTTGCTGAAAGTAATCTAGGTAGAGATGGTGGGCAGAGTCAAGATGAGTTGGTTGAAGGTGCAAGGGAAATGTAGTTTATCACACGGATAACATCACTCAATGTGGCACAAATATGTATTTATGTCTGAATGTTTATTTTTTGGGGAGGGATAGCTCAGGGATTTGCGCATTGGCCTACTAAACCCAGAGTTGTGAGTTCAATCCTTGAGGAGGCCATCTGGGGCAAAAATGTGTCTGGGGATGGGCCCTGCTTTGAGCAGCAGGTTGAACTAGATGACCTCCTGAGATCCCTTCCAGCCATGATAGTCTATGATAAAATCTTTCCTCCTTCCCCGCAATCTGAAAACAAATCACTTTTCCTTTCTGTTTCAAACTCCAAAGGAACATTTTCAAAGATGCACACAACCCTTTTCTGTTTCTGATCAAATATGAAATTTCATAACCCCATAGACACTTCCTGCCCCTCCATTTTTTGGAAGTAGTTTTACTTTCCTCAGTTCAATTTTAGCAAAAGAAAATCTTCTCAAAGTCCAATGGCCTCAAAAGGTGTGTGCAGGCGGGAGGGGCAGGAGTGAAAGGTCAACAAGAAACCATTTATAAAATGCATCATGAAAGAACTTGGGCAATTTTGCACAACTCCAAAGAAAAAACTCAGAGCATATGAAAATCAGAATGGCATCAAAATAATCTTTGAGACATACCTTCTCCTCTCACAATGGGCATATGATGGTAATAGGAGTTAAGCATGGATTGGAATAGGGGAAATAGATTGCTTAGTTTTGAACAATGGTGGGCAACCTGCAGAAGCATCCCAGAACCTGCTCCTACAACACAATTTCACCCCGCTTATTTTCAGCCACTTTCAGTTACTACGTCTGTTGTGTACAGTAATAGATACTTGAACGCTGAGATATTTGCAGGCAATTATTTTTCTGCATTCTCATTAGTATTACTGCTACTTTCCTACTAGATTAGCTGCTGATGGATGTTATTAGGCAATTACAATAATGAAGCTTTTCTGACCCAATGACTGTGGTAAACTGGTATAGGAGTTACTCCTTAATAATTGAAACTATGACTAGCAGAAGGAATTTCATAGATTTTTGTCATGAAGTCACCTCTGAAATGTTACAAGACAAGATTTAATCTATGAATGAACGTGTCACATCAGAATACACCTTAGAACTTTGAACAGAAAGGGTCTATGTCACAGTATGAGCACTGTGATAAAACAAAAAACAGTTGGTAAATTTGTGCTGTGGAACTAATGTGCACACTGCTTTTACCTTGACATGGGTTCTCTCCCTTGGTTACCCTCTCCTCTTCACATTGCTCACTGTTCTCTTCTTTGGTTGCTTTGTCTTTCAGGCACTCTTCCCATTTGATTACCCTGAACTATGCTCACTTCCTCAACTGGTCCATTTCTTTTTCTTATTCAATTCGAACCATATTGGACCCTCATTTACAATTGTGTAATCCCAAAGATTTAAGTGGTTTATCCTCTCCTGTTGCTCCAAGGCCAAGGCTTTGTGTTCTCAATCCGCTCGAGGCTACTTTTTTCGTTTTTGGCTCCCATCTTCATTTTTTTTGGTTTTAAGCCCATGCTAGTACTTCAGGTACAATGTGCAAAAGGAATTTGTGAACTGAAGCCTCTGACTGGATTTGTATAGCCGTAAACCCTGAAGCTTTGCTTGGGGCTGGAGGGTGTTGAACCTGACAAGCTCAGACTATGAAGGAGAATAGCTGCAGCCAGCTCCTTCCCCCTACAAGCTGTGGTACCCCCACAAAAATAGAAAGGGAATGTAGGAGAGGGACAGGCTGGCTGGCTGGAGGTTCACTGGCTTTCTAGCTGCATGCTAAACTTCAGCTTATGCTGCCCAATGTTCGAAAGCACAGATTGTAGGTGACAACTGGAAAATGACTATTACAGTTCAAGACAACTTCTGAGGTTTTGAAATTTTTTTTTTGTTCCACATTGGAATGAAAAATGAAATTTCTGTGAAACAGAATTGTCTCAAAATATCAATTTCTTGGATCAGAAAGGTCAGGTTTCCAATTCCTCTCTCTCACTTGGTGTGTGACCAGAGAATCTACCCTGGATTTCAGAAACCTTACCTTTGAAAGCTTCATCTAAATTGAGGTTCTCACAAAATACTACTACAACAAAATAGAATGTTGACAAAAAATGTAGTTGAAAGTATTGAAACCAGTTCTAGTGAAGTTTTTCCTAATGTCCAGTCTAAATCACCCTTAAATTTAAGCCCATCGTGTCTTGTCCTATCCTCAGAATTAAGGAGAATATTTTTTCTCCCTCCTCCTTGTAACAATCTTTTATGTACTTGAAAGCTGTAATCATGTCCCCACTCATGCTTCTGTTCTCCAGACTAAACAAACCCAATTTTTTTCAATCATTCCTCATAAGTCATGTTTTCTAGACCCTTAATAATTGTGGTTGCTTTTCTCTGGACTTTCTCCAATTAGTCAAAATCTTTTCTGAAATGTGGTGCTCAGAACTGGCCAAAAACTACAGTTGAGGCTGCATCAGCTCAGAGTAGAGCGGAAGAATTGCTTCTAATTTCTTGTTTACAACACTCCTGCAAATGCAAAAAAAGCAAATCTCATTTTGGGATGTAACAGTATTACACTGTTGACACATGTTTAGCTTGTGATCCACTATGACCTCCAGACCCCTTTCTGCAGTACTCCTTCCTAGGAAGTCATTTCCCACTTTGTATGTGTGCAACTGATTGGTCCTTCCTAAAAGGAGTACTTTGCATTTGTCCTTATTGAATTTCATCCTATCTACTTCAGACCATTTCTCCAATTTGTCCAGATCATTTAGAATTATAATCCTATCCTCCAAAGCACTTGCAACCCCTCTCATCTTGGTATTGTCCACAAACTTTGTAAGTGTATTCTACATACTGATAACTGCTCTCTTGGAATGTTTTTTCAATCAGTTTTGCACCCACCTTATAGTAGCACCATCTAGGTTGCATTTCTCTAGTTTGTTTATTAGAAGGCCATGCAAGACAGTGTCAAAAGCCTTACTAAGGTCAAGATATACCACATCTACCACTTCCCCCTATCCACAAGACTTGTTACTCAGTCAAAGAAAGCTATTACATAGGTTTGACATGATTTGTTCTTGACAAATCCATGCTGTTACTTACCACCTTATTATATTCTAGGTGTTTACAAATTGATTGCTTAAATATTTGCTCCCTTATCCTTCTTGAATTAAGCTGAGTGGTCTGTAATTCCCAGGTTGTCCTTATTTCCCTTTTTACAGATTGGCACTATATTTGCCCTTTTCCAGTCCTCTAAAATCTCTCCTGTGTTCCATAACTTTTCAAATATAATTGCTAATGATTCAGATATCTCCTCAGCAGGGCTGTCCCCAGGATGGTGTGGGGTGCGGGACAACCCCTCCCCCACCTCAGGACCTGCCCTCACTCCACTCCTGCACTCAAGCCCCTGCACCCACCCAGCCTCTTCCCACCCCTGCTCCACCTCTTCCTGACCTCTATTCCACCTCTTCCCCAAAGACCCCACCCCTTTAAGGCTTCTTCCGCTTCCCACCGAGTGACACCAGGAGCTCGCAAGGCAGAGCAGGATGGGCTGGGGCCGAGTTGATCGCGGCTGCTTGCACCAGCCCCCCCGCTAACTCCCTAGGTCACCCTAGAACCTGTGTCCTGAAGCACCCCCTCCCCCAAGCATGGGACCCAGGGCGGTTGGCCCAGTCAGTCCTATGGATGCAACAGCTCCGAACCTCAGTCAGCTCCTTGAGTATTCTAGGATGTATTTCATCGGGCCCTGCTGACTTGAAGACATCTAATTTATCTAAGTAATTTTTAACTTGTTCTTTTCCTATTTCAGTCTCTGGTCCTGCCACATTTTCATTGACCTTCACTATGTTAGATATTCAATCTCTACTAAATTTTTTGGTGAAAACTGAAACAAAACTTTCTATATTTTCTGTTATTGCATTTTCCCCTGATTGAGCAATGTGCTTACCCTGTCCTTGGTCTTTTTTCCAAAGCCCTGCTTTAATAATTCAGGATATCCAGCTGAATAAGAGAAGTGGCGGCAATGGTTTTCATCCACCCCTTCATTCTTGGATGCCATTTCACCTATTTAAGTCTTCTCCCCAGTCCTCAATTTTAAGAAGCAAATCTAGAAGCTGAAAGGACTCACAGATATGATACTGTAAATCTTTACAGCTATAGGATCCAACCATCCCATCTACTTCTGCATTCAAAGGGGAGCCAGAACAAGTGAATCTAGAGAGGAGTGCTTAGAACTGAGGACATCTACACCCAACAGCATGTTACCCTCAAGAGATAGCAGGTACCAAAGTAAATATCTGTACCTATATTACATTATGGCAGCTAGAAGCAAAAATAACTTTAGGTTGATGGCTGCACTTCCTCAGAGAGGCTATGCAGACATTAGGTGGGTGGTTAATGAGTACACAGTTGCATGCTAAAGGGGATATAGACTCCTTTTGAAAATCCAGGCCACGTTTGGAAAAAAAATATGTTTTTATACTAACAAAGATTTAATATCTTTTAATACTAACGACATCTGTGAAGTTCTTTGAAATTTTTTTAGACTTTTCAGATATTGTTTATTTCATCTTAAAAAGGGAAAAATATTTTGTGTGTTTGATATTAATGTGAAGAGCTGCATTAAACAAAATGATTGTGTTTTGAGAAAACAGTGATTATTCTTTCAAATGATTGAGCAGGGTCGGAGGCGCATTAAATGCAATTCTGTGGGAAACAGGAATTCTGTAGCATATTGTGATATTGTTCACGATATTCTTATTTCTCTGTTCAAAACTTCAGGATTGTTTCCCTGCTCCTGAACAGTCAGACAGGAAAGAGTTTGCACATCGACACCCACCTCACAATCCTGCAGTAGGCAAGATATACCAACACTTTCTGTAACTTTTTTTTAAATGGTCTTAATCCAGTAGATCAACACATATGAAAGCCTAGTGATCTTCTTACAAGACCAGACTTATTTTTATTTATATTAATGAGAGCTTTAGGTTCTCACGTGTTCTCAGAAGCCTGAAATTCATCGATGATTAGGCTGTCAGGGTTATGGTGAGAGGCTGACTTGGGGACTGGAGTAGGGTGGGGATTAGGTCAGAAGACCTAGATTCATTACCCAGCTTTGCTGCATGACATTGAGCAAGTCACCTTACCTTTCTCTAATTCTGTTTGTCTATTTAGAGTGTAAACTCACTGGAACTGGAGTGTCTCTTAGTATGTGTCCAATGTAGAGCTGGCCAGAAAATAAGGCTTTATTTCAATTAAAAAGTTTGAAAGAAAAAAGTGTGTGTGTGTGGGGCGGAGGGGTTGTCTACCAGTTTTCCATGGGGAAAAATCTCTTTTTTTTTAATATCACATCCAAATATTTTCATTTTTGGTCGTTCAATTTTTTCAAAAAATATGAAATTATTTCATTCAGCAGAAAAAATGTTTTTAATTAAAAACAATTTAGATGGTAAATTTTTGACCGGCCCTACTGTAGTGTACTTAGCACAATGGGGTTCTGACCTTAGCTGGGCCACCTAGGTGCTACCATAGTACAAATAAATATACTACTTTGGAAAGGTGGGTTATGTAAAACATAGATAATGTGTACATGTTTTCTGCATAGAATCTTTATGACTATATTAACTTGAGAAGAATGGGAAGATTTTGGCTTTGAGAACTGCACAAATAAGAGTATGAAAGCTCAACTATTGATGCAAGGATAATATGGGAATGGGAGTGTTCCCAGGATCTAACTGATTCAAATGGTTCATTATACGTGGTTCAAAAAAGAACCAGATAAGTTCATGGAGGATAAGTCCATCAGTGGCTACTAGCCAGGATGGGCAGGTATGGTGTCACTAGCCTCTGTTTGCCAGAAGCTGGGAGTTGGCAACAGGGAATGGAACACTTGATGATTACCTGTTCTGTTCATTTCCTCTGGGGCACCTGGCACTGACCAGTGTTGGAAAACAGAGTACTGGGCTAGATGGACCTTTGGTCTGACACAATATGGCTGCTCTTATGTTCTTATTGCTCTGGACCGGTGGTCCTCAACTGCGGCCCGCTTGTGGCCCAATCAGCACACAGCTGTGGCCCATGTGACATCCTCAGGGCCATACAGGTAGTATATATATTGTGTGGATGTGGCCCACATAACACAGAGAGCTGCATAGGTGGCCCACAATGGTAAATAGGTTGAGAATCACTGCTCTGGACACTGTCACAGACGTCTTGTCCACAGTGATGGTATTTCATTAGCTTTAAGAGGCTAAAGTGCCTTTTCAAAATGTGGGTGTTGCTGCACATCTAAGGTTTACACAGAAATTAAATCCAATAAGCTCATAAAAAAGACCCCACTGGGTCAGAACAATGGTCCATCTAACTCTGTAATCTGTCTTCCGATAGTGGCCAATGCCAGGTGCTTCACAGGGAAAGCTCTGGAGACCTAACAATTTAGAAATGCAAAATATTTATGTAAACTACATTTTATACTGTTAATTTAGACCAAACACTATTGAATATTATGTACATATGAGTCCTCAAAGAGACATATGTGTATGTAGCAGTAAGCAAACATACCCATTATTTAATAGAAGAGAAAAATCTTAAAAAGGTGGGATTTTCAAAAGTGCTTGGTTTTGGTCTAACTCTGCTTGCACTGAAGTCAATGGAAAAAATTCTATTGTTTTCACTGGGAGCAGCCAGGCCAATGCTTAGCACTTCTGAAAGTCTCATCCAATTTCACCAATTTGAAGATAAAGGTTGCTTATAAAATTAACTGGTCTCCTGAGCAGAGATTGGAAAAGGAGTTCAATTAAAAATAACCAAGATGAACTTGTCCAGAACTCAAAAGGCCATTTGAGATGGAAAACGTTAGTTAACTTTTCCTATTCTTACATCTCACAGAATACTTTCTAGATTTCACTCAGAACTCTAAGCAGAAAATGCAATAACTATACACAAACAGTGTAAAGCTATATTCTGGTATTTCATATTCAGATGATATTTCTAATTTAGAGAAGAGTTGGACATTTCAAATCTCAAGAGCCTGTCCAGGGAAAAACTGCATAATCTGCAGTTATGACTTTTCATATGCAAAGGGCAAACGTTTTATTAAAAGTGACATTTAGAATAAGGGAACAAAACAAAAATGAACAAAAGCAAAATCTCTGTGACAGACACACAGATGGGGTCTCATCTGACAGTCTGTACTGAGCCCTAAGAACAGTATGGCTGCTTAACTATGCCCACATGGACATTGCTAGAAGTTTCCAGATGCCGTACACATGACGCAAGAGGCATAACAGTTTCATAACTGCTTGTTAATTTTGTTTCGTGCCCAGAACAAGTGCTTGGGAACTTCCAGCACTGTATATCCATATCGCCTCACTTCCCACAGCCTCCTACAATTACTCTCCTTTTCAAGAGGAAAAACTTAGACACCTATGTTCCAGATCCATTTGGGCTCCTCTACTGGCAGATTTTTATGAGTGGGATCCAGCTACAGCATCCCCAAGTATTTAAAGCCTCTGGAGTCTGTGCAGAGACCAAGTACTGTCACTGTCTTGATGTCCCCAGGCACATTTGCAGTGCAGATCCTCTGTCTAGGTAGCTGCAGCCAGAGGACCGCCTCCCCAGACTCTGGAACCAGTGCTGACTCCTCCATAGCTTAAACATGCCCTCTCTCAGCATTTTTCCAAAGGTATGAACCCTCTGGTTTCTCTCTTCAAGAGGATACATAGTAGGTGCAGCATAGAATTCTGCAAAGTGTCCTGTGTATAACACATTATTGCTCTTTATTATTTTTTTATAGATCTGTGTGATTAAGTAAATCCTACCTATACTTTCTTACCTCAACTTCCTCAGCACTCCAGAGCATTCTTTGGGCTGGGATCACCAGCCTTTGGGACGATCCAGAGTCCTTCAGCTTCAGGGCATGGATTGTATTCTGAAACCTGGAGCCTTCTCTCTCTCTCTCTCTCTAGGTCAGGGTGCCTCCTCTCACTTTGACCAGGTTGAACCCTTCCTTCTTCCTGCCTGAATTTCCTGTGTGTCTTGCCTCAGTCTGTTTATATAGTCCCCTGCCAACACCTTGGTTTCTTTGTTCTGTGTCTGGTAACTTTCTACTCCCCAGACTCCTGCCCACTGCTGTCAGGTAAGAAAACGCATTTTCTGGGCACAAGCCACCTTTTGTTCCAAGCTGTTTCCACTGCAGCAGGTGGTCATGGGGATCTAATGATCCACTGTTGTCCCTACTTTGGCAAACACATGACACAACCAGGAGCTCGCAGTGAATACGGAAGGGCATTCAGGATACTATAAAAGCTGATGTAACAATTTTATAATAGCAACCAGGATTATCAAGTTGTACAGACAGATTTTCCAAGTTGTCACAACCTGCCAGAGAGGCTTGGAGGTCAGACACATTGGAAAACTTCAGTCTCTCATATGTAGGTTGGTGTGCATATGCATAATATATATCATTCCATCAGTCGCATGACTCTTCCTTCTCTCGCTAACATTTCCCAATCTCAAATTCCAAAGATAGCCACTATCCACTTTTGCTTGAAATTTCAAAGGCACACAGTGTAGAGTGACAAGTGGTTCCCCCCCACCACACCCCATATTTACACAATTTAAAGTAGGGGGAAAAGTATCATTAGATTAAATGAAAAACTTTGCATTTCACAAAGCACACTCTCTAAAAACCAAATGATGAAACTGAGTAAAATCCAAAACAAATGGTTATTGCTTCTCTCCAGTCCTAGTGACTACTATTTTTTGCTTTGACATTAAACCTTTTGCTTTGGCATGAGCCTCATGCATTCTTTATCTGTTCTGTGTAGGCCAGGCACAGTGTGGACTCACTCTGAGTGTATGTGACTCATGCCATTGCTTATACAAACCCTTCCAATTTGGGCAGGGCCATGGCCCATGAAGCTTTCAGAAGAAGCCTGCAATACTGTTTGTACAGAGAGAATAAGATATTGTGCACTCTTCAAAATATATAATTCTCATGACTAGCACAGAAGTCATCAAACTTTCACAGGCTCTTCTTTTAACCTCATTGCTTTGTGAAATCATCATTTTACATATAGCCCCTAAGTCTTTTATTGGATGAGTATTTCAAATATTAGTTCCTCCTTTACCTTGGTGGGTCCTGTGCTTATTGGTGGATTTGCTTGCCTCACAGATTCACCCAGTGGGTCAGGAAACAGCCTAGAGACCTTTCCCTCTGGTAAAAGCCACAGTCCAGGTCAATTCCTCCTGTATTTGATCAGGAGTTGGGAGGTTTAGGGGGAACCCAGGCCCACCCTCTACTCCAGGTTCCAGCCCAGGACCCTGTGGACTGCAGCTGTCTAGAGTGCCTCCTGGTACAGTTGCACAAAAGCTACAACTCCCTGGGCTACTTTGCCATGGCCTTCTCCCAACACCTTTGTCCTCACCACCAGACCTTCCTCCTGATGTCTGATAACGCTTGTACTTGTCAGTCCTCCAGCAGTATGCCTACTCATTCTCAGCTTCTTGCATGCCTCTTGCTCCCAGTTCCTCTCACACACTTCTTCTCCTCTGGCTCCCTTTGGCCTGACTGGAGTGAGCCCTTTTCTAGCATCAGAAGGGCCTTAATTAGAGTCAGGTGCTTGACAGCCTCATCTGACTCTTAGTAGGTTAATTGGAGTCAGGTGTTCTCATTAGCCTGGAGCAGCCCCTGTTTGGGTCACTCAGGGAACAGAAAACTGCTTATCCAGTGGCGAGTATATCTCCCTTCGACTACTCTGCTGTTCCCAACTGGCTTAGGTCTATCACTATATATATATATAGTTTAAATAGTCTAAATACAAATCAGAAACATGGCATAAAACATTCAGTTGAAAAAAAACTTGGTAAAGGCTATTAATCTATTCTCATGAATCTGCTAGAGAAACTAAACTGAGAATAAAGCAGAAGATGTGTTATTGTTGCCATGGTCACCAGTTAAAATGACAACTGAAGGATAACAATAGATGTTGGAAAAAGAGTCACTTCTATTACTCAGCCTATTTTAATGCTCAGATCACAGATTCACCCTTTGCAGAGGGAAATTCTTGAAACAGGGCTAGATTCTCTAGTTCAGCCTGACTCTTCTCTGCACAAGACTTAGGAGGGTGGGGCAAAGGAAGCTCCAACCCACCTTCGCAGCCCCACTGCCCCTCAGTTGGCTCACCACTGGGATGATCTCTCAAAGAAGTTTAAAGAGAGAACTATATAGACACACTGGGGAAGCTGAGGAGATGTGGCCAGTGGGTCTTCAAATGTTGTGGAGCTGCTGGCCTCAAGCCTTGCAGAGGGACATTTGACAGGTTGTGTCTACTGTACAGCCCCTCCAAGGCTATAAAATTTGGCTGCCTCATATGCTTCAGACCCTGCCCTGGGAGTGGGGAAGGATTATATCCTCTCTAACCCTCATGTAGCTTCTTGTGCCAAACTGGGGAATTTTTATATTGGGGAGCTGTAAGTGTGCTGAAATTAGGTTAACTTGGAAGATAGAATTAATTCTATCAGTCCAGAGCCCCTGAAGTAGAAACAGTGATTTTGGTTCTGCTGCCACAGAAAGAAGTTATCTGGATACCTGGTTTGGCTGTGGCAAAGTTCAGGCAGGTTTGGATAACTGGGTCTGATCTGGATCCTCCTCTAACTTCAGATCCTTCATCTTGGTGTATTTCAGTAGGAATTTTAGCAGACACCCAATGCTTTCCCTCCCTCTTTATATGCTTTTGTGCCCATTTTATTCCCTGCAAAGTCACTTTCCTTACTACCCAGCTTAGCTGTGAAAAGCTTCTTCTTCCTACACCGTAAATAGATGTAAATCTATTTAACAGCATAGCACTAGATTTTCCTGCTGCATATTACAGAACTAGAAGCCTTTAATATTTGCCACATAGCTGAATCATTTTTACAGTCAGTCAACTTTCCTATTCTCCTTAGTACCCCAAAATAATTCCTAAGTTGAGCCAGTTAATATCCTCTTATTAAAGAGTGTCTGAAAGCACTTCAATTGCATGCACACTAAGGAAGGTTTCCTTTTCACTTTCCCCTTCTATCCTTTTCATTCAGTGTTCCAGTTCAATGGTTTTTCCATTTCTTTTTCCAGTGAGCTCATTTTAAACCACCAAATGGTTTCTTACTGTTAGATCCTCTGTTCATTTCTTCCATTTCTGTATCTTAACTTTCTTTTCCGCCATTATACATATTAGGATGCGTCACCATCTTTTAGCTAGCAAGCTGTTCCTCATTTTCTTCTGTATGGATCTAATGTATGCATTTCTGTAACCATTTTTACACTTTTTTTCCCCAGAGCAGATTTTTTCCTCACTTGCATGTTTGTTAACTACAAATTAAAAAAAAATTGCTGAAAGAGCAACAAACAGTCTCTGGCTTTGACTTCTTTAGTTAAATTTAAAACAAAACATATTCCTCAGATGAAAACAGGATGCACTGTGCATATTTTTTCGCATAAAGATCAGTTTCAGAACTGAGCTTGAAATCCAGATTCTTTCCTAAATTAATCTTTGTGCTGTTTACACTAAAGATATGAATCAGGGTGTCTAATAAGTTGATATTTAAGTTCATTCATTGTTTCTAAATGGGCTGTGAAGACTGTTTCCTGTGAGAAGTGGCTGGGGGGGGGAAGAGGGAGATACATCATCCCCTGCACACAGGTACTATATTAGAATGGATTTACAGATCTGCTTTGATTAAGATGTCCTGAAGGGATAACAAACATAAAATAATCTATAAAAACCTCTGAAGAGCCATAGAATTAACTATTCTGATAGTGGAGTTTTAACCACTAAATATTGAGAAACAGCTAGCAAACCCTGAAGACGATAAACTGAAAACCAATGGAGGAATATCAGAACATTTGAAATGTTTACTGTACAGAGGAGTATGGGGAGCGGAGAACTGTTCAGAAGGGTGATGGGCTCATCAGCTCAGGATCACCATCAGCTCAGGATTAAACAAAGACTGTGAATGGCTTGCTAATTACAAAACCAGTTTCTCCTCCCTTGGTTTTCACACCTCAACTGCTAGAACAGGGCCTTATCCTCCCTGATTGAACTACCTCATTATCTCTAGCTTGCCTGCATATATATACCTGCCCCTGGAAATTTCCACTACATGCATCTGACAAAGTGGGTATTCACCCACGAAAGCTCATGCTCCAAAAAGTCTGTTAGTCTATAAGGTGCCACAGGATTCTTGGCTGCTTTCACTTTTTTTTAAAACCACTCCACCACTGATCAAAGTCAGATTTTCATCAGCAAACTATAAATCAGATGGCAAAATAAAATCTAAGCAACTTGCAAGTATTTTTATGGATTAATCTCAATTCTCCTCTATTAAGGTTACAGATAAGGAACTGAGGCACAAAGAGATTAAATAGCTTGTCTAAATCACACAGGAAGGCTGTGACAGAACCAAGCACTGCTCAGATCTTCTGAGTCCCAGTCCTTAAACACAAAACCATCCTTTCTCCGAGTACATTATCATGCTATCGCAGTTATATAACAGTATCCTAGTAACTATAATAATCTTCAGATGCAGGTATCAAACAGTTTATCACAACTCTCCTTGGTTTTTATCAGAAAGAAAATTCACACATTAGCAGATAGTCCAGTTAACAAGCAAGGCTATATTGCTACAAGACTATATATTTTCAATCTCTAGTCTGCTTCCCAAGATTTTTTAGAAAGACTGTATCAATTAACTTGGATTCTTTGACAATTCCACAGTTGCTGACATTTGGGCTAGATTATGTTTTTTATGCCAGAGCCGCACATGGAGGGCTGAGCAGAATGGAACCACCTTAGGAGAAGAACTGGCAGAGGTGAAAGTAAGCTGGTCTGGTCTGGTATGGTGTACTGGCAAGAGCCAGTATGCCGTGCCAGACTGGACCAGCTTCCCCAGCAGTGATTTAAATGGCTCAGTGCTCTGGCTGCTGCGGGGAGCCCCAGATCCTTTAAAGCTTTGCCGGACCTCCGGCAGCCTGGCTCAGGCAGGGATTGAAAGGGCCCGGAGCTCCGTGGTGGCCGGAGCCTTGGGCCCTTTAATTTGCCCCTGAGCTCCTAGACACCTCTGCAGCTGGTAGCTCTGGGGTGATTTAAAGGCCCTGGGGCTCCCAGCCACAGCCGGAGCCTCAGGGCTTTTAAACCTTGAAAGTTGAGGCCACGCCTCTGCTCAGGACTCCAACATACTGGCAAGTCCTTTAAGTTACTTTCACCCTTGAGAACTGGGTAGACTGTGCCTCAGAGTCCCTCTCTCTGAGCTTCTCCATATGCGTGGGTGTGAACAATTATTGTTCCCCTTGCTGTACCATGCTTATACAAATGTACAGCGAGGGTCATGGCTTGCTTCTATGTTCTAGCCTCTCTCTCAGGGCCAGTGCAACCATTTAGGTGGACTAAGCGGTTGCCTAGGGCGCCAAGATTTGGGGGCTCCAAAAAGCAGCGCCCCCCAATTTTTTTTAAATTGTTGAGCAGCTGCTGCTGCTGGGACAGAGAGGAAGTCTGAGCTGCTGGTGGCAGCGGCAGCCGGCAGCCCAGGGCCCCCCCCCCCCGGGTCAGTGCGCTGCCACAGCAGCCAGCAGCCCAGGGCCCCCCCCCGGGTCAGTGCGCCGCCGCAGCAGCCGGCAGCCCAGGGTGTCCCCGTGGGTCAGCGCGCCACCGCAGCAGCCCAGAGGTTTGGGCTGCCTGCGGCGCACTGACCCAGGGGAATCCCTGGGCTGCAGGCAGAGGCTCAGAATCCCTCTCCCTCCCAGAGCAGGGGCTCCAGCCTGTGCTATTTTTCTCGTTGCCGGCGGGGGTGCCGGCATCTGGGCAGAGCTGCACAGCTCTGCTTAGGGCACGTGGCAGGAGCCCTGCAAGGGCATTGCGACACCAGGGCTTCTGGAGGAAAACGGGGGCTGCCCCCTGGCTCAGCCTCCACGTCAGCCCCAGCAAGGGGCATGGAGAAGAAAAGAGCCTCAGCGGTGGTCTGGTGGAGTGAAGGAAGAAAGAGGACCCCGATGCTCATGAGTTGGGCAAGGTAAGCAAGTGCTTCCCCACAGCTTGGCCTCAGGTGCCTGTGCTCCTGCCCCCTTGGTCCTTGGCTGGTCCCTGCTGCTGCTCCCCTTGTGCCTGGATGGCTGGAGAGAACATCAGCCTGCAGAGCTGAGCTGCCTCAGTGCCCCCAGGCACCCCCCTGACCTCATCCCCCCCACAGCCCTGAATCCCAGCTCCGAGCCCAGTCCCTCTGAGCTGGAAATCCCCTCACCCCATCCCCCCCACAGCCCTGACCCCTAGCTCCGAGCCCAGTCCCTCTGAGCTGGAAACCCCCTCACCCCATCCCCCCCACAGCCCTGACCCCCAGCTCCGAGCCCAGTCCCTCTGAGCTGGAAACCCCCTCAACCCATCCCCCCCACAGCCCTGACCCCCAGCTCCGAGCCCAGTCTCTCTGAGCTGAAAACCCCCTCACCCCATTCTCCCCACAGCCATGAGCCCCGGCTGACAGATAGTGTCCCTAACACAGTTATTGCTCTTCGCATCCTCTTGACTCTTCCAGTTTCTGTGGCCAGTGGTGAGCGAAGCTTCTCGAAACTCAAGTTGATAAAAACATACATGCGAACATCAATGTTGCAACAAAGACTTGTTGGGCTATCTACCTTGTCACTAGAACATGACATTGCTCACAGCATTGACTTGGAGGAACTTGTTTCTAAATTTGCTAAACTTAAAGTGTCGAAACATAAATTCTAAATTATAACATGTTACTCTGTGACCGTGTATTGTGTATAATGTATGTGATTTTTGAAGGGCGGGGGCGCAAGATGGAAGTTTCGCCTAGGGTGCAAAATATCCTTGCACCAGTCCTGCTCTCTCTCCACCACTGTTTGGCAACATGTTCGCTGGGAGGACAAAGGACGAGCAAGCCCTGTTCCTCCGGAGTATACGGAGCGCAGAAATCTGCACAGCTACCCAAGATAGAAGGAGAGTTTCTTGTGAATCCTCTGTGTCCATGATTCCCCCCACAATCAGCCTCTGAGATGTTTTCAGCCACACCTTCTGATTTCTCAGCTCTCTCTGTGTGTGTAATTACCGCAGGCTTCTAAAATGTTTTGAATTAGCAGATATCTGCACTATTTCTTAGATTCCTAGGCTAGAAGGCACCATTGTGATCATCTAGTCCAGAAGTTCTCAAACTGTGCATTGGAAACCCAAAGTGGGCTTCAGGGCTCAGGATTTGACTTCAGCCTTGGATGGCGGGGCTCAGGTTACAGGTCCCCTGCCTGGGGCTTAAGCCCTTGGGCTTCGTCTTTGCCCCCACCCCCCGAGCTGGGGTAGTGGGGCTTAGAAAGGTTCAGGCTTCTGTCCCCCTCCCGGGGTTGTGTAGTAATTTTTGTTGTCAGAAAAGAGTGGCAGTGAAATGATGTTTGAGAACCTCTGGGCTTGACTTCCTCTCTAACACAAGCCATAGAACTTCCCCAAAATAATTCCCAGAGCAGATATTTTACAAAAGCATCAAACTTTGATTTAAAAATTCTCAGTGATGGTGATTCCACCTCAACCCTTGGTAAATTGTCCCATTGGTTACAGTAACTATCTGACTTACCAAAGCACTATAAGCTTCCCTGGATGAGCTGCTCCTATGAGGACCGATTCACAGCACAGTAGCACTCACTGAGTTTCCTTCAATGTCTTTTGTCAAGAGGGATGCAGCTCTCTGCCCCTACATGTAGGAGGAGTGATTTCTGACCAGACGTCACAGTAGGTTCTGCATAAGTTTATGAATTAATATCCTGAAGGCCTAAGGGAGGGGGTGTGACCATTCTCAGAGTACCCAGGAGTGTGAGTCATCTTGTTATCCCCTGCCTCCAAAGAGAGGGAGTCTTTCTTGTGGTAGCTGAACGTCAGCTCCCTGACATTGCCAGCCCTTAAGCCAGTCTCCTTTGGGCTCTGCCAACCCTTCCTTCTCCGTGCAGATTAATAATAGGTGCATCCCAATCCTCAAGTCCCTTTGAATTGTTCCCCTGTGATATCTACCCCTGAGATTG
The DNA here is from genome assembly GCF_025201925.1 of Gopherus flavomarginatus. Taxonomy (NCBI): domain Eukaryota; kingdom Metazoa; phylum Chordata; order Testudines; family Testudinidae; genus Gopherus; species Gopherus flavomarginatus. The sequence goes on along the minus strand of NC_066620.1, from coordinate 71,713,751 downwards.
GCTACTCACAGAAATTCCAGATCCTCTTCACCCATAGGTACACAGTACTTCAATTTAGCAGTTTTACCTGAAATGCTGTGTGGTTTACAGGACCAGTTGATTGTGAGCATTTAATAAAACAGACGGTTTATTTAAGAAAAAATAAAAAAGTAACCAGAAACAAGAAAGAGTTTTGGAAACAAGTGGTTACAATACAAAATAAAACAGACCACAAACCTGGGTCTACATTTGTCGGTAGTTAACTTTCCTATATAATAAAGAAGATTCTTCCCTCCCCAAGTTTAGTCTCTTGCAAAGCTGGCTTGTTTCTCAATAACCAGGATCCAAACAGTTCATGAAAGCACCCTCTTGTCCCAGGGGTTTTCCTTAGTGAATGATACAGAGGGTCTTCTTTTGTGTCATACTGAAAATCTATGCATAGATTCTAGCGATGAATAGAAACAGAATATTGCTTTCTTTCTATTGATAGCCAGGGTGGAACCCCTGTCTTGTTGTAAAGTTGTGTTTTATTTTTGTAACCTCCTCAAGTGGTTTCAGACGTTTGTTGTTGCCTTTCATTTTTCCCATTCAGAGTCTTAGTATTGTGCAAGGCACACAATTGAACCTTGCATTGCATCACTAGCCAGACAGTTTGAGGTGACAACCTCCCAAATGGGCCATTATGAGACATCCTGGTGACTAATTATTACTTTCTACTGCACATCCATAAAGCATAATTTAAATATGAATATATTATTCCTTAAATATTATCTGTACACACAGCACACTATGATTATCAATCTTGACAAGTTACAAGATTTTGGTAGCTAGCTCATGTGATATCCCTTATGGACAAATACCCTGCAAAAATGTTTAGTGTAATGAGTTTGCCAGACCTGAGGTGAGAGCTGTTTACAAAGAACAGGGGACATTTTGCCCAGGGATCTGTGTCACAGAGGGAGGAGGGAAATCCCACCTCAAAAGCCAACCATTCCCTGGTTCCACAGCCTCCTTCTTCTAGATCAGAGGAGACATTCTCAGTGGGGCTATAATGGAGTGGCTGTTCCATGTAGTTGGTGGAAGTAGGGGTGATGCCACAGCAATATCAGTCTTGTTTTCTGTGCCTCCTGTCCATTTCTGGATCTGCCTGGTTCTTTTCCTTAAAGAGGGATATTTTTTACTTTTATTTATTTATTTTTTGGGGGGTAGAGGGTATTTTACAGATGGTATTATTCAATAAATAACTAAATAATACCAGTGTACAGCAGGTCTTAACCTTTTCCGTCCTGGAATCCTCTTACTCTTATCAAGGCAGAACCCACCTAGCACCCTTCTCCCATGTAAGCAATATAAGGAAAGCAGGGTGTCTGCAACCCCCTGACACCGAGTAATGGCTGGTCCCTAGATGACACAAACCCATGGTTGAGAATCCATGCCATCATTCTAGGGCTTGTTTACTTGAGGACACTTAGGAAAGTTAATCAAAATTAATTAAAGGTGTGAATTTAAAATGGATTCGTTAATTTGAATTAAACCCTTGTGTGGAAACCTCATTCAGAATTAAAATAGCCTTAATTTGATTTAGTTTTATTCAAATAGAATTTGAAAAGTAAATTAACATAATCCAAATTGAGGCCACTTTAATTCTAAACGTGTAGACAAGCCCTTAGAGTACTGAAGAACATTGGAATTTAAATCACTTGATGTAAAATTCCATTTCTCTATCTCATCATAACTACCAATATGATGTTCTTAACTTTATATGCATTTACACACATTATAAAGGAAGAAAAACTGAAGGTTGGACAATTTATTTCCATCAATCATTAAATTACTTGTGAATAAAACTTGTTATTATCTGAGCAAATCTCTTCATCATCTTGCTCTCACCCAGCTATTGCCTGGCGGGCCAGCATGACCTGACCATCACAGAATAAGGATGAGAGGGAAAAGAAAGCCAGAGATGAGTGAGCTGAGTCTGGCTTATACAGGCCTCAGACTACTCCCAGCAGCCTCTGAGAGGATTGGTTAAGTAGATCCAGCTGCATAGGGTTTTTCCCTTTTTTCTTTCCCTCCCCCCATGTGACAGTTCACTCTGTCACACTGTCATATACTGAACCGTCAGTCAGATGCATTATATGCACTTCAGAGATGGTCTCTGGTTCCAGGATGTCTGCATTAATTTATGGATCATGATTGAGAAACAAAAGTGGATATTTAGATGATCAACTTCACAACATGCATTTCTCATTTTCTTTTTCTTCCAAACTGGAAGTCAGTTATTTTTTTTCTGATTAACACATTCCTTTATCAACTATAATTTGCAACCATTAAATTAGATTGCTTCCTGTTAATCTTCCCCTGCTTCAAACCCATTATGCAGAGAAATAACGTAAACTTTCAAAATTAGACTTTGAGAGTGCCAGTCTTGGAGCTAGAGGGAAAAAAAATACTGTTTTAATAAAAAGTCTTTCCATCATACTGAATCTTAAAGCAATACAAAGCTTACAATATTTTTTTAAAACACCAGAAATATTTCTATAATAAATGGGAAATCTTTTCATTAATGGGAAGAAATAAACATTACATCAAAGCTGATGGCATTTTCAAATGCCTCATTTCTATGGGCTTGACAGGCATTTCAGCACTAAAGGCAGCCTCTGGCAAGGATGCTGAGAAGCAAGCAGTAGCATTTGAAATCTTAATTTATGTCCCAATATAAAGTTTATAGGGCTGGATAAAAAAGTAGGCTGTAGAAATATTAAGAGCCAGCTTTGGTGTTAGCCTGATTAATATCTCTTTGAATAGAACTTATGTTACAACAATTCACGGAAGACACTAACGGATAGATTTAAATAGCAAAGCCAAGTCATTTTTGCCAGGCAGTATGCATAATGTATGCCCTATGCATCCTCCAAAACTACCTCATGTTCAAAAATTGTATCACTCATAAGGTCCTGTTATCCGGATGGACGTTTGTGAACAGTGATGCCTGCTGCATTCAGATACAGTTCTTCTTGTGGTTTTCTAAAGGCCTTGGCAGAAAGCAATTACAGCTGCAGCACATTTAGAGAAAAATTGATATAAATTATAAACTGACTGTAGTTTTTAGTGTATAGATAAAACCAGTAACCCCTACATTGAATAGTTGACTCTCTGCTATTATATTATATTCTGCTGTCAGTCACTTATTTTTAACTTTCAAGGCAGTAGCTGGAAAGTTCCAAATCTAGTCAGGATAGAAATATGTTAACTCTGCTAGTGAGGTATAAAATATGTACAACTGGTGAAATCCGCCACGTGTATATTACCTGCTTTTTAGTATGGTTTGAGAAAATGGTCATTGCTGGATCCCATTTGTCTGTTCATTCATGAAATAAAGGACTTCAGGCATGAAAAAAATGAATAAAAGTATGAACGTTTCAAAAAATTCCTGGCTCATATGTTTTCATTCCAAGGTTTCTCAATGAGGCATCAGGTTTTAGGGAGGGTTTAGCATTAGGATTTTTTTGTGGTTTATCATGATGGTATTCTTTTCAGAATTCATTCTCATTTACAAGCTCCCATTTGTAATAAATATCCTTATAAATGTCTACTCTGCATCAGAGAGACTTCTGTAATTCTGACTTTTTGCTTTTGCTCAGAACCATTTTAGACCTATGGAATCTCAGCAAGTCACTTCTCCAGCAACACGGTGATCCTCCAGCTGTGATGTATGGACTATCTGTGGTCCTCAGAGCACCAACAGGTGGTTCAGAAAGAGATGCACAAGGTGCTCCTCCTCCTTGTTTCTGCTGCCAAACTGAACAAAATATGTTAAAAGTATGTTAAATATTTGTCCTGTGTTACATTTCTAGGTCAGCAATTGCTGTCCTTGCCACAGGTATATTATGCAGTCATAAATGAGAGTGGACATGAACCCAGCATTCACACATTGGTAGGGAAGTGTACAAGAGACAATCTCTCTACGATGCTGTAGTCCACACTATGAAAATCTTTGAGAACCCCTAGCCTAGTGGTCAGGAAATGAGACTGAACCCTAATTCCAGCTGTGATGTTGACTTGCTGCATAGACTTGCGTCAGTCACTGCAACTCTTTGTCTCATTTCTTTGCTCAGCTCACAGTCACTGGTGAATTTGTGTAAAGCACTGGCAATGTGATATGCTACAATATGTACAAAGCATTATTATTATAGCAATGGTGCTAGAAGCAACCTCTCTAGTGAAGAATGTAAAACCATTTGTAGTTTAAGTGCTCACCATTAAAAATGTATCACAGAGTGGCAGGCCCTTAATTTGCCACGGTAGTTGCATTACTTATTTTAACTTATGTAATCCTTCTGCCCCTCTGAGTTGGCAGCAACAAGGGCAGCATTCAGTATCCAGGGGTTCCATTTCAATAACACAAATGCAAAACCGGCTCGAGCCCCCACCCAGTGACCTGGGACAATTACATACCAATGCCCCCCAGGCGTCTCTAGGAGGCAATACTTCCCCACTCGCAAGCACGGAGTCCGAGTATAGCAAAATCCTTTTAATAAAGGAGGGAAACAATGCGGCATCACATTGGAGAAACACCACAAACAGGATTATAACACAAACCATAAGAAAAAAACCCACCTCCAAGTACGTTTGGCAATGTCCTTTCCCCCTTAGGGTCTTAAGTCCAATCACTCCAAAGTCCAACAACCCAAAAATCTCTGTCTCTGGTCAGTGCCACTCCAGAGTTCAAAAGTTTATCTGCAGAGTTCCCCCCCGCATCCTGGGTTGAAATGGGGGGGGGCATACACAGGGCATTAAGGGGCACCTTACGTGGGCCAGGGGCCAACTGCTCCACCTTTCCGTGGAGTTCTGCTGCAGCCTTCACGACGACCGGCTCCACTCCACCAGCTGTGCCGCTCCTCCAGCCGACCCGTGAACCGCTCCAGCCATCTCCGCAAACTGCTCCACTCCTCTCACTGTTCCGTGGGCTGCTCCAACATGCTGCAACTGCTCCGCTCTGCCAGCTGCTTAACGATAGATCTTGAGGCTCCCCACTGGTGCACCATTGGCCCAATGTGAATTCAGCTCAGCAGCCTCTAAATGGACTCCTAATGGATTCAAAATTAGCTCTGCTCTTCAACAGTGGAGATAGGAGGATGTGCAATTGGTGTTCTAGGCCCTCAAAGGGAGCCTATACCATCAGGTATACACACCACTCCCCAACTTCCCTCAATTCACTGGGTTTTGGCACCCATGTCCCTTGTCTAGCAAGTGCTACTTAATTGATGGTGAGACATCTCCGTCATAAAGCAGTCTCATAGTCCCTCATTCACATAATCAAGGTGACAACATTTTATTCCTCCTGCCCCAATAACAAAGAAATTGGGGATCCCAGAGCTGTCAAAATAACTATCCCAGGCTGCCGTGGGCTATGCTAGGTGAGGTGGGTGTGCCAATGCAAATACCTGAAATTCCTTTCCACACTCCCCATAATTCACCACCAGATTTCAGGGTAGAGCTCATCCTGACTCTGCTTACACTTACAAGGAAACACTATATATAGCATAGCAAGGTCAAACACCAAAGTGTGGAAATGGCAACCACTACAACCACTCCCTCCCAACTCCTCTCTTCCCCCACCCCACAACACACACCCTCCTTTTTCACATGCTGATTATATTCTGAAAGAAAAAAAAACATCTCTGGAGCTGAAAATTGCCACGCTTGGTCTCTAAGTGAAGGTGACTTTCAGCTGAACATATTCCCTCAAACGATTTGGGGTTATGGGATAACTTCCAATATTAGAGGGTTGTGCACAGACAGGTGCAGTGTATTGTCAGGGCAGGAGGCTGCAGAGGTAGTGGGTTTTCATGGCAGCCAGTGTGGTATTCTGGGTGCAGACAGGACACCATTTCATTTGTTTTGTGATTTCCTTTGGTATATTGGGCTTTCTGGGGAACTGCACAAAGTGGGATAGCCGCAGGCCGCTGATAACATTTCTTTTACCCATAGGGACCTGTGGGAGGACCAGTAAACACGATCAATATCCGAAATCAACTATGTTTAAGAGTCACAGCTCACTCTCATAGAAAGACATGCATAGCCCTTGTAGAAGACTCAGCCTGAAAGGGGAGGGGTTTGGAAGGTGTGGTGCTTTTCAGAGGCTTGAGATTCCCCAGAGTGCTGCAGTCAATACACAAGTAGCTGTGCCATAGTGCACATTAACAGCTCTGTTTCCATTGCCTTTTCAGCTCCACTTCAACCGGCTGGAAGCTGATCTGCAAGCAAGTGGAAAAGATGCTACTAAAGTGTTTAATCATGTAGGATCCTACACCAGAGCTGTAACAAGGATTTTTTGCTCCTGAGGCAAGGGCCAACTCCAGGCTCTTCGGGGGCAATTCGGTGGCAGGTCCCTGAATCCCTCTCAGAGAGAAGGACCCGCCACTGAATTGCTGCTGAAGAATGAATGAAGCGGCGGTGGCAATGCGGCAGCAGGTCCTTCTGTCTGACAGAGACTCAGGGACCTGCTGCTGAATTGCCACCGAAGAAGTGGCAGCGATAGAGCGCCCCTCCGCTTTGCACACCTGAGGCAAATGACTCACTCACCTCACCCTTGTTACGGCACTGTCCTACACATTCTGCTCTATATCAGAAAGCTCACTCTTGATGGGAGGAGGTTAGGGAGTGGGGCTGAAAGGTAACTTCTTAGTGATCTCAGCACTGTGTGGAATGACTAATGAGTGAGGAGTGTAATGCAAATTGTGAGATCAAGGATAGAGCAAAGTGAAGAAGGTGCTAGAGAGGAAGACCAAGCAGAGGGTAAAAGGGAGGAAGTGGTAAAGAGAAGGTAGAGGGAAAGAAAACTGGTGGAAGAGAAAGAGAGCCAAGAGGAAAAGGAGGATGCAGGGGGATAGAAGGGGCAAGAAGAGGGCAGAAGGAAAAAATGGGTATGAAGGGGGCCAAGGAGGGAACAGCATTAAAGGGAAAGGAAGGGACAAAGGGGGAGGGGCAGGGAGAGGGAAAAGAAGGGCCAAACAAAAGAAGGGTGTTAAAAGAAATTGGAAAGAGAATTAACTGAGAGCGAGATTTAGAGAGAGAGGAAGAAAAGCAGAAAGAGTCAAACTGAAGGGAAGCAAACACTTGAAAAAAGACAGAAAATTTCCTTCAGTTCATTCAAGGGGCAGGTGTTTGCAGATGGTCAAAGAACCTGGCATCTCTATCTCAGTAATTCTCCAGTAATTCAGTAGCTCAGGATCATCAATAGCCTTCTTATCTTCTTCTACCCATCATGTTTGGCCTCACCTCTTCCTGACCTAAGCTGACAACAGGAGAAACAGAGGTGCTCCCAGCTGTACATAAGCAAGTCATTCTGTACCAGGTTCCACTTTTGTAAATAACATCTATCACAGCAGTTGACAAAAGTGACGTAAAATACCATGGAGGATGATAAGCCCATCTCCCCCACTGTGCTGAACAGAGAAGATTTATATCTTTTTTTCCCTATTTTCTTGAACACTGAGCCTGTGAGGGTTGCAGGGTCGGGGTGTCTCATAGTTTTTTCACAAGTATATAAAGCATTTTTACTGCATAAATTCTGACTTCTTGTATCCTGCTATCTATCTCTGAAATTCCTATTATCATCGTGTCTGAGCACAAAATGTACTGTAACTTAATTCTCTGAAATATTTCTAATAAAGTTCAAATGTCTACAGGAATGTGAGCTGAGAATGTTACGTAAAGATTATCTGGCAATTTTCATGATACAAAATTTTTATATACTTGCCATCCAATTACAGAGTAGTTTCATTATAACTGAAAAGTTATTAGCAGTACATAGAATGAAAGTTTATAGGGAAATCTCTTTTGCACAAATTAACCTTCATTATCTGGTGAAAATATACAAGGGCTAAGTCATACGTATTGCACTAAGAACATCCTGCTGCAGAAAGGTTTCATGTCAAGATCTGAATGTTTATTTTATGTCTATGAAGTGTAAATGTTTTATTTGTTTTCTTCAAAAAAAAGTTTGCATTTAAAATCACTTACAACCTTAAAAATACTTCAAATAGACAGACAGCTCTTCAGCCTACCCCAAGGTGCTTTTCGAGATAAGATAGAAATGGAAAGTAGAAGAGTATCTGTATATTGGGTGTTATGGGTGAAAGTACAGTGTCACTGTGATTTATAGGAACTCAGAGATGCATGAGGAGTGCTTCTTTCTTTCAAAGAAATGCAGTTTTATATCTGAGGATAGGTTTGGGACTGTTAATTGGAAATTATCAAAATGAGTTGCAACTGTCTGGTGAGACCTTGGTAAGATTACACTGCTGAAGCAGAACAAAATTGTGATAACTCCTCCAATACACACATAATTGCACATAATTTACCTACTGGGTTTTAAGTTATGATTCAAAACGTTTTGAATGCCAGTGATCTTCATGGCTGAAGTATTCATAAGAGAACTATTATGTACTACAGAAAACTGTTAAGTAAACTTCAAAAAGTTAAACCACAACTCTGTTATTTCCATGCTTGCCAGTTATTTAGGAGCTAGACTGGGTAATTTAGGCTCAGCCTATTGCAAGGTGTGATGAAAAGACTGGCTGCTCCACAGGTAGTAAGTCATGGTCAGAGAGGGAGAGTCTGAGTCAAGGCCTTAATCAAGTTAAATGCCTTGAAAGTAAAAATAAGGAATTTGAACTGGGACTGATATTGGATTGAGACCCAGCGTGGCATGAGGGGCTTTGAAATACAGTGTAGTCTCATCTCGCTTCTTCTTTATGTCTCAAGAGTAAGACTTTAGTATATTACATGGTGCTGTCTATTGGTAGAATCACATCATAAAGCTTCCTTGCTCTTTTCTAGCCCAATATGACCGTACCACCTATCCCACTACCTCATCTGCCTGAATAAAATATAAAATCTGTTTACTGATGAGGAAAAAGTTACAAACTCAAAGAACCTTTTCTAGGCAGAGGAATAAACTCTGTTTTATATATAAAGAGAGCCAGTTTGGGGAAAAAGCCATCTTTAAAAGATACAAAGCATCTGTTGAAAAACTTGGATGCACTAACTCTACATTTTTTGAGGGCTGGGGGCCGTAAACTGGTCTCAGAGACACAACTGTAAATCTGGAGATCCCAATGAAGAGTTACTCTGGATTTGCAGTAGTGTAAAGGGCCTGATCCAAAGCACACGGAAGTTAATAGAAACATTTCAACTGGTTATGGATCAGGCCCTAACTGAAGTCAGAGTCTAGCCAACTGCTTTTACAAATCTAATGTATGCCCACATCTTGAATACTGTGTGCAGATTTGGCCACCCCATCTCAAAAAAGATACATTGGAATTGGAAAAGATTCAGGAAATGGTAACAATAATATTTAGGGGTATTGAATGACTTCTGTATGAGGGGCGATTAATAAGACTGGGACTTTTCATACTAATGGGAGATATGATAGAGGTCTATAAAATCATGACTGTTGTGTAGAGAAAGCAAATAAGGAAGTGTTATTTACTCCTCATAACACAAAAACTCAAACGGAAATTATAGGCAGAAGGTTTAAAACAAACAAAAGGAAGTATTTTTTCATGTAATCCACACACCTCCTGGGTGTGGTGCTCTGTCCCATCTAGTGGGACCAAGACCACTTTGGAAAGAGATTAAGGAGTCTACTCAAGAGCTTTAGCTAATGAGCATGTGGCTTTCTGCTCATGCAGTAGAGGCTCATGCATTTAGCTCCAGAGATTCCCAGGTTCAGTCCCACCAGATAACAACCAGGGTCTGTCAGTGTTACATTCACACAGTCAACCTGTGGAACGCCTTGCCAGAGGATATTGTGAAGGCTAAGACTATAAGAGGATTAAAAAGAGAACTAGATAAGTTCATGGAGGATAGCTGGCTATTAGCCAGGATGGGCAGGGATGATGTCCCTAGCCTCTGTTTGCCAGAAGCTGGGAAGGGGCACCAGGGGATGGGTCACTTGATGATTACCTGTTCTGTTCATTCCCTCTGGGGCACCTGGCATTGGCCGCTGTCAGAAGACAGGATACTGGGCTGGATGGACCTTTAGTCTGACTCAGTGTGGCCATTCTTATGTTTCTGGAAATGTAAAACCGATTTTGTCAATTAGTAAAAGAGTGCCAAATTCTGCCTTGAAGAATATGCAGTTCCCACTGAATTTTATGGGAGTTAAATACATGTTTTTTCCCTCTGTCTGCCTGCTCCCAAAAGACACGTTTCAGAGAAAGATACTTGAAGTGAATGAGCAGCAGCATGTCTTGCTTCTCAGTTCCTGATGACAAACCTAGCGCAGCAGCAATACCAATTGCCTTGAATAGCATTCTGCCAAAAATAATGTCGACTGTGACAGCAGAATAATGATTCCATCACTTCTGATGGCATCGCTAGCCCTTATATCAATCTAGGGAATATACAGAAAGAGTCTGTTAACCCACTATCCCTCTCAATGATCTTGGAGAAAAAACAGCAAGGTGTTTCTCACCCCATGGCTAGTATCTGTATTCTAATATTAGGTAGGAAAAAACAGGTATCTAATCCACATCAATACACTGAGTGCTTTCTGTTTTTCCTGCTGATGAAGAGTACTGAAGAAGCACTTGCAATTCAAGGCTTTCAAAACTGGGGGAAAAAAGCAATATGAAAATGTTGCACACAGAGCTGTTGTGAAACTTACAACAGCCTGGAGTGCCCACAGATCTACCAATGAAAGAGGTACATGTTTTCAGGTGGGGCAGGCCTATATTTTTTTAAGTGCCCAAGTGACTTAGAAGCCTAAGACCTTTTTTCAAAAGTGACAATTTTACCATGATTTAGGAAATTCAAAAAAAGTACAGAATCCAAGAGGAGGCTACTAGATGTTCTAGTTGGGGAGGCTGGGATAGCTTGCTGAGATAAAATGCCTTCTCACCAGACTTCAGATGTGACTAAATGATCTCATGCTGTCTACTGCTGCTTCTGTTCCCGAAATGGGCTGCAGCAGCATGAAGTGCAGATGAAATTCTGAAGGAAGTCAACAAAAGCAAATTCAATTTAGATTTTAGAACGGGACTATAGGGACAATCTTCTGTCAAGGAAAACAAGCAGAAGTTATGTCCACAATTATATTTCATTATAGAGTAATGTAGGTTTCTCAAAATTAAGATGAATAGAAAAGGGATATGTATCATTTTCACTGAAGCCTTGAAAAGCTGTGTATGTTTTATCTTTTTCCCCAGGCTTATAATGAAGATTGAGATCCCCATACATCACTCTGTGATCTTCAGGAGCATTTCAAGGAACAATGACCTTTTAGGTCCACCCTCAGTTGTCTCTCTTCAAGCCATGAAAACTCCCATGGCTAGTATTTTCAGGTCTGCACAGTGAATCTCCATTAAAAGAAGTTTTTTTTCCCCAGTGTATTTTATTTCATAAAGTTAGTAAAATATAGACTATTTCTCAGGCTTAAAAGAAGTGGGTTGATGTTCCCATAGTGTGTTTTAAGACCATTCTGCTTTACAGATGACAAAATCCATTACCTCCAATTTTGCAAGAGCTCTGTGTATAGATCTCTCCTTGATGTCACGGTGAACTCTGTATGTGGAGTACTTGCTGGATTGTACCCTGTGTTTAAACACACAATGGATAATGCTAGAGTGACACATCAGACACATCAGATACATTAGCTTACCATTCAATGACTAAGCTAATGACTAAACAGAATTTTCTGTTTGGTATATTGTTCAGTGTGGATAAACATGGTGTGTTTGAGTGAATTTATAAAACTGTGTTCAAGTGTCTCTCATTCTAGGTATGCAGTAATACTTTTTCATGATATATAGATATATACACTAATTCATTATAGTTATGTATCTGGTGAAACATGCAGCATTGGAACTAACTTTCTAGACAATTCTTACAAGGGACAGAAAAAGATAACATAAGAAGCAAACAAATTTCCAATGCCATAAGGTCAGTACAACATCTAATTAGCCTATTTTATGCTTTACTCCACACTCATGCAGAGTTTCCTGCTTTTTCAGGACTCTCTTGAACACATAAATAGATTTTCAATGAGCAACAGAACCCAGATTTAGCTGTTGTTGTGACAAGTAACTGTATCATTACAGAAGGCTTACATTTAAAGTGAAGCTATCAAGAACTTTTAAACATGTTTTGTTTTGTTCTTTACATTAGTTTTCTGTCTTTTTCAAATACCATTATTAAATGTTTATTAGTAAAATACCTTTAACAAGCCCTTATATACTCAGGAAAATACAAATGTTATTTTGATAAACGGAACAAGACATGTTGTTTTCATCAGACACAGAAGAGCATGGCAAAGTGGGTACTTATACTTAGTAGAGTGCAAGGCCAACATTTTCATAGATGGCTAAATTAATATTTAATCATCGAAATAAAAGCAATCTGATTTTCAGGGGAGCTGAACACGCATTACTTCCAAAGAGGTCAATGACTTCTCATTTTCTTTGTGTTCTTCTCTCTAAAATCAGCATCCCTGTCGCCCTTTGTGTGACCTGGCGCTCCACCCTCTCTCTCAGACATGTGCTTCTGGTAACTGCTTATCTTGCTTACAGCCCTATTTCAGGAAAACTCATAAGCACGTGTATAATTTTAAGCATGTTTTTAAGCCCAATTGACTTAAGGAAATACAAACATGTACTAAAATTAAGCACTTGCTCACCTGCTGTCCTGAATAGGGATACTTCATGAATTGGGACCTAATTTAATTATATTAAAGACTTTGTTTAGGCATTAGTCTTGTGAGGTCTGCAGGTAGTACCACCTACCTGGAAGGCAGCTAATGGAGATGAAGTACAGAGAAGTACGCCTGTTCCAGCATCACCGTGCATCCAGCTGTGGTCCTTTGATGCTGCCACAGTATTAGAAAGAGGCTATGCCCCCATTCCAGAATCTCTGTATCCTCTATTTCTCAGAGAATGCTGAAACCAACAGGTTATGGTATGATATTATGCTAGTAATAACTAAGTGAGTTCCCAGGCATTAAGAGCTAAGGACAGAACTCCTCTGTCAGACATCTTTTTCCCTGCTGACCCCTGCATTCTCTGAAATGTGGTCATGAATTAACACAGCTCTAAGTTGTACTATGAGATCATGAGGTGCACATCTTAGAGCTGTATGAACTCTTTCATGATATATGGAATTGCCATCAGAAACAGGAGGTATTTATTAAATAAAAGCAACCACAACTGCAGATACAATGTAGGTCCAGCTCCAGATCCCTTGTTTACTAGGGACCGCAGCCTGTCTGAACTGTATACATCACATAGAAACATCTAGTGGCTTAATAATATACTGCAACTACACACATGCTTTCACTCTTTAAGTCCCTGTTGTAGCTATTACTGTGCTTCTCACTAGCAATAGCAGTGAAGCTCCTTAAGCAGTTATATTCTCCAATGTCCTTTCTGACAAACAATAGCAGAAAGATGGGTTCACATGAGTGGCTTCTATTTCCAAAGGGGGGGTGTCATAAACAGATAAGTAAGAGTTAATAGAACAGAAGTACTTCATATCTTTTTTGCCTGTAAAGGGTTAACAGGATCAGTGAGCCTGGATGTCACCTGACCAGAGGACCAGCCAGGAGACAGGATACTTTCAAATCTTGAGGGAGGGAAGTTTTTGTGTGTGCTGTTAGTTTTTGGTTGTTGTTCACTCTGGGGCTCAGAGGGACCAGATGTGCAACCAGGTTTCTCTCCAATCTCTCTGATGCAGTCTCTTATATGTCCAGAATAGTAAGGACTAGGTAGATAAAGCGAGCCAGGCTTATGGTTGTTTTCTTTATTTGCAAATGTGTATTTGGCTGGAAGGAGTTCAAATGTGTATTTGGCTGGAAGGAGTTCAAATTTGTATGTTGCTGAAAGGATTTTAATTTGTACTTGTATACTTAGGCTGGGAGGGTATTCCCAGTGTCTATAGCTGAAAGACCCTGTAACATATTCCATCTTAAATTTACAAAGATAATTTTTACTGTTTTTCCTTCTTTAATTAAAAGCATTTCTTGTTTAAGAACCTGATTGTTTTTTTATTCTGGTGAGACCCCAGGGGACTGGGTCTGGATTCACCAGGGAATTGGTATGGAGAAAGGAGGGAAGGGGGAGAGAAAGGTTAATTTCTCTCTGTGTTAGAATTACTTTCTCTCTCAGGGAGAGTCTGGGAGGGGGAGAGAGAAGGAGGGGGGAAAGTGAATTTTCCTCTCTGTTTTAAGATTCAAGGAGTTTGAATCACAGCGATCTTCCAGGATAACTCAGGGAGGGGAATTCTGGGAGAAGCAACGGGGGGAAAGGGTTTACTTTCCTTGTGTTAAGATCCAGAGTGTCTGGGTCTTGGGGGTCCCCGGGCAAGGTTTTGAGGGGACCAGAGTGTACTAGGCACTGGAATTCCTGGTTGGTGGCAGCGCTACAAGTACTAAGCTGGTAATTGAGCTTAGAGGAATTCATGCTGGTACCCCATCTTTTGGATGCTAAGGTTCAGAGTGGGGAATTATACCATGACAGGGGGTCACTTCGTCAAGGATGTCAGAATCTGTGGGGAGTCTAAGTCTCTCACCCCTTCAAATTCTGTAGTTCTACTCCACTCCCCACACTTGCCCTGCAAAGGGAGGACTTTACAGAAAACCCAACAAGGTGAACTTCATGGCATTTACCAGCCTTTTTGGACCCCATCTGGAAGTTTCTCTGATGAGATAGGTGATTTGGCCTATAACAATTTGTCCACGATATAATCTTAATAATAGTCAAGTAGCTTTGCGCCAGTAACCGCCTCCTCACCCAGTTTTAAACAGAATTTCTGCTCAAGATATAGAGTTGGATACATTTGTAATTACCTCTCCCACATGGAGATGGAGAGAGATGATTAATCTCTAGAGCGTTAACATTAATAATCAGCATTGGCTTGATGAACTAATTTTATCTTTGGTGATGAATTCCCCAGTAAAATAAAATAGCAAGACCGGGGAGAATTTCTAAACTGTAAAACCTTGATAAGTACAGGAGAGATATGGAAATAATGTCTGCTTTGTAGCTCAACTTTCATTAGAAATCATGCTTATTACAGGTGTTTATAAATATTTTCTAAGAAGTCTGTTATCTTAATAGGCAGTTGTTTAGATGGGGAAGGGAAGAGAATTAATTTAACTGAATTCTAAATCCAAACAAACTCAAAAGAAAGCACAGTCAGAAATTTACATTTTTTAATTTTCCTGTTAGCAAAGAAAATAAAGTTGAGTGACCACTAATACTACCAGTGAACACCCTAACCACTATTGCTTTATTGAATTCTTTGAAAGAGAAAGCAGGTTTGCAACAGATTGATTACCTGACCTACTGTTATAATTTGAGGTAATTAAGTAAATTGCAAAACTACTTTTTAAAAAAACCCCTCTGTTTTAGGAAAATTAATCCTTACCATAACATGTTATGGTCTATCAACACTGAATCTCTATTTTGTTTATAGAGAAATTTGCTGATGTACTCCACCAAAAATAAGAGGGTACATAAAACACTGCTTGCATTATACTGCAAACCAATATTAAACCCAAGTTAACACCGATTCTTTTAAAGTAATGTTTTGCTAAAACACCAATTACTTTCCTCACTCCTGAGCCTACTCTCATTTGATTCAATGATAAAATTCCCATTGACATGAATGGGAGAAGGATTAGGACCCTGCTCTTTTTTTTTAATTTTTGTTATGAAATGTTATTGCATTTTATGTCAGTACCTGTCAAAGTGTTTTACAAAAAGTGTGTATAAATGTGATATTACAAAGCCAAATTCTGCCCTTGGATATGCACATATCCAGGGTAAGAACTTGACTCACAGTCTATACAATGAACTAAAGCAAGGACAAATGCGATGACTTTCCAGTTTGATTTAAAAAGACAAAAAGCTGTAGCACTCCTGGTATCTTTGGGTTAGGAACTGAAAAGAGACAACTAATGACCTTATCTGGTGAGGAGATGACAGTTCTCACTCCCAGTAATCAGTGGGAATTGAAAGCACAGAGCACCTTGAAGAATCAGATCATAAGTGACTAAAGCCCTGACATAACAAGATGTTTCAGCACAGGCCTATCTTTGTGCTACATTAATAATTCCGTCTTCCAAACATGCTTTGAACACTGTGAGGTAAATAAGGTATTGAACAATGAAGAGAAAACAAAATATTGAATAGCAGCTCATTAAGAGAGTATGGTTCCTCCTGTGCACAGATGGAGCCAGAAGTCCTGAGGAACAAAATAGAATGTGAACATCATACTCATAATGCATATGCACAGAGGGCAGAATTAAGGCTCCATACTGACCGATGAGTGACTCATGATGGTGTTAATACAATGCCATGTGGTAGACTTGGCTTTTTTTTTCCAGTTTGCTTTTTTAAAACCCAGGAAATTACACACAAAGAACTATGTTAAAATAACATTAAGGTTGTGAATTCAAACACTGAAAAGTTAGAGAATTCCAGATCTAAGCTGGCTTGCACAACTTTAACTTGTCCCCTTTTGTCAGGGGCCATCATCTCTGGAGCAGCCCAGATCCTTTACCATCAAAGCTCTCTTGCACTGGAACCCACTTCCAGTACCAAGATCTTTGTCATCAGTAGGGGAAGGATCTCCTCCCTTGAGTCAAGGCCCCGCAGTGGTCAAACCATGATAACCCTTCCTCGGAACAGCATATCAGGCTTCTGATGTGGGGCTTCTAGTGATTTTAGTTCATGGCAGCCAGGTTTTGCTGAAACTTGGCATTCATAGCTGCTTCACTACAGAACCTCTCTCACCTAGGACCATTTTTTCATGGTTTCTTGGATGGTGAGTCACATCACCAGGTCCTCTTTTAGAGCTCTCTCTTTCTGTGGACTGTTCTTCATAGGAACAGCTGTTCTCCTGCCCCCAGCCCACTGGGCATAGCTTCCTTTATCATACCCATGTGCTTCCCTGCCTAATTAACTGTCTCCCAGTTATTCAGTAAGCTAATTAGTCCCAGGTGAACCTGTGTTGCCTAATTTCCCCCTGTATAGCCTGAGAGAGGTAGGTTGAGCCTGTGACCTCTTCAGAGGACTCTAACCCCTCCTCCCTCCACCACCACCCTTGTGCATAGGTGTTGTGGTATAGTCTTTAATTACATGATCACATGCTATTTTTTTTATACAGGAACCCTGCCTCATTCAGTGCACTGAATGGAACTATTCAAGGGTTGAATCAGAGTTGTATAGCGAAGGAGACTGTTGTTTGTAGGACCCCTGCCTCATTTGTTGCAAAAGTTTGAAAGGTGTGTTATAAATGAGAAAGAATTGCAGGAATAGATAGGATGGTCTCATGATTAAGACAGCTGAATACTGCCCTGGGAAACTGGATTCTAGCCCTGCCTCTGCCACAGAACTCTTCAGTGATCTTGGGCAAGTCACTTAAACCAGGCTTTTCACAGCTGTTCACTAATTGTGTGTTCTTCTTTTTCTGGGTGATCAACGTGTCTGATTTACATAAGTTCTGAGTGCGCAGATTTGCAAATTAAGTCAATGGGAGCTGTGCTTTGAATATATAAAGTGATATATTATGCTAACTGCTATGAAAAAAATCAGGGCCTATTCTTAGTTTGGTAGCCAAAATTAGTGGATACTTTTGACCTTAACCTCTCTCTGCCTCTCCTCTCTTTCTGTTAAATGGGGATAATATTCATCTCATGTGGCTGATGTGAAGCTAAATTAATTTATGCTTGAGGGGCACTGAGATCTGATAGTGATGAGTGTCATACAATACTCCTGCTTAAGTTATGATGGAAACTATTTACCATGTGATTCCTAAAGTATGATTTGACTTGCTCGGGGCTCAAGGCAAAGCCACTTTTTCTAAAATCATAAAACAGAGAGATGGATAACTCTCTAGTAAGGGCATTGCTGATATAAGCTGAATTTATTATATTTCTATTTGTCACTACTTGGAGACTTGCTTATATAAATGAATGAAAAATGAAGCAAGGAGTGTAGAGAATATTGACTGTTTGAATGAATGAAGAAAAAGTAATGAGTTGTAGGTGAAACATATAGAATTATGCAATAAATCTATGTAATTTATATGGATGGCTTGCCAGGTCAAAAAGGTGAGTTCTGCTGGCCAAGTTAATGGCAGGAATTCAATAATCATTTGCATTTCTCATAGAGTGAACTTCATCTCCCATGAGCATCATGACCGTATCTTTACATCAGTTGCTGAAAGAGTCTGTCAATGATTCTGCACTATTTAAAAGCAATACATCACCCAGTGCTTTTTCAATTGTCATTGAAAACAGTATGAGACAATGTTGGAGACCAATGTAGTATGCAGTTTCAGCTAACTGCAACTATATCGTTGTTGACTAGTTTGCACAATGTCATAGGGAATTAAGGAGGATGTCAATGATTTATCATCAAAAGTTCCAACAAAGTCATTGCTTTATGAAATATATTCTTCATGTTCCATTATTTCTGTCATTATCCAATTCTCTCTACAGTTGCCTTTTCACTTTGTGTATATAAATTTATATAAATACATAACTTACAACTCCATAATGCCTCTTTATATACGCATTCCATTTATGACAATTATTCCACCACATTTCAGGCATGACCATTGTGTCATCATAATCACCTTTTTAGTAACAATTCTAGTACAGAAGCTCTTGCTTAATTTGTGTGCTCTTTGCATTTGTGCATAGAATGCATTATCCATTAATAATTTCCACAACCTTCATGTGATGATGTGGGTCAACTCCATCTTCTATAGTATTCATTATCACAGAAGCCCTTCCTCAGTCCTTAACAGAGGGCTAAAAGTTGGGAGATACCTGGAAAAAAATCACAATAGGGTCTGTGACAGTTTTGGGTAGCAGCAGCAGTTTAACCAGCACCTGGTCCCTGCAACGCCAATTTATTGCCTGAGGTTAAACCTGGCAATTAGTTGTTGCTAATTGATAGATTTGAGCTAAGACAAAGAGAGCTACAGGGCTAATTAACCCATTAGCCCCCAAAATAGGAAAGACAGAGAAAGGAAGTGCCATGAGGAGAGAGACAGGCTCAGGCAGGCTCAGAGTTAGTGCAAAGAGAAAGAGAGAGATCTTTTCCCATATACCCCATAGGGCTAGTTTACCTTTATTCTATCCACTGTCTTGCCTTTGTTATATTCAGCAGCAATGCAAGGAACCTACAGGCCCGTATCCCATAAGACATTGCTGGCTTCAGCAGTTAGCATAAGGCTTGAGGCCTATGAACTGCAGCACAGATAAATGATCTAATCGTCACCCCTAAGTTTTGG
Source organism: Gopherus flavomarginatus (assembly GCF_025201925.1). Classification (NCBI taxonomy): domain Eukaryota; kingdom Metazoa; phylum Chordata; order Testudines; family Testudinidae; genus Gopherus; species Gopherus flavomarginatus. The sequence goes on along the minus strand of NC_066620.1, from coordinate 71,694,464 downwards.
GGCACTGAAAATAAAGTGTGAGAGGGAAGATGGTCCATAACGACACCAGCCAACCTCGGAAATATGAGCTTTTGGAAACTTTTGAAAGAACATCCATAGATATCTGACTGGAAGAGTATCATCGTAACGAATTGATGTATGTGATAATAAATTGAGATCATTAACATACTAACATACCTCAACATTAGTAGGATGGGTAAATAAAAAATTAGAAAGAAGGGAGAAACCCCCAATGAATATGCATTGGATCTAGTGGTGCATAATACATTATACAAGTTGCATCCCTGCCTGTGGGCAGTAGGGGAGAGAGAGTTGTAGCTGTTGGGAGGTGCTAGAATGATGGCCATTGGTGATGATGAGAAAGACAATGGCTAACTTTTCAGTTTGTTCTGCAAGGGATTATGTGAGTATATACATATTTGGATATACATTCTGTAGCCCTCTATCTACGTTACTGAGTTAGAGTATTAATACATTTAACAAAGTCATAAACTACTTGTAAATATAGAAGAGTTCCTATAGTATGATGGTGATCAATTGCTCTCTATGCCCTCGTCCAGACTAACCCGCGGCATCGGCGGGTTAAAATCGATTGCTCGGGGATCGATATATCGCGTCTAGTCTGGACGCGGTGTATCGATCCCCGAGCGCGCTTACATCGATTCCGGAACTCCATCAATCCGAACGGAGTTCCGGAATCGACGCGGAGAGCCGCGGACATCGATGCCGCGCCGTCCAGACTGGTGAGTACCTCGATTTTAGAAATTCGACTTCAGCTACGTTATTCTCGTAGCTGAAGTTGCGTATCTAAAATCGATTTTAATTCCTAGTCTGGACGTGGCCTATGTCCACTGAAGCTAGGAGAAGAAGTTATTGGCTGAACTTCTGCAGAAAGAGGAAATCTGAAATCTGCAGAAATGGAGAGTTAGATTAGATATTCAGAAAAATGTTTTAACTATAAAGATAACAAAATGCTGAAGTAGGATTCCAAGGGAGGTTGTGGAATCCCTGTCACTGGAGGTTTTTAAGACCAGGTTCATTCACTGGATGTACTTGGTCCTACATTTCTATGATTCTATGACTACGGCAATTCCTAAGTTCCTATGTAATTTTTTTTGGAGGGGGGGAGGGGCAATATTTCTCAAGCTCTTCTCAGGGTATACAACACAAAACTGGAGCTGACCGATTAGCACTATGTTAAAAAGGGTCCAACTTTACAATTCTGAAGGACTGAGTTATTGCATGAGTAGTTCATATTTCTTCAAAATGTAAGACTTTGGCCTGGTTTTAGCAAAGCACTTAAGTACGTGCTTAACTTTAAGCAGATGCTTAATTACTTTGCTGAATAAGGATGGACTTAAGTATGTGTTTAATTTTAGGCATGTACATGAGTGTTTTGCTGAACCAGGGTCTTAAAGAAAAAATATCAGAGAATCTTACGATTCAATGTACAGCAAGTCTAGCACCTTTGGTATCTGAATTTGCCGGAAAAATTTAATCAGCTTTCTCCCCCCTGCCCCCTCGCCACATTTTAAAGAAAGAAATGGTGAATTTAATCTCCTCAGATGAAGGGAAAAGTTTTCATATTATGAAAGAATGGGGAAAATAAATCAAAAAGAACAAACATCATCCATAGATAGGAAAATTAGTTGAATACAGATTAACAAATCTGTCACAGTACAATTGTAGAACTGATAAATGAAATTGTTTTTAATTGTTCATTTTATTAATGTAACTTCTGGTCACCATTCACTACACTTGTCTGCACTGTAACTTCTGTTTCATATTGTAATTCAAACCCCATTTTAAAACACTCACTCTATTTTGTAAAAGCTTCCTCCAACCTTCATTTTTGCAAATCCTGCTGTAATCTTATTAGTTTAGTTTAGATGTGTGAGTGAGGTACGTATGAATGATGGAATCAACCTCCAGCCCCAGCCTGTCCTGATGAGATAAAGTTCAAATACCAACGGCTGAAGACCTAGACAACAGCCCTAAACAAAGTAAGAAGCATCCACCCTAAAAAGAAAAGGACAACAGAACAGCAGAAGGAAGATCAAAGCCAGGTTCAAGGCTGAAAGTCACGCCTGCAATTGATGGGTGATCAATCTAAACCCAGAGGCAGCGTGACACAGCAAGACCTATAGACTTTGAATCCAAACGAAAAGCTTATAAAAAAGAAGGGTGAGATGAGAGACTCTGGGTAACATTCTGCTGCCAACATGGAAGAACATCGGTGCCTGCCTAACAGAGATCCAGCTCAGCCTTGTGCCCAGCTTTCCTGGCCAGTTAGCTGCCACAAGCTACGAACCCAAGCTGCATAATCAAGCCATGAACTTAAGCTATCTTCAGGACTGGTAACTATGCAGCAGCTGCAGAACACCTGATGAATGTGGGTGTGTGTGTGTGTGAATGTGTGTGTGTGTGTGTATAGGTATTAGGTATAATGTGAATGTGTGTGTGCGTGTGTGTATAGGTATTAGGTATAATGTGAATGTGTGTGTGTGTGTGTGTATAGGTAATAGGTATAATGTGTGTGTATAAGTTAAGATATTAGTTATTAGTCATAAATTGTTATCATAATAAATGTGGCATCTTTGCCTTATCCCCTTTAATAAGATCCTGCTGGTCTAGTATAATTGGTATAACACAATAATTACACTACCTCTAGATTTTCAGAATTTCTTGCTTTGATATTACTGATTCTGTTCCCGCAGTCTGTCAGCTAAATCTCAGATATTTCCTTACTTTTAGAAAACAATCAAGAAAGCAAACACTGGAAATGAACTCACTTCTCTGTCTCTAAAAGTGATTGCATTTTATTGTAAGACCTTCGTGGTTAGCTCTGTTGGGTAATATTCATTCTGGGGGATGGGTAAATAGTCAGCATACTAAATAGAAGAAGCGCTGCTATGTAGGGAGAGGATATATGTTTAGCAGTGCATTTTCTTCACTCCTTCCTTTCCTATTGACTGACAGTTCTATATGCCAGGTGAAACTGTGCCTCAGATAAAGGCAAAGGGACCATTTTTCCTATGTCACCTCTTCCCCCATATATGAGCAGCCTCATTCAGGAAAAATGGTCCCTTTGCCTTCAAAAGACTAAAATATGTATTATCTCCTCACCTATTCTACTATAGAGGCACATAGCATTTGACTATAATGGGAATTTATATGCAAATACGTTTCCCATTGCATTCAGAGACAGATCCAAATCCCACTGAAGTGCTGTGAGGCTTTTTGGATCAGGTCTTCAAAGCCGTTTGATGAGTGAAATTCATTAGTTCCAGACTAACCCCAAGGTTCTCCCCACAACTTTGATAAACCTGCCATAAATTAACATTTATCATAGTTATATACCTTCATTGTCACCAGTGGCAGCTTAAGAAAAAGCAAACGTTTCATAAGGATGTGATGAACAGGCAGTTTGTGTTCACTTTATATGTGAACAGTGGCATTCACCCATTAGTTCAACAACAATCCAACAAAAAGCCTGAATGATGCATATTGATGTGGAAATTAATCTGATGATTTTTTGATGGTGGGGCATTTACTTTATTCTAATCATGAATAATTATGATTGCTCATGGAGGTGAATACAACAGTATTCAAGTGCTGTCAAATTTATGGAAGGAAGCTCATATTTTGGGAATTTTTGTTAGAAGGATATGAAATAAAATAATCTAAATGTCTCTAAAATATATATACAATGCTCCTCCACACAATGGAAAAATATCTCCTAAAGCATATTCACATTTCCCAAACTATGTACAAAATTCCCTGCCTTAAAACACCCACATCAATATCCCTCCCCCCACCATATAGACAGTTTGCATAACCCCTAAAACTCTTGTGGCAATGCAACCTCATGCTACATAATTCACAGAGAAGCACCCAAAACCCATATAGATCCTCAATACCGTCACAAAAGTTCTACTGATTCCATTTATTGCAGCATACAAACTTTGATAAAGAAGCATGATAGTCTGCAGTTCAAACATGCAGCTTAACTATTTTATTATGATGATATAGCAACACAGATGTGTTATAACAGACAAGAGGACATGAAAACACGTTTGTATGTAACGTAATATGGGACAGATGCCAATTTACACCAGCTCAGGATCTAGCCTAGTTTTCTTAAGTTTGACAATAAAGTAAGGTTAAAGAGGAGAAGTTGATAACACCACAGTAAGATCAGCAGAAGAAAACTAGGCAAAAAGAACTAGGCATATCAGCATATCCAAAGATTGCTCAAGGATGGAGGCATAAGAATAAGAATGATCTTACAGCAGATCCACATTGCAGTGACATCCATCCACTGGTCACACATTTGACACAAAATAATTGTGCCAAAAATTATTGTTATTATGTAGTCTATGGTGCCCGAGGGTGCACTCTGCAGATAAGAAGATACGATTGCTGCCCTACAGAATTTACAGACTAAGAACTTACTCAGGAAAGCAGATACTTACCAGAGTGCCTCCTTGTGGCATTCTGCAGCACAGCAACCACTCAGCCTCCTTACCCAGCAGGACTTCAGCTGCTCCAGTCCAGCCTCCAACACATCCCAAGTTTCAGACACTTACCTCTCCAGCTAGCTCACATTCTGTTCTGCCCCTTCCAGGGCATTCAAGGTGTCTTAATTTGGGTGAACTGGGCTTTCAGTAGGCCATTAACTCCTTCTTGCCTTGTATGGCATGTTACCCACCCCAGTAAGCACTTGCTGAAAGTTTAGCATATGTGCAAGTCTCACTGAAGTAAAGCTTAGTGTCCTCCTGAACAGAAGTGGGCTTAAGCACTTGACTTCAAAAGGATTATTTAAATTAATCATGCTCAGGTACTGTGTTGAACATGGATGCTTTCCTGAACTGCAGCCTAAATTCTGACATAGGCTGGAATTTTCAAACTCATCTAAGCGAGTTCAACATCAAGGCCCAGATCCTCAAAAGAATTTAGGTGCCTAATTCCCATTGAAATGAAATTGTGAACTGGGTCTTTTCAGGATGGATTTGAGGGATGAGTGGCCAATAACTGTGCAGACTGGCTCATAAAGCACCATGTGTAAGGCATGGTATGGAGGAAAGCACAGAGGCAGTTGTGAGCAAAAGGCCAAATTGGGCACTGGAGTGGCATCATTGCTAGAAAAGAGGGGCCAGGGTGAGGAGAAGTGCAATATAAAGAGGGATAAAGGGTAAGCTCAGAGTGGCAGAGTTACTCAGGTCCTTGTGAGTGCCACAAGAAACTTTAACTTGATGCAGTGGAGCTAAGGGAGCCAGCGGAGCAATTCAAGTGTACCAGAATGCAGAAAAAATGTGTGATGCATTGGGATGTGGAGGTGTCATTATGTCTTTTTTACACATAGTGTCCAACAATGCCTAACAGGCCACTTTCTTCATTTGTGTCCTCAGTGAAAAGTACATGTTCAGAGGATGAGACCAAATACTTTACTTCTATGTTTCCAAGTGTCTTCATGCTGAAACGTGAATTTTCTGACACTTTGACATAATGTCACAAGAAGCATAGGCACATTTCCCTGTGTTGTTTGGAGGTGGCCTATGGGAGCCAGATTGTACCTGTCACAAGTCTCCAACCTGTCAAAGCCTGCCAAATCAACAATGTTATGCCAAGTATAGGGACATAGCCACCTAGGGAATATCCACTTGATATAAGATTTTTTCTTCAGATCACTCAAAAACCTTGGCATGCAGCAAACACTTTCTTGTGTAAAGAAGTAAAAATAACTTCCCAATCTGTTCTTCTACTGGTTAAATCACACTCACATTGGAAAATAAAAACAGTTGTTGCTGCTAAAATAAGTATGAGCCCTATAATCACAGGCATCATTCCTTCCTTAGAATAAACCTTCACTGTTTAAAACACAAACAACCTCTCCCCCCAAAGAATTTGGCATCAGGAGAATAGTCACATGCACATATAGAAGCTCCATTAATAATTATTTAAAAAATCCTCTGTGACGGGGTTCACTCGCTACAGGAGCACCTCTTTGTGGCCAGGCATGGCACAGCAGCTTTCTTACACTTTGGTGCCCTCTGACCATGGGCAGTGTATGTACCCCCCATTTGGGGAGGCTAGCCCCGTGCCCAACCTCTTCCACCCAAGGCCCTGCCCACCCCTTCCACCCAAGGCCTCACTCCAAATCCTCCCCTTGTCCCTCCCCTCTGCTCTCGCCAACCAGCCTCCGAGTGCAGCACTGAACCCCGACCAGTGTCCAGAGCAGTCCGGAACCCGGGCTGGCCCAGAACATTTCAGAGAACCTCTGAGCTCTGGATAAGCCCTGAGCCCAGGCCGTCCAGAGGAGCTCTAAGGCCCTGGACTTCTCCTCACAACTTCTCTGGGTTGACCATTTTTTCATGACTAGGATCGCAGGGCTTATTCTCCCCCTTGGATTTCCTCCTCACTACCTCTTTGTTACCAGAGAGTGACTGCAGACTCCCTCTTTGCATATTCTTCCCTCGTACCCCTTCTTTCCCCTCTTGGTGAAGCAGACTTCACTGAACAAACTATAGCTGCCACCAAGCGTTATTCCTAAATACTTAGTGGTTTATAGTCTCTCAGTCTACCCTGTATCCTCTAGGCAATGTAACAATACCTTTCTAATACCAGCTCATCTCTCTGATATTTTTACTAAATAACATAATGTACCTTTTGTTAACTTAAGACATTTGAAGCTTTTCCCTTTCGTTATCCCTTACATACTCAGAAAAGGTGATCAATTGCTTATCCCCCTCACACAGACCACATAGTCCATCTTCGCGTCTATTTATTCCAAAAAGATTTTCGTTTAAGTCACAATGGCCAGTTCATCCTCTAAACAAATCAATTCATTTTTCCTATCCAGGCTCTGAGGTATGTTGCAATCCTCAGCTCTAAAGCACAATTAAAAAGAACCTTTATCCTTTTTTCATTAGTCCAATTTTTTTTTTAATTTATCTGAATTTTTTCTGTACTAGGCTGTTGAATTCCTATTTACCCCAGGATACCTCTATGTCAACCTTTCAATTTCTTACAGCATTGTTAGCTGCTTTGTCTACCATTTTGTTCCCTGTTATCCCCATATGCTTTGGGATCCAAGTTAATGCTACATGTATCCCCAAATGTACTAACTCCATTATTAGACAACAATTTCATTCATTAAATCGTTTCTGCATCCTGAGACTCCCTTTTTTATCCCCATAAGATCTGAGATTGAATCTGAAACAATCACTGTCATTGCTGGGTGTACATCACAGATCCAATTTAGTACAGTAGAACCTCAGAGTTACGAACGCCTTGGGAATGTAGATTGTTCCTAACTCTGAAATGTTTGTAACTCGGAATGAAACGTTATAGTTCTTTCAAAAGTTTACAACTGAACATTGACTTAATACAGCTTTGAAATTTTATTAGGCAGAAGAAAAATGCTGTTTTCTTTTTTTTTCCAGTGGTTTATGTTTATCGCATTACTCTGCATTAATTTTTTTTTTGGTTGTCTCTGCTGCTGCCTGATTTTGTACTTTCAGTTCCAAATGAAGTGTGTGATTGACTAGTCAGTTTGTAACTCTAGTGTTCGTAACTCTGAGGTTCTACTGTACTAGTATAATTGTTACTAGTTCAACTATCATAAAAGCTACAAAGTCAGATTTCTTTTAGATGTACTAAATCCATATTTTGGTATACAATGTGCTGCCTCTACTTTTCCTGGTTATTTTTTCTTTTTTCGTTCCATCTGTGTGTGTGTGACAAAACCAACTCCACTTTTCATCTGTACAGTGCCATATTTCATTTTTAATGCCTACTGTCTCTTTTTTACCATTAAGTTTATACAATAAAGCTAAATCCACATTTGGGCATGCAACTTTCCATTCATAACTAGCTTTCCCATGTCTAAAATTTCTGATGTTTAGCTTTTCCTTGTCTTCTGCGTGCACACTTTAACTGGAATGGCATGTGGAGTTCTAATGTCTTGTGTTACAGTTCACCTACTGAATTCCGAACAATCCTCATATTTGTCTGATGTTTTCATAATTACAATGTCCATTATCTTTTGCCCATAAAGTTAGGTCCAGTAGTTTCATTTGTAGTGTAACTGACATTTCACTAGAAGCTCTCTGTAGCATATAGGTATTGCAATAAATGCATCACATGCAGTTCATAGGGCCTGGATTTCTATTAAATCTATTTTATTTTTAATTCTGATTTTGATGCTGACCCAAATGCTTGGCAGCCATAGTTGATAATTGGTCTGATTTAGGCTCTGTTTACCTCAGCAATGTTTTCTTATCAGCCCCCTCTCCCACAGCTCCCAGTTAGATCCAGCAAGACTTTTAAGCAGTTTAATCCTTCCTGCGTGTTTATCTTTAACATTGTCTATATGATCTTTCCAAGGTAATTTAGGATCAAATATTACCCCTAGGAATTTAAACCTTTTAACTATATCTACTTGTTCTCCATACAGAGACAATTTACATTCCTTTGAAACTTTCCTTTTTGCAAAGATCAGTCCTTTGGGTTTGGCAGTGAACTTGAAATCAAATGGTGAGGAGCAGGGGGAGGAGAACAGGCTTTGTCTGTCTGTTCTGTGGGTTTTTGAGGGACACAGATCAAGGAAGCAAGCAATCCCACTCCTATACAGTTAGTAAGTATTTAGCGAGGAAATGCATTAGTTTACTTTTATTTTGGCTTCTGTTATCCTTTGTGTAAGAGGGAGGTTTATACCTGGTTTTGTAACTAAGATTTTGCCGAGAGGGGAGATCCTCTGTGTTCTTGAGTATTGTTATTCTGTAAAGTGCTTACCATCCTGATTTTACAGAGTTGATTCTTATACCTTTTCTTTAATTAGAATTCTTTTTTAAGAACTTGATTGATTCTTCATTGTTTTAAGATCCAAGGGTTTGGGTCTGTGTTCAACTGTACCAGTTGGAACCCTGACATGAAGAAATCACAGCCAGTGTGGAGCAGGCTGTCCAGCACTGTCTATGATTTGGGGATCTCTGCAAAAGCCCGCAGAACAGACAGAAAAAGCCTGTCCCTTCTGCCCCTAGATTTGAAAGTATCTTGTCCCCTCATTAGTCCTTTCGGTCAGGTGTCAGCTAGGTTACCTGAGCTTCTTAACCCTTTATAGGTAAAACAGGAATTAACCTCTTACAGGGTAAAGAGAGATTTTATGCTACCCTTAGCTGTATGTTTATGACAGAAACAAACATATTTTCAATAGAATATGGGCCTAATTTTCCACTAATTTTGGTGGCCTCCGTTTGCAGTTACAGTGGTGACCCCAGAAATGTTTCACGTAGTACAGCACAATGATAATGCTTCCAGGGGTTCTGGCTTAAAGTTTCTTTTCCAGCAAAACTCCTGCCCAGAGCAAGGAAACATGGAGTCACCCCCAAAGAGTGGAGCAGTCCCTGAGTGCGGCAACCACTGAGCCCAGCACAATGGTACCTGGGGAGATCCCAAGCGTTACCACAAATCCCTGTGCATCCATCCCTGCTGCAACTGCTGGCCCCAGCAGTTCTCCTGCAGAGTCCATGCCATGTTCGACGCCTGCCTCCAGCCCAGCCTTCGCAGGTGCAGTGTCATTCTTCATCCCTAAGCCCCTCTGCAGTCACTGCCCTCCCCAGTTCTGCCCCTGGCAATGGTACACACCACGTGTATTGTTGCAAGTCACCACAGTTTAGTTACCCAACTTGACATACCTAGATAAAAAAGGCAGTTTTAGTGGTGCAGGAAATTGGATTGTAAGATACCGAAAGAGACTCAGAAGAGAGAAACTCAAGAGCTAGAGGGGAAAAAGGACACAAGACAGTAGCTGGAGAAGCAGAAAGGGTCAAGGGAGGCTTTCCTTTATGACTGGGGCACAAGAACTCTGTAGAGGCAGAATGGAGTATGAGAGTTAATGGTTCAGATGTAAGGAGAAACTTTCCTGCCATCTCTGCCACTCACTGGGAAACAGAAATGCATGAGAGAGAAATTATTAAATAACAATAAAGGACTGCAGTAGAAAGTTAGGAGATCAGGAAAAGATTGGGGGCCTCTTTGAAATTGGCAAAGAAAATATATAAAGATATGGCCATGGAGTGAATGATCTGGAAGATATTGAATCTAGGGATTCTGAAATGTCCAACTTGAACAAATGAATCATCTAAAAGCTGAAAAGCGGATAATGTGGAAAAATGCTCCAGGCAATGCATGTAAAAGAAAGAGCAAACAGTTGCTTATATTTACCCACTCCTGGGCATGTTTGGCTCAGAGGTCAGTATTCAGAAGCCATTGTTGCCTATTTTTCTTGATTCCAAGACAAAAAAGGAATGCCAAAGAAAGCCAGTGAAAATGAGGGCAATTACAACAAGACAAAGGTTGTTTTCCCTGGATAAAAGCTTGGATTTATTGAAAACATTGTCAGTTTGATAAAGCAAAGCAACATCTCAGGGATAAAGGTTTTGATTCAAATTATTTTGGGCTGCCAGTCGGGAAGTCACATGAAAAGAAGAAGAGCACACATTTATCCACAGAGGCACACAAAGATTCATATCAGACAAAAGAGATAGTAGGGACGGGAGAACTGACCGAGTCATAGGCCCTCTATTGGAAAGAGGCCTCTATTGACCCTTTTTTGAAAAGTGGAAAAGTTTCAATAACTTTATTAAAACCAATTTTCATTTTTATATGCCTGGGTGTTTCCTAATTCCAACCAGGCCCAGGGAGCAGAAGGGCATAGAAAGCATGAGAAAAGCAATTCTTATGGTATTCTCTGATTCAATGAAAACAATGACTCAATTTCACAAGAAAGTCCATTCTCCTGAGATTTCCAATAGATGTAAAGACTCCATATGTTGCAAACAGACACAGTTCCTGGATATATCTCACATACGCATGCTTAGAGAGACTAGACTAGAACTCTTGTCTTCCAGCCCAAAGACCATTATCACTTGAGCTAAAGGAGGTCTCCCATAACTGGGACCTCTTATAAGTCCTTTTCTTCTTTTGAGGGCCAGACAATGGTGGGTAACTGCACATTTGATTGCTTATGTGGGGCCTCTCATGGCACAAGCCAGGGACTGCTTGCAGCCCTCCATTTCACATGCCTTGTGTCCCACCCTTCCATCCCTGTCCATCTTTAGCCCTATGTTCCCCTTCATTTCCCTTTCCCCTCATGCTAAGGGGCTGGGTGCCTCTTCATTTCCCTTGCCTTCATCCCCAAAGCTCTGTTTGTCCTCCATTTCCACCTCCCCTACATAGCAGGGTCCCCAATTCACTGCCCCACCCCCATGCTAGGGGCTCTGTGTAAAGGGCTGGCACTAAAACAGTAATTCTATTTTGCAAAAAGTGTTGAGGTTTTGAAATTTGTTTTCATCCCACATTAGAACAAACGTGAAACCTTTTGTATTCCTCCCCTCAACCCAGACAAACACAAGACCTAGAATAGCCAGTAGTCTGGTCATTAGGGCATTCACATGGGATATCAGAGAGCATGTTCAACTCTCTGCTCCAAAATAGGCAGAACTGGGGATTGAGGGTATCTGTTTCTTTCTCAGAAATCTTCTTGATGAATCAGCATTTTCTGATGGAAAAAGTATTTTGCCCTCCACAGGACCCAGAGGCTCCTAGGTGATAGCGTGACATCAGAAGCAAATCAGCCAGTCACCTATTTTTAGTGGCAATCAAGTTTTTCTAGTTTTGCAGTTCTCAATAAAATAGTTAATTGGCTTTTTTTATTTTAATTAAACAGACAAATGCTGCCTAGTTGACTGTAGATTCCCTTTTCTTGGCCAATTATGAATATCTATATTGATGCATGTAGATACAGATGTATAATCATAAAGATTAAACAACATATGGGTAAAAACACCTTAACCATTGTATTTGGAAACACATAACAATGAAATTCAATGCCAAAACTCCTCTATCCCTTCTCACAAAAATTTGAAGCATTCCAGATGCTTTGCTCAAGTGCCCATCACCAGATATAGCAGAAAAAGTTACTAAACTAAAATCAGCTCTTTTAAGTGCCTGACGTCAACTCATTTCACCACCATACCCCACACTGAATATTATTCCCAGGCCAGAATAGACTAAGCATGCACAGAGCAAACCATGACCAAATTTGAAAATAAGCTGCTGAAACTTTTGTATCTCATCATCCAAGAAGATGTGCGAGTTAGAGTTAGAGTTCATTGGGAAATGTTTCTTTTCCTGGGGTGGGGAGAAAGAAAGTCACCTAAGTAAAAAAGTTCATATAAAAATTGTTTTTCTGTTAAAAGACATTGGCAGAAACTTTTCTATCAGTTCTAGTGCACATGCAGTAACATTGGCATCAACACTGGTAGCTTAATTCGTAGGTGTAATGGATTGCGATAATCAAGCCAAGAGGACAGGAACATGTGAATCACTGTGCCTAGATCAGAATCTGATAGGATAGTGTACAATCTTCCAGCTGAAGTTGGAGGCAGGTGTTTTAAGTGGCTATAGTTATTTGGGCATCTAGAAGAAATGAGGAGAACAAAAGGACCCCATGACTATGGATTATCCTGATCACTGAAATATACATACCCTCTGACAGTGGGGCCATCAGGGATGTGGTGAGTTATTCAAAGCATTTTCCACTCCCCATCAGCATAACTCCTGTCTTCACTGCATTCATTTTCTCCTAGCTGTTCTTCATCCAGGTGCTAATAACCGTTAGGCACCAAAAGATGTTGCCCTTAGTGTCTGATATTAATTAAATGGAGGGCTATGTCATCTGCCTATAGCTGGCACTTCAGGCCATGTTATCCTGTGCTATTTACCAATAAATAGGAGAGGACTGAACTTTGTGGGACTCCACAGGTGATGGCCCTAGATATGGAGGAGTAGTTGCCCATCACCACCAGGTAAAAGGTTCTTCTTTGCCTTCCTGAGAAGGACAATGAGACTCCTTGTGCCCTTTCTGGAAATGCATGTTGCATTCCCGCCTGTGGATCCTCTTTGATGCCAAAGAATGTTGGTTTGGCTTCCAGTTTCTCAGCTCCTGCTGAGCATAACCTGGATCAGAAAAAAATAATTAATGTGTGTGTTTTGAGGAAATCAAGTTACTTTAAGGTTAACATTCCTAAATAGGCCCAAACTAACACCTGGTGTGACTAGGCATGACTCTGTGGAAGGTGATAGAGCAGTGCCCTTTTTCAGTAGGGCTAAATTTGGCCCTTAGTTCTAAATTAGTATTAATTAATTTTATGGTACCATCAGCAATGTGCTAGATGCTTGCCATGTATTTAAGAAGGGATGGTTCTCACTCCCATGGTTTTGCAGTCTGTGGATACAGACAGACAAGCAGACAAAAATTAGGGGTAGAGGAACAACATACAGGGATTTTTTTTATAAACAGATAAATAAATAATTTGTACTTATTGTTAGTTCATCTAAGGATTTCAAGTTGCTTTACAAATATTAATGAAATAAGCCTCCCTGATAGGTAGCTAAAAGTTTTGTGACAAAGTCAGGCTGGGCAGCTGTAAGAGAGTGGTCCTATTTGATTCCGGGAAGAGGGCAGGCACTAACCCGCCCATTGCTAAAGGCTCCTTCCCCAGCCTAATACTCAAATAAATACAGGGAAAACAGAAGAAAAAAACGGGGACAGGTGTGAGGGTCAAAGGATCAAAAGTAGAGAACCTGAAGGGGATACTGAGCAGAGAACCCCAGACAGCGCCCACTGCTTCTCAAAGACGTCAAGGGAGCCAGTGGACGCATCACAAAGAAACTCTGCCCGGGTGTGTGAAGGGGGAGAGGAATGGAAATAGGCCCCAGAATCACAGAGCACCCCCCCGGCCAATATCCTCTCCCTGGTATCATAGATGGCCACTTTGGCCATCGCTAGAAGGAGGTTGATGAGGAGGTTTCGCTACTTCATGGGGCCACGGATGGGGTGTGCATAAATCAGAAAGTGTGGAGAAAAGTGCAGCCAGAACTGTAAAAATAGGTTCAGGAGGCACCAGAAAAGAGGCTGCAACCTGGCACACTCAAGGTAGGCATGCATCAAGGTCTCCCTCAGGCTGAAAAGGAACAGATGTTGGGGATAAGGATGAACCATGCCAGGTACATGCCCGTACTCATGGCTCCATGAAGGAATCACCATTTAATATCCCCAGTGGGCCATGAGATGCAAGAAAGTGGTGGAAGGCAGGTATATTAACCCTAGAATGATGAAGGCCCTTTTCTCTATGAGCTGCAAAGAATATGTCAGCTAGAGAAACCTGAATCCAGTTAAGGGCTGCCTGAGACCTTTACCGCCTCTTTCCCTCACCCCACCCAATACACACAGTGAGAGAGGAGGCAGAAGAGACAAGCTGCTGCAAGGTTAGTAGCAACAGGGACAAAAAGCTTCTCCAGAGTGAGCAGTGACACTATTCTTCTCCCTACAGGGGTAGCTACCTAACTGACTTCTGTTTATGGAAAGGACTGGCACCCTAGAGCCAATAACATGGCCACTCCCCACCCCTAGAGAGGTTTCCCTTTGTTCTGTGTTGGGGATTTGTTTCTTTTGTTTGGCAGAGGAGTACTCCTTGGGCCTGCCCTGAGGCCTAACTGGAAAATACTGAGAAATAAACCCCAAGAGGGGAAAATAAACACTGTCCAGAATGGGGCTGATTTACTCCATGCCTGCCACTGCCAGAGGGGAAAGCACTGAGGTGGAGGAGGTGCCTTGCCTCAGTATGTTTACACAGAGCTGGGTGTAAGTCTACAGTGTTCCAGGCAGCATGCCATGCACAAACTGGACACATGGACCCCGCTGCTGCACACTAAAAGTTCCCTAGTCCTGTTTCAAACAGCTGTCTGCAAAGCACCCTATAGAACTATTAGTGCGTTGTACCAAGGTCCGCAGGCGCAATTAATGCACGGCATGTTAGAAGGCAGTAGCTTTAAATCCCAGATTGTCACACACTAACTTTTCAGATATACATGCCTTAAGGTACCATTAGCCCCTTTTTACAGATCATCAAAGTCAGCTTTTATGATACGCTTTTACTTAAGGTGGATGTACAGTTATAACTTTTGCATATGGTTATCCTTCTCTGACATTAAGCCCATGGGAAATCTAACACATACCAATTTTTGTCTGAGTGCTTTTACTTTCTTGAGGTTATTATGCCAAGATATAACTTGAGTGAAACACTTTGGAAAATGTAGCAAATAAATCAGAGCACTATAATTGCTGGATATCACGGTTCACCAGCAATCCCAATTAAATACAGATAGTTTAGTACATCCTGCTAGGACAGAGAATTGATTTGACAGAGTTTTATTGAATCAATGTATCACTCAATATGACAAGGAGTTGCAAAGAAGTTCAGTGTCTAATGGGAACTGAAATAATTTTAACAGCTCTTGAAAAATTGCACTCTCTCTTATAAACTTTACTATAAACGTTTCCAGCCAGCTTATTAATTATGGGTATTCAACAGCTTTTGGCTGTATAGTGAAATAAGGCATGGTCCATGGTGATTTATCAAAGTTTCTGTGATCAAGAAGTTACATTGTCTATTTCCTATGGAATCCCATTGTTCCTCAGTTAATGCAAAAACAATTTTAATGCAACATTTAGGATGCACAGTAAAAAAGTCAATTCCACATTCTCGGGGCCAGATTCTGGCCCACAATCTTGGTCCCTTGCACTGCTCCACTGGTAAAAGATCTGTCAAGCTAGAATGGGGGGGGATAGAGTTGTCACAGCAGGCTTTACACCTAGCCCCAGGTACAGGGATATACCAGGGCTTGTCAGAAGAAACCTGCCAGGGCAATCTCTGAGTAACTGCAGCCAGGGATAATTAGAGTCCCAGACATCCTTAAGGACCTAGGAAGCACAAAAATTTAGGCCACCCTTGTTTCCTTGCCTCTTCTTAGCCATGTTGAGTCAAGCCCTGGGACAGTTCAGGATCTGATCCTTTATGTTTTATGGTACACCACTTATGACAAAAATAGGACCATGCTGACCTTCACATTTAGCCAGAATAAAAATTGATTAAAGAAAAAAATACTCCCTGGGGGTAATGCAAATATGTTAATATTTTTGCCATTTTAACTTTTATTTCCTAAGTCTTTGTGAATTTCACTGTACTGCTTTAAAATGTTATTAATAATTTTTAGTGCTAAATTCTTCCCTCCCCTTTTCTGAAACAGTGAAAGGAAAGAAACAATTTCCTTGTGAGTCAAAAATCTGTAACAATCTTGAAACATTATAAGCAATTCAGTCCTTTTGTGGGGTAGAGATAGAAAGAATACATTTGTTTAGGTTCTCAAAAAAGGATGCTTTCAGATTTTGGCTATGTGTTTTGACTATGCTGCTAATAATAGATTTTTCTTCTTTGACCCTTCAAAATTACTGTCAAGACTATGGCTATATGATTATACTTATTCAAATGTTAGGTTCTTAGATCAATAACAAAACAAAGCAGGAAACCTTATTTAGCAGGTATCCTGTAATATTTGTCTTTTTGTTTATGTCAAAATGGTACAAATACAGTGGTTACCATTAAAAAGGCAATATTTACCAAGAGTTTTACTGTTATGGTATCTAATGTACCTCAAACCTTTTCTATTCTGAAAACAGGCAATTATTGCAGTATTTGCACACATTGTGCAGAAGCTCTTGGTAGGTTGAGTTGTTTAATGCCTAATCTGGATGTGTGGGTGGTATGTGTATGTACATAAGAAAGTGCATTTTTCTTTAAACCATGAGCTACAGAAGTAACGCCCATATTAGGGGTGCAATGTTTTTGTGTTGCTTTTTTACTTTTAGCAAAAACTTTGCAATCCAGAAGAATTGCTGGTTTACATCAGACATTAATCTGATTAGCAAATTAGAGTACAAAGGAAATGCAATAGATGCTTTCCTAAATATTCACTGGGTATTACATTTGATTCACCAAAAGAATTATTTTCAAAAGTAATTCAAATTGGCTTGGATATAAACACTGTCACATGGAATGAAAATTGGCTACTGGACCAGAAACTGATATTAGTAAGTGACAATGCATCAAGTGAGAGGGAGATGTTTAGACATCCACAGGCATCCATGTTAGATCTGCTCTTATTTAACAAGAACTTCTTTAATGGTTTAGAATGGGAGGTAAATACTTTACTTACTTCTGGAAAAACATTGTGACAGAGCTACTGTGAAGGCTTTGATAGCTTAGTTCTAGCATGAACCTCTTAATGGCACTAGCCAATTCTGTTACAGATATGCTTTAATTTAGAAACAATGCAACATTTATATGGCTGTGTTACTCCAAAACCTTTTGGTCTGAGTTCTGTAGCTCATTTTCTATTGGTTAGTATAAATGACTTAGAGAGCACTTTCTGTGCAATTTTGGTGGTAGAAACAGTGTCAATTCAAAAAGACGACAAAAAGTAGAACTTGAGGGGGCATGTTATTGTTTTAATTTAGGTGGAATAAATGGGCCAAAAGGTGTTAATATAACCCAGTCGCTGTCCAACATTAAACCATGTTAAACAAGGTCAGAGGCTTGGTATGTGGAGACATTAACTGGCTTAGCACCATGGCAAGCACACTATTAAAAATCTTAAGTTTTTATAAAAGTTACAGAAAAGAAAAGTGAACGCATTTGAAATGGAAAGTAGAAAGTAAGGCTTTCATTTTAACACCATCCCTTGTTCTCTTTCCCTTTACTGAAGCGCTTTCAGAAGGAAACACCCCCTTGTTTGACAGTTTCTTACATGTTATCAAGAGTGAAATAACTGCCTTCTGGGAGGAAGAGTTTGCCAAGATGTATTGGAGATGTCATTGCTGCTGCTGTTGTTGAAATCCACTCTTAGGAGGAAAAGACCCTTTGTTTGACAATATCTTAGAAGATGGTATCAAAGATGGAAATAACTGTCACTTAGGTGGTGTTTGGGATTCAGCTGAAGCCTGCAGAGGAGGAGATATCATCTGGGTCCCTCTCCCTCTGGCCCATTCTCATAGATTTTAAGGCCAAAAGGGACCATCACAAACAACTAGTCTAGCCTGTCCATTTCAGGCCACAGAACCTCACCCAGCATCTCCTGTAATAGACCCATAACCTCTAGCTGAGTTACTGAAGTCCTCAAATCATGGTTTAAAGATGTCAAGTCATAGAGAATCCACCATTTACATTAGTTTAAACCAGCAAGTGACCCAGGCCCCATGCTCCAGAGGAAGGTGAAACCACCCAGGGCCTCTGCCAGTCTGACCTGGGGCAAAATTCCTTCCCAACTACAAATAAGGTGATCAGTTAGACCCTGAGCATGTCTGCAAGACCAACCAGGCAGACACCTTGGAATGAATTGTATGTGGTAACTCAAAGCCCTCCCCATCTAAAGTCCCCTCTCCAGCTGTTGGGGATATTTGCTACTAGCAGTCACAGATGGGCCACATGCCATTGTAGGCAGTCTCATCATACCATCCCCTCCATATACTTATCAAAACCAGTCTTGAAGCCAGTTAGGTTTTTTGCCCTCTCTACTCCCCTTGGAAAGCTATTGCAGAGCTTCACTCAGCTGATGGTTAGAAACATTCATCTAATTTCAAGCCTAAACTTGTTGATGGCCAGTTTATATCCATTTGTTTGTGTTATCATTGGTTCTTAATTTAAATAACCCCTCTTGCTCCTTGGTATTTATCCCTTTGAGATATAGGTATAGATATACATATACATATAGATCTAGAGGAAAAAAATCATGTTTTCCCTTTAGCCTTTGTTTGAGACTCCTTGAGTCTCCTCTCATAATGTATGTTTTCCATTCCTCTGATCATCCTAGTAGCCCTTCTCTGCACTGTTCCAGTTTGAATTCATCTTTCTTAAACGTGAGAGACCAGAATTGCACACAGTATTCCAGTTGAGGTCTACCAGTGCCTTATATAATAGTTCTAACACTTGCCAATCTTTACTGGAAATATTTTTCCTGATGAATCCTAGGATTGTGTTAGTCTTTTTCACAGCTGCATCACATTGGTGGCTCATAGTCAGCCTGTGATCAAGCAAAACCCAGGTCTTTCTCCTCCTCCATTGTTCCTACCTAGTGAGCCCCCACCTTACAGCAGAAATTCTTGTAATTAGTTCGTAAGTACATGATTTTGCATTTTATAGTATTAAATGTAATCCCATTCTATTATGCCAGTCCTCTAGGTCATCCAGTTCTTCCTGTACAGTATTCTAGTCCTCTTCTGTATTGATAATGCTTCCCAATTTTGTGACATCAGCAAATTTTGATAGCACTCTCCTATGTTTTGTTCCAAGGTCATTAATGATCATATTAATTTAATATTTCATTAATTTTTTTTAATATTAATTATGTCCTTGAGGAACAACTCTAGTAATCTCCCTGTAGAGAAGTGAAGACTCACTGGTGCGGCCCTCCTGCTGGTCATCTTGGGAATTAGCTCTCCAGCTCCAGAGCACCCTCTGCAGGCCAATGTCCCACCTCCTCAGGCCCCGTGTCCCTCCCAGACACTGGTGCCTCTTCCCTCAGGGTTCTGCTTTCTGCAGTACCCCCACAGTCTCTGGGTCTCCTCTCCCAGGAGAACCCCCAACCCACTATCCCCACCTTGCCTCAGTGGCTTCTGCCAGTCATCATCTAGCCCCTGCTCAGTGGGGAAGACTGCAGTCTGTAATCCACTCATCACTGGCAAGGAGGGTTTGGACCTGCTGCCTTTGCCTAACTCTAGCTTGCACCCCTACAACCTGCTTCGGGCCTTCACCAAGGCCTACAGCCTGGGGAGTTGCCAGGCTGGAGCTCCCCTGCTCCTTTGCCCTTCCCCAGCCCTTCTTAGCTTCAGGTACCCTGCTCATCTCCCAGGCAGCCTGGTCCTTCTCTCTATCCAGCAAGAGAAAGACTCCCTCCGCAGCTGCCTCACAGTCCTTTTATAGGGCTGGCTGTGGGCTGATTGGGGAATGGCCCCAGCTGTGGCTGCTTCCCCAATCAGCCTACCCTATTGGCTTCCCAGAGCAGCTCTTTCCCAGACCTGATTTTAAACCCTTTAGGGCTGGAGTAGGGTAACCACCCAGCTACACTCCCTACAGCCCAGTAGTTCTCCTTTCACTAGTCCCCCTCTTCTCCACTTTAATTTATTTCCAGTGTGGTACCATATCAAATGCTTTACTGAAGATAATTATATCTACTGCATTTTCATTGCCTAAGAATTCAGTTATTTTATCAAAGACAGATGTCAGATTAGTCTAACATGATCTACCTTTGCAAACCCATGTTGCTTTTTATCTCCTTTTCTCCTCCGTGCCTTTATTTTTTTTCTTCAGAGTTTGGACTAAAGTCTTCATTTGAGTTCAAACTAATGAGTCTATAGATTCCTGGATCACTTCCCCAATCCCCCTTCTTAAATATAGGTAGTATGTTTGCTCTTTTCCAGTCATGCAGTACCATTCCAGATTTGACAGATTTATTCATAATTCTTACTACTGGGACTTAAAATTTCATATGTTAGTTCTTTCAGTGTTCTTGGATTGAAATTACAGTAAAACTTGTTTTAGAGAACACCTCTGAAGAGAAACCTCTTGCCATGAGTGACTACTTGCAGAGGCCACAGAACACCTACTCTCTAATGTGCACTCCTTGTAAGAGAGAATACCTCTTACAAGAAACCACTTGTGCTAACTTCCATGAGTGGTCGTTCTTGGCAGGTTTTACTGTATCTGGTCCTCACCCATGACCGCTCTCTCACACACAAACACACACTCTTGAGAGAGAATTAACCTCTTTCTACCTTGGATGTGATCATTTCCATTTCTTTATAGTCGTTCCCATTAGCCACTCTGTCTGTTCTGAAAAAAGAAAGAACTCTGGCCTTTGGTTCAGCAAAGAATTAAACGCAAGTGCAAGAAGAAGAGGAATGTAATACGTAATCTTGCCTCCGCATTTCCCCTACTGCATTACACTAGCCCAGACAGACTTTCATTCAATAAGGTGTGAGGCAATGGAACTTGCTAATTGTGAAGTTCTGTACCTCCGGGGAATATCCTACACCCCCATGTTCATCCTTATAATATGATTGTGTGGTATCCAATGCAAAGTTTATCTTGTTGGGTGTCTTCAGAAGGCTCACGATGCACTGAAAATTGTTGTTATAGTAAGGTTATAGGTTGTAATTTCATATATATCGTTATGAGGCTGAAAATGTGTCCTCATGGCAAAAACTCTCCAAGAGCAGAGGGACAGTTCACACCGCATCAGGGCACGTATAGGACAAACCCAGCCCAGCCTCGCAGAAACAAAGAACACTGGCCTAGGCAGCAACAAAGGATCTGTTGGACTCTCGAATGAGTCACCTCCCTTCCCTTGGTCAGTCAGGGACTGCGATGAGGTAATGCTCACCTGACCCTGAAGGGGGGCAAAGCCAAGAGGGAAGAAAGAACATGATAAAAGGGAGAGACGTTTGCCATGCTCTTCCTCTCTCTTCCACCTTTATCTACAGACACCACCACCACCAAGTGACTGGAGCGTTAATCAAAGCGGAGACCCTGGCTGAAGGGCAACCAGCCAGCCTGTGGTGAGATGCATTTACGTTTGTAAGGATACTGAAAGTGTTAAGATAAGTGTAGAATGCATTTTGCTTTTATTTCATTTGACCAAATCCGACTTTCTGAGCTTTGACTTATAATCACTTTATAGTTAATAAATTTGTTTGTTTATTCTACCTCAAGCAGTGTATTTGGTTTGAAGCATGTCAGAGACTCCCCTTGGGATAACAAGCCTGGTACATATCAATTTCTTTGTTAAATTGACGAACTCATATAAGCTTGCAGCATCCTGCGGGCATAAGTGGACACTGCAAGACAGAAGTTCCTAGGGTTGTGTCTGGGACTGGAGATATTGCAAGTGTCATTCAGTTGCACAACCCAAGCAGCTTACATGCTAGAGGCTGTGTGTGGACAGCCCAGGAGTAGGGGGTTCTCACAGCACAGCAGGGTAAGGCTGGCTCCCAGAGTCAAGGATTGGAGTGACCTAGCAGATCACCAGTACAGATAACATCAGATGCGAACGTCACACTAATGAAATGCATTGTTAAAGAACAATTTAACTACAAATAATAAACACATTGTTGAGATACAACATTTTAAATGTATGCAGAGGTTGAGTGGAGATTCTATATTGCTTTTGCTTCATACGGAAAACGGTAGTAGCATTTGTGGCACCTTGGAGACTAACAAATTTATCTGAGCATAAGCTTTCGTGGGCTTATGCTCAAATAAATTTGTTAGTCTCTAAGATGCCACAAGTACTCCTGTTCTTTTTGTGGATACAGACTAACACGGGTGTTACTCTGAAACCTGTCATTAGCAGCATAAACATTTTGGCAGACCACCCTATCCTCCCCCCTTATCCTTGTGAAATGTCAAGATTAAATACATTAGCATACACTATCTCTGGAAAGGAAAGGCAGCAGCTTTATTTTGTATCATTTTTAACTGCAGTCAAATTTCTTATTCAAAATACTGCAAATATCTTATGAATGTCATACTTTTTAGCTAGGCCTTAATTGGAAATACGGGCAAACCAAATTGGAGTTTCAGTTTCACAGTTGGTTTCTACAAGAGATTGAAACAGAGACCCCAGATCTCAACACTCTCAGGCTTTGGGTTGTTTGAAGTCCCTATCCAAACATGGCAGCTTGAGCCCACATCATACATTATTGACATCAAGGCAAAGACCTTGCAAAATATTAAATGACCTCTTTTGAAAAGACTTGGTACAATTTTTCAAGGAACTTAAGCACTTAAGCCCTATTGACTGTCCATGGGATGTAGGCACCTAAGGCACTTCTGAAAGTTTACCCATTGACTTGAGTGGAGAAGCCATAGAAGAGGTGAGTATTCTTAATGTTTTCTGCTCTTTGTTAGAGCTAGTGTTTGACCCCCATCACACTGGGCAGCCAGCACCATATAATGGGATGTCAGTCAGTGAGACTGAATGAGATACCACGGAGACTGGTTAGGAGGGTGGCACATTAATGAGATCCTGTCATAAACAGATAGTTAAGGGTTAATGTCTCTTTTACCTGTAAAGGGTTAAGAAGCTCAGTAAACTTGGCTGACACCTGACCAGAGGAGCAATCGGAGGACAAGATACTTTCAAATCTCGGTGGAGGGAAGTCTTTGTTTGTGCTGTTTGTTTTGTTCGTTGTTCGCTCTTGGGGCTAAGAGGGACCAGACGTGCCCCCCCGGTTTCTCCAATCTTTCTGAAACAGTCTCTCATGTTCAAAATAGTAAGCACTAGCTAGAAAAGGCAGATTAGTCTTATGTTTGTTTTCTTAACTTGTGAATGTATATTTTGCTGGAAGGATTTTACCTCTGTTTGCTGTAACTTTAAAATTTCAGGCTAGGAGGGAGGGAGTCCCTCCAGTCTATATGAGCTGAATACCCTGTAAACATTTTCCATCCTAATTTTACAGAGATAATTTTTACTTTTTCTTTCTTTAATTAAAAGCTTTCTTTTTTAAGAACCTGATTGATTTTTTTCCTTGTTTAAGACCCAAGGGGATTGGGTCTGAACTCACTAGGGATTGGTGGGGGGAAAGGAGGGGGGGAAGCTAATTCCTCTCTGTTTTAAGATCCAAGGAGTTTGGATCAGTGTAGTTTCTCAGGGTGACCCAGGGAGGGGAAAGTCTGGGAGGGGGAAAGGAGGAGGAATGGTTTATTTCTCCTGGTTTTAAGACCCAAGGGGTTTGGGTCTTGGGTTCCCCAGGGAAGGTTTTGGGGGAACAGAAAGTGTGCCAAACACTATATTTTGGCTGGTGGCAGCGCTATCAGATCTAAGCTAGGAATTAAGCTTAGAAGGGTACGTGCAGGTCCCCACTTTTTGGACGCTAAAGTTCGAAGTGGGAAAAATACCTTGACAGATGCAATCTGTGGTGTCCTGAGGTTGCAAGAATAATGACAGGCAGGCAATTCACACTCTTGGAGGAGCTTTCGGTTGAGTGTCTGTTATTCTGGTACATATAGTTGGGACTTTGGCAGAAGTCAGGGAGTTGAGACACTCAAAACCACTGTCGGTTGGGCAATGAGTGCTCTTTTGGAGAGTGCTGGTTGAGTAGCAGGGGGCCCTTCAGGTATTTCTCCTTGAACATGTTTATATTTCCTTTGTCTTTTCTTATCTTTTTTGTGGAGGTCAGAATATTTTTAGCTGTATCCGCAGCTGGTATAACTCAGCAGAAGTCTATTGAAGTCAAGGGAGCTATGCTGATTTAGAACAGCTGAGGATCTGGCCCAAGTTTTTGCTGACAATACAGCACCTTTTTGGGGAGGATGGGAAGAATTCATGTTTTGTGATGGTGCCAAGGCAATGCAGAAGATACAACAAAGACTCCATACTCTGAAAGACTTTTCTAACACTGAACCCAAACAAAAAGAATGAGGAGTACTTGTGGCACTCTAGAGATTAACAAATTTATTTGGGCATAAGCTTTGGTGGGCTAAAATCCACTTCATCAGATGCATGCAATGGAAAATACAGTAAGCAGGAAGACATATATACAAAGAGAAAAAGAAAAAATGGGTGTTGCCATACCATACTAAATTGGCAGCACCCATTTTTTCACGTTCTCTGTGTACATATTTTTTCATGTTCTCTGTGTATATAGACGTGATATATCGATCCCTGAATCGACGCCTGTACTCCACCTCAGCAGGAGGAGTAAGCAGAGTTGACAGGGGAGCCGCGGTGGTCGACTTGCTGCCATGTGGACGGCCAGGTAAGTCAAACTAAGATACTTAGACTTGAGCTATGTGATAAGAATAGCTGAAGTTGCATATCTTAGATCAATTCCCACCCACAGTGTAGACCAGCCCATGAAGTGGGTTTTAGCCCAAGAAATAAATTTGTTAGTCTCTAAGGTACCACAAGTACTCCTGTTCTTTTTGCTGATACAGACTAACACGGCTACCGCTCTGAAACCTGAATCCAAACAATGGTTCTCTAGCTCATTAAGCTATGAAAATTGCAATTTTTTTTCATAAGTCTGATGACACAAAATGTCTTGATGTTAAACTCATCGACATTGTAAGCGAAGAACAATGATCCAAAATTGCTAAGGATATTGCGTTCTAAATGGGAATCATGATGCATCATGATTGCTGTTATTTGAGTGCATGATATTAGCCTGCAGCATCTTGAGAGCTGTGTGAAAACTTCATAAACATTTTTTCTTGAAAGAAGTATGTTTTTTTTAATATCAACTTAATTCATTGAATACCATTGAAACTTTCCTAATTTTTTAAAAATAGTTATTCTCTAATTTTATTTTAATGCCTGTATTCTGTGCATGAGGTTGGTGCCATTCCAAAATTTTGGACTTCAAGAAATAGGAAGCTAGAAGGCTCTAGTAATGTAGCTTGAACTTATATGTTATTCAGTGATCATGTTAAACTCACACTGACTTGGCAGTCAGCGGGAGTGCTTTGGATGGTTTGGGTGCAAGTTAAATTAGAGGTGGATGACCTGCTTTCTCTTACACCCCCTGTCAATTTGCTGTAATACTCAATTCATCCAGCCACCATAACATGTATATTCATTATGCACACCCACTTAATGTTAAAGCAGAGTATATTACAGTACTTTATCATTTGCAACCATTTACTACTCAATTTACATCAGTCAGGTAACTTAAGCCATCAGTTATATCACCATAGAAGTTGACCCTCTTTGCAGCAGTAAAAATCCATATATACCTTGAGACACTTGTCAATCTCTTCACAAAAAAGAGCCTGGCACTGAAATAAGAGTGGGATTTAATAAGGAGGATTGAAATGCAATGAAAAAGCTGTGTGGGAAAGTTTACACAATGTAATATGGACCAAATCTTACCCTACCATTCCACTGGACCAAGTTCATTCTGGTGTAACACCAGTGACCTCATCTGAGTTACACTCGGGCTGAATTTTGCCCATTAATCTCAATAGGACTGCATGGTACTTGAAGAAGAATTCCTGTCTACCACGAAAACTTATGTTGTTGTTGTTTTTAAACTGTTTACAGGATAACCTTAAATTGCTAGTTTCTGGTAGAATAAACAGGAAACTCATCAAGAATTATGATGAACTAGTAACATGCAACTGTGAATTACAGGGCTATAATTAATCTAGGATTGCTGATGACATCACAAGCTACAAGGGCAAATCCAGAGTAATTTATATAGGCACTGGAACTCAGATGGAAATATACTGTAACTTGATGATTCAGAGTGCTCCTAAACTTTTTATGTATTCCTGTTTTTCTTAAATATTTTCTCTTTTCTCTTCACTTTCTCTTCCTCCATATCTGTCTTTCACTCTCACCATCTCCATTCTCTTCCAATTCCTCCATTCCTCCCTTTTTCTCCTACTCCCAGAGTAGCAACCTCTTCATAAGCTCCTTGAGCTCTTGTTTCAGAATTCACAGGAGCAAATTTTGTTTCCAAGACCACAAGCATAACTCTTATTCTACAGTCCTAATTTTATAGTCCTTTCATATGTAGATCTCCCTTTGAATTTATTGGGAGTTAGGTGCATGGAACAGCTGCACTACAGGATTTTGAAGCACTTCCCCTTTCAAACACACCAAAGCAATTTCCTATTTTCAACTGCTGCTGGAAAACGTGTGATGGAAAGGGTCAATTCTACACCACCTTCTTCCAACTGTCAGATAATTCATTGGAGTGATTCCATTTCTGTGAATGTAATTAGAGCTCTTTGATAAGGACTAATGTGTGAATTAGCATTTCCTTCTTAGACCAGCATTCACTGTTCATTGTCTAAATTATTAAAGGTACTTGTGAAGGGCTATCTACCCCATACAAGGCCTGATGGGGTTAAGGTGGCCAGATGGGCCAATGAACTGCCTAGGCTGCACCTGGAGAAGACAGGGAGCAAGGAGGACTTACTAGAGATGAAACACAGATGGACAGGAACAGGCAGGGCCCATATAAAGCCCAGTAAGTGAGAATAGAAGGGGGCTGCTGAGAATGAGGCTACAGTTGCTCTCAGGGTTAGAGAAGACAAGGTAGGAAGCATCCCAGGCAGGGTCGGCTCCAGGCACCAGCAAAGGAAGCAGGTGCCTGGGGTGGCCAACAGAAAGGGGCGGCAGTGCGTCCCTTGCCGGTGTGTCACGTCTGGATTGAGTGGCAGTGGCGGCACTTCGGCGGCAGCAAAATCAGCCCTCTCCAGATCGGCAGCAATTCGGCAGCAGGCCCTTCACTCACTGTCTTGCTCCTCAGCGGCACTTCGGCGGCAGCTTGATCGGGTTCTTCTTCTTTTTTTTTTTTTCCATCAGTTGGGGCAGCAAAAAAGCTGGAGCTGGCACTGACTCCAGGGATACAATATTGAGGTTTAGGACTGTTCAGACCGTGGCTTCTTGTTGTAGGGTCCCTGGGTTAGAACCCAGTATAAAGCATGGGCTTGGGTTCCCCTACTAGCCACTGAGGAAGTGGCAACATTAAAGGGCAGTGAAAGGGAAGACTGCCTGGAAAGTGGGTCCTGAGGGACTTTGATACACACACCACCTCCAGAAGGGGAAAGCTACAGTGATCTGTACAAGTGACTAAGTGGAAGCAGTCAAGTCCAAAGACAGCAACAGTGAGAGACAGAGAGAGCCACTGCAGGAAGGGGCATCAGACTGGCAGAGCTAATCCCCAGATGTGGCCAGAAGGAGGGGCTCCAGCAGTGAGGAGAGGACCCTGTGACATTAACCTCTGCTGAAACTAGGCCATATACACTTATGAATGACACTAGTTTCTGCTTATAGTAGATTGACATGATTCTGGCCAGCTCAAGAGAAGGAAAATGAAAACCACCATTACAGGTAAATAACTCTTCTTTTTTGTTATGCTGTTTTGTTCCCCCCAGCAAATCTGCACAATTCATATCTGCATCTCTTCAGAAGCAAGCTCATGACAACTGTAAACAGATAGTAGTAGAACTTTTGTTATTGTCATTTTTTTCTGACAATACATGGAGGTGTCATCATGAAACAGAATGATAGTTTGTTTACAAAAAAGCAAGCTTGTGTTTGCATTTGACGGTCTGTGTTAAGAAGGCTGAAAAGCATTTTAGTCCTCTCAACATTCCTGCTCAGAAAGTCCACTTAATACAAGTCCAAAAGTACTTTAATATTACTTTGGAAAATCATGAAGACAAATATATATTGCAGAGTCTTTTCAGGTATGTCCTAAAGATGTATAGGCTTGGCAGAATTAAATATTTATTTTTTAATGATGATGGATAATATCGATGTTTTCTTTTAAGAATTTTTCTGATATTTACATTTAAACTGGCACAGTTGCATGAAATCACTGGTGGATCAGACAATAAATGGTACTGTGCTCCAGTTCCACTACCACTGACATACATCATGGTTTATGCACATTAACATGGGACTCTAATCAGTTCTCAAGCAGCATTTTTTTAACTTTGCCATCTGTAAATTTTGATTTTTATAAATGGAATTATCTTTTCATTAGTTTGTGTGTGCAGTGAACTTGATGTATACCAGCATTTACTGATAAAAAGCTAATCCTCCTGGGCCTAAATGTATATTCTCATTAACACTCATAGACTCATAGACTCTAGGACTGGAAGGGACCTCGAGAGGTCATCGAGTCCAGTCCCCTGCCCTCATGGCAGGACCAAATACTGTCTAGACCATCCCTAATAGACATTTATCTAACCTACTCTTAAATATCTCCAGAGATGGAGATTCCACAACTTCCCTAGGCAATCTATTCCAGTGTTTAACTACCCTGACAGTTAGGAACTTTTTCCTAATGTCCAACCTAAATCTCCCTTGCTGCAGTTTAAGCCCATTGCTTCTTGTTCTATCATTGGAGGCTAAGGTGAACAAGTTTTCTCCCTCCTCCTGATGACACCCTTTTAGATACCTGAAAACTGCTATCATGTCCCCTCTCAGTCTTCTCTTTTCCAAACTAAACAAACCCAATTCCTTCAGCCTTCCTTCATAGGTCATGTTCTCAAGACCTTTAATCATTCTTGTTGCTCTTCTCTGGACCCTCTCCAATTTCTCCACATCTTTCTTGAACTGCGGTGCCCAGAACTGGACACAATACTCCAGTTGAGGCCTAACCAGCGCAGAGTAAAGCGGAAGAATGACTTCTCGTGTCTTGTTTACAACACACCTGTTAATGCATCCCAGAATCACGTTTGCTTTTTTTGCAACAGTATCACACTGTTGACTCATATTAAGCTTGTGGTCTACTATGACCCCTAGATCTCTTTCTGCCATACTCCTTCCTAGACAGTCTCCTCCCATTCTGTATGTGTGAAACTGATTGTTCCTTCCTAAGTGAAGCACTTTGCATTTGTCTTTATTGAACTTCATCCTGTTTACCTCAGACCATTTCTCCAATTTGTCCAGATCGTTTTGAATTTTGACCCTGTCCTACAAAGCAGTTGCAATCCCTCCCAGTTTGGTATCGTCCGCAAACTTAATAAGCGTATTTTCTATGCCAACATCTAAATCATTGATGAAGATATTGAACAGAGCCGGTCCCAAAACAGACCCCTGCGGAACCCCACTTGTTATACCTTTCCAGCAGGATTGGGAGCCATTAATAACTACTCTCTGAGTACGGTTATCCAGCCAGTTACGCACCCACCTTATAGTAGCCCCATCTAATTTGTACTTTCCTAGTTTGTCTATAAGAATATCATGCGAGACCGTATCAAATGCCTTACTAAAGTCTAGGTATATTACATCCACCACTTCTCCCTTATCCACAAGGCTCGTTATCCTATCAAAGAATGCTATCAGATTAGTTTGACACGATTTGTTCTTTAGTCTGTAGTTTCCTGGGTTGTTTTTATTTCCCTTTTTATAGATGGGCACTATATTTGCCCCCTTCCAGTCTTCTGGAATCTCCCCCGTCTCCCATGATTTCCCAAAGATAATAGCTAGAGGCTCAGATACCTCCTCTATTAACTCCTTGAGTATTCTAGGATGCATTTCATCAGGCCCTGTGACTTGCAGGCATCTAACTTTTCTAAGTGATTTTTTACTTGCTCTTTTTTTATTTTATCTTCTAAACCTACCCTCTGATTTGTACATGCAGCCTCATTAAGCCACGGCAAAAGTGCTGCAGGTGGGGCATTGTACTGACAATGAAGAGGAAATGAATCATAACGTGCTGAAAATGATGAAGGCCCTTGTGTCACAAAATATTAGATTCATTCTTTTTATGACTATTTTATATGTTGCAAAGTTCTTTTTAAGTGCTAATCCAAGCATAAAACTTTTTTCCTCCTGAAATGAGAACTCTACAGTAAGTGTCATTTAGGAGAGAAGCGAACCAGTTCACCAAAGATGAACTAGCCATTTTTTTTTTCTGACAGCATAATCCTTAAAGCATCAAAATCATAAGGACACTTAAACGCAATAATAAAAAAAGTGAATAGATATTTAATCTTCTCGCTTTCTAACTGAAACGCTATCCATTTTCAAGTGTCGGATTCAAAATATTTCCTTGAATTAAAGATACCTTCATAGGTTAGATCTCATTCTGTTTTATTATACATCAGAGGTCTCCTTGCCAATAATCTTAAATCCATACAAAACACAGATAAATTAAAAGACATAAACTATAGCTAATATGTCTGATAGGCATTCTTAAAAACATAAACCTGCATTTGTTTGCATTTTGCCACATATTCAGCTAAGATCAATAGAAAGTCATCTTTTTTTCTGAATTAAATGCTCTTTGCAATAAGGCGAGCTCTCCCTTATTTCATTCGAAACTTTAATTGACAATAAGATCTAGGTAGTAACTTTCAGTACATTGACTTATGGCCAAACAATTTTATGCTCTTTTTGCTATTAGCTTTACACTGCAAGAGATTTAATGTGGGCCTGGTTCAAAGCCCATTGAAGTCAGTGGAAGTCTTTTCATTTCTTTCAGTGGAACATGGATCAGGCTTTAGATTCTCATCTCAGGTATAAATCAGGAGATTTTCCAGAGAAGTCAGTAAAGTTACACTTGTGTAAGTGAGATCAGAATCAGGCCCCAAAAGTTGTGATATCCTCAGAGGCTTGTCCTCCACAGCTTTCCGTCTTGTGTAGTCATTTACTGTTGTGCAAAGCCGCTGTAAAGTGCTACTTTGTTTCCTTTCCACTTACTTTGCACTGATGTAAAAGACTGCACAAGTCTCAAGGCAGTGGAGATTCATGCTGCAAAGGTTTAAATGTGAGATTCAAAAAGAGAATGCTCATTGTTACAAATCTTCGTACCACATCACGCAGAAAAATAATCCAGTATTAACTAAAGAAATAAATAGGAAAACAGTGTGTGCATATTTAAGAATATAGTTTTAAAGAATCTCATAGATAGTTAACTTCCACCCCTCCTAAACACATTTTGTTCAAAGGACACAACGAGTGCTTGTGGAAGAATTCTACATCAACATGTTGCCTGCTGACAAATTCATAATATTAATTGCTGGAGCCGGAAAGCCTCAAAGTCAATATTGATAGACTAAATCTCTTCCGTCCTCTGCATGCTATAGGGCATTAAATTATATCCCAGGTGCGGGTATACAGAGTAATGGTTGGAATTGGTGAACGTGTTTGTGTGTTTTTGGAGCTGTGTACTGGGAGCTGTGCTGTTTGACATATTCATTAATGATCTGGAAAAGGGGGTGAACAGTGAAGTGGCAAAGTTTGCAGATGGTACAAAATTATTTAAGATAATTAAGACCAAAGTAGACTGTGAGAAGTTAGAGGGATCTCACAAAACTGGATAACAAAATGGCGGCTGAAATTCAGCATTAAGAAGAGCGTGTTGTACTCCTGAGCAAATTCTATGCCAAAAAATTTAAAATTATGCTCACAGTATTTTAAAATTTGGCAAAATTCTGCAAATTTTATTTGTCAATAAATAAATGTGGCTCCAGCATGGCAGTGGGGAGCACAGGCCACTGGCTGCATCAAGGTAGGAGATCACCCTGAAGCCTCCACATAACCTGGTACAGGGACTCGACAGTGAGGCCGCACCTGACCCTGACACAGTGCAAGGGCTGGGTCTGCCCCAGAAATACCCAGGGCCCTACCCCTCTGTGCCTGGTGCGCCAGGTGTGGATGGGCAGACAGCCCAGCAGGATCCAAGTGTGGGGGGGTCTAGAGTGGGGGGATCCAGATGTGGAGCGAGAGGTTTCTGTGTGGGGCAATCTGGGTGCGAGCAGCTCAGTGGGAGATCTGGATTCACAGGGGGTCATTGGGAGGTTCTGAGTGCAGGGGCAATGGGACTCTGCAGGGGATCCACGTGAAGGTGGTTGGGGCTCAGTGGGGGAATGGGGTCTGGGTGTGGTGAGATGTGACTAGGTGGGGGAGGTCTGGGTGTGGGAGGCACAATGGAGGGATCCAGGTGTCAGGGGAGTGGGGCTTGATGGAGTGGGGGTCAAGGTTCAGCTGGTTGGGGGTCTGGGTGTGGGGGAGGGCCATGACACCTAACCCTGTGTGTCATCCCATGCCTTGTTTGTTTGGAGGGGCCTATCCCCCCAAAAAAACTGCATCCATGGTTGCCCCTATCCCCCACGCAGCTTCCTTGCTGTTTTCTGAAGGAATTCTGCAGGGATGAGGTATTTTCTCTGGGTGCACAGTCACACAGAATTCCTCCCCCCAGGAGTAACATTGGAAAAAATAATCCCAACTATTCATATACAATGATGAGATCTAAATCAGCTGTTATCACCCAAGAAAGATCTTGGAGTCATTATTGATGGTTCTCTGAAAACTTCCCCTCAATGCACAGCAATGGTAAAAAATGCTAACAGTGTCTTAGGAACTATTAGGAAAGAGATATAATATAAGAAATAAAATATCATAATGTCACCATATAAATCCATGGTATGGCCGCATCTTGAATACGGTGTCCAGTTCTAGTTGCCCTATTTTTAAAAGGATATAGTGGAGCTGGAAAAGGTTTGGAGAAAGGCAACAAAGATGATCAAGGGTGTGGAACAGCTTCCACATGTGGAAAGGCTAAAAGGATTAGGGCTGTTAATCTTATACATAGATGATGAAGTGGGATATGATAGAGGTCTATGCTATCATGAATGGTATGGAAAAAGAGAATACAGAAATGTTTTCCTTTTCACACACATGCAAAAACCAGAGGTCACCCGATTTAAATTAATAAAGAGCAGGTTTAATATAAATAAGAAGCATATTTTCCCACAGCGCAAAACTAACCTGTGGAACTCATTGCCATGAGATATTGTGATGGTCAAAAATACGACTGTATTAAAAAAATTAGCTAGGTTCATGGAGGATAGGTCCATCAATTGCTGTCAGCCAAGATGATCAGGGATGTAACCCCATGCTCAGAGAAATCCTAAATCTTGAGCCAGAAGTGGAAGGTGGGTGATTCACTCCATAGTTACCCTGTTTTGTACACTCACCTGAATCTCTAGCATGGGCCACTATTGGAAATAGGATGCTGGGGAAGATGGTCCATGGTCTGACCTAGTATGCAAGCTCCTGTGTTCAGAAGCCCCTCACTTGCTGCTCTGTAG
Source organism: Gopherus flavomarginatus (assembly GCF_025201925.1). NCBI lineage: Eukaryota > Metazoa > Chordata > Testudines > Testudinidae > Gopherus > Gopherus flavomarginatus. The sequence continues at coordinate 71,660,946 of NC_066620.1, read as the reverse complement.
CCTTAAAAACAGGCAGGACACAGCGTAAAGCCTACAGGAGCATTTCAGACAAAGGAGAGCAGGGACTAGAGCAGGAGATAGACAATATTGATTAATGAAATTTTGTAAGGATAAGGGATTAGGGGCTGGGAAGGAGGGGTAAGGGCTAGGGGATATGCATATTAAAATTTTGGGGAACTGAGTCATGGTGGGATTGGGCACAACATTTGGGAAGAGGCTGCACTATGGGCTCTGAACATTGTGGAGTTGTACATAATGGAGCAAATGAGAGAAAGGAAGCAGTGGGCAAGGGGGAGAAAGAAACTTAGAAAAAGAGATGCCGTTATCCTTCTTACAGCATCTAAGAGCCTCAAAGGACCTTCTTTCATCTCACTGATGCATAGGTCCTTCAGAGATACAGGATCACACATTCGACTGTCTTGCATATGTGTGAGGAACTGATGGAGCATTTAGAATGACCTAGCAGAGCCATGTAATCTTTGTCCAAGAGTCAGCACAGCACTTGGTTCCTTGATAGGATACAAGGTTCCTTCAGAGGTTCATAGTGCACTCAGTGGGCATCAGCCAGTTTGCTGCCTCTGTGCTTGGAGGACTTCAAAATGCTATGATCCACAAATCAGACAAGTCTGTTTATGGAATAAGATTTCTATGCCACAGCAAACTTACCATCTGTACTGGACATTGTAGATGACATATACTTACATCCCTCTGAGGAGACTAAGAAGACAACGGTATAGAAATAAGAAACACGGATATGATCGCTGCATGTGGTGTCAAGGCAGCATTCATGACTGTGTGGGATAGATATCCAAGATCATGCCATGATTCCAGTGTCCTCTCATTGGCCTTCCTCACATCCTGTGTGCATCCTGAGCACATAGCTTCTCCTTTAAGAAGAGAGGACACTTGAGTACTAGCATCTCATCCCTGAGTGGGTGGTAACTTCTGCAGTTATGATGGTAATTTCTGGGTCTATAAAGCTGGTCTTCATCTTCCCCTCATTACCTTTCATCTCTGTCATCTCCACCATCACTGGAAATGAAATCAGGTGTGTCTGATCACTCTTCAAAGATATCTGAAATAACTGAAGCACTGGGCATCTGACCCTCATCAGTATGCAATTTGCTAACGTACAAATATCAATATACATTACACCTATTACACATTTCTGACCAGTCCTGAGCATGTAGGAAAGTCTGCACATGCATTTACAAAAATATTATCAAGCACTGAGCTTCAAATCCCCTATGATTGTTCCCTGTGTTCATGGTATTTACTGGCCATGTGGATGGCCTTGGTGTCCACCAATAGCCTGAGATATGGACATAGTTTAAGGGCTCTGCTGATTTGACTGGACAAACTTCTCCCTTATTCCACAGAGAGAAGAACAAGCCCTGCACCTTCAAGGGAAAAATACTGTAGATTATTTCTGCATGGGGGACAGTCTGGCTCTGAGACACTGTGGTTTTTCTTTATACTAAGAAAAGGAAATAACTGGTAACTTCTGTTGCAACTGTAGCAAATAATGGGCCAGATTTTCAGCTAGTGTAAATCAGTGTAGCCCCATTGATTTCGTTGAGCTATGCTGACCTACCCCAGCTATCGATCTGCCCTGTTAAGTGGACTATTCTAAACATGCTGAAAAGTGAGAATTGGTAAGAAATTGTTATTTTAATTGCTTTTGGCTCATGCCTTTAAGTGCAAATGTTTCCTCCAGTGTGATGTCTAGATCTTTTAAAATGGTAAACTATTCAAACACATTTGTTAGTCTCCGCATGAAAAATGATTTTTAGATCTATTATGAATTTATTTTTCTGTAACTTTCATTTCTGCTTTGCTGTTTTGTAATTTTTGCTAGGCACTGAATGGAAATGAAATTAACTCTTTTCAGTCACATTGCTTCTTTCTAAGCCTCATACCTACATTTATAGGGAGAAGACAGATTAACTGTTCCAATAGCTCAGACATGCTGAACAGCATTTATGTCTTCCATGTTATTTTCCCTTCAAAAATGTATGAGTAAATTTTATGCCCATGCATGTGAGGGGCAAATAGCAACAGGCTGCATTAGATATAACACAGAGAGATGCTTTGCAGCGGCCAGGTCTTGCTCCAACTTATGACTGTGGCAAAGATCTTTATTGCACTTAGTGGGAAAGATCAGCGCCCTGGTCCTATCCCAGTCCCCTCTCCCAGAATTGATTCCCGTCCTGATCTACATCTCATAGAGCCTTGATTTTGGTATATATAGAGTAAATCCATTGGAACCAACGAAGTTACACAGATGCAAAAAACCTTGCTCATAGTTTTTTCCTGAGCTGTCTATCAATTGTGGGGGAAAATGTGTGGTATGCACCATCAGAGATGGCACTCATCTTATATTTCATGATATCATCCCATTTTTCATGGATCTGTTTTGTGTTTCACTTGGCCAGCTCACAAGATGTAAAATATACCTAATTTAGTGCAGATAGTGAACTAAACTTTGCACGTAAACCTATGCATCACAGGCACAAGGAATAAACATTTGAGCTCATTTGGATTTGTAACTGAAATCAAGACTGGAACCAAGCTCTGCAGGGGTGATCAGGCTCCACACAGTAGCTATACCCTTTGAAAAGCAGCTGCTTTCAAGTGTCTTCTGAATGAGACATTACAGCCCCCATGTAGCAATGAACAGAACTGTAACAATTTTGCAATACCATTAGATCTTCTAAATAAATAGCAACAGCATTTAAATATTCTCTCCTCACTTTTATTTTTATTTTATTGACCAAAAATCTAAAAATACTTGTGAGTGCCTGGAAGGCTTTCATGAGGCCCTTTCTAATCCTAACACCTGCATGGACTGGTCATAATCTCACAAATGTAGCTCCACTGAATTCAAGGGAATTCCTGATCTTAACAGATGTTACACCAGAATCTAAATTCTCCTCTTTCAAACCATCTTTCCAGTTTTTGGAGTCAAAACTGGACAATTTTGACATTTGTGACTATCAAGAACAAAATCCAGAGGTGGCAAGGGTTATCTGTCTAATGGGAAGATGGTGTTATTGTCACCATTTTGGTATTTTTGTGAGTGTGCAAAATGTGTGTCATATGCTTTAAAGGGCAGGAGAGGCATAGCTAGTCAAGTGGATGCAGTTGGCCTAAATGAGAGCTGTTGTGTATTTGGTTGTTCCCATGGCAACTGAGTTAGATTATTAGGGGATAGCCTAGCCTTCTTCGGCAGGTTAGGTGAGCTCTGTGTGTGTAAAAAAATGGTAGTTTTGTTAGCTGTCTGGCCTCAAGTGATTTCTTCCTAAACCGGCTGCCCCCAAGGATATAACAAGAGCAGCCCAAAGCAGGCTTGGTTTAACCACTGATGCACTGACTTCCGTGGAAATTCTGCTTGTTCAGAAGTAAGCTGGATAAAGGACGACTGGGCCAGTGTTTAGAACAATAATCCAGAATTTGGTAGACCTGGGTTTAAGTCCCAGCTCTGCTATAGATTGCATGACCTTGGGCAGGCCACTTAGAGATAAACTTTTAAAGGTGTTTAGGTCCCTAAAGATGCAGCTAGGTGCTCAGTGTAATTCTTCAGAAGTATCTAGGTGCTTATCTGCATCTTTAGGTATCTATATATTCACCTTCAAAAATCTGGCCCTGAGCCTTTTTGATCCTCAGTTCCCCTACTCACAAGGGTGTTGTGAGGATAAATACAGTAAAAGATTGAAGTGCTCAGTTACTATATTAATAGAGGGGGGCATATGAGAGAGCTGGAAGTGAAAAAGTATTAATGATGTCTGTAGTGGTGCTCTTTTAAGTTTACTGGTTGCTTTGCCCACTACTAACTACTCTTGGCTGATTCATTTGCTTGCTGCATTAAGCATGCATAGTCATTTTGGAACTTTTGATGATTACCTGTTCTGTTCATTCCCTCTGGGGCATTTGGCATTGGCAACTGTTGGAAGACAGGATACTGGGCTAGATGAACATTTGGTCTGACCCACTATTGCCAATCTTACGTTCTTAAATGGGAAACCCATCACTCTCTGATCATATATGGCTATAGTGCACTCTGGTTTGTTCTCTCCGCTGGCTGCATGTGCAGGGTTTTAAACTAATCCTCCTGTGACATGTCCCCAGTGTACAATCTAGAAATGTGGGACTGATGTGCCATCTTAAGTCTCCTCCCTGGGCTGTCTCTTATAATGCTCTGCTAGTGACAAGCAGCAAAATCCTGCGCAGTGCTGTGATCACTCAGCCAACAGCATGTAGGGACACGCCCAGCTAAATTGCATGAATGCTCTATAAGCCACTCATGAATCATACAGAGAGACACCAGCAAATCTCTCCAGCCTTGCACCCCAATGATATCGCATTTTACATTGTTCAAGACCTTCTATTGAACAGTGTAAGATCATTAATTAATTTGCCACTTCATCAAATGAAAATGAATGTGCACCAGCCTTTGTAATCTGAGAAGATTCCCCAAGCACTTTAGACACTCCCCGGTAAGGATAAAATATTAAATAAGTTTATTTACTGCAGAAGGATAGATGTTAAGTGATTAGAAGTGTAAGGCACAGAGATCAACGTTAGTTACATAAGAAATAAAAATAGAATTGCAGTCTAAATTTTAACTTTAACAGAATAAGTAAGATTTTACTTAAACAGCTTTTCTCACCTCACTGGGTGTTGTAGGCAGTTTACAGTTCTTAATAAACAGGCTGAATTTTTTTCTCAGCCTGGGACCAACCTCCCCAGTTCAAGTCTTTGTCTTCCAAACGAACTTCCAGGTGTTGAGATGGGGGAGGAGAGAGGCCAAGTGGTAATATCATCAAGTCTCATTTATATTTTCTATCCAGGTGCTACAAAGATCCTTGCTGTGACATGGGGGTTAGGTAGTCCCCACTGTGTATGTGCCCTTTCTGAGGAGTCTCTGGGATAGTGGATTCTTCCTGAGGGGCCATCAACACCTGTATGGCTAGTCCTGATGTAAAACTGTCTTGTTAGTTGCTCCTTTGTTGCCACTGAAAGGCTAGTTTTGAGTGTTTCCCACTTACCACATATATCTGTAACACATATAGCAATAATTCACATACAATAATATTACATACAATGTAACAGGATATTAATGTTCAATGGATCGAGACTTGTTAAATGATACCTCACAAGGCATGCATTGTACAAAACATATCATAAACATATCACAGTGGTGAATATGGGGTGCTGTCATGGTATAGTTCCCCACTCTGAACCTTAGAGTACAAAAGATGGGGTACCAGCATGAATTCCTCTGAGCTCAGTTACCAGCTTAGTACTTGTAGCGCTACCACCAACCAGGAATTCCAGTGCCTGGTACACTCTAGTCCCCCCAAAACCTTGCCCGGGGACCCCCAAGACCCAGACCCTCTGGATCTTAACACAAGGAAAGTAAACCCTTTCCCTCACCATTGCCTCTCCCAGGCTTCCCCTCCCTGGGTTACCCTGGAAGTTCACTGTGATTCAAACTCCTTGAATCTTAAAACAGAGAGGACAATTCACTTTCCCCCCTCCTTCTCTCTCCCCCTCCCAGACTCTCCTTGAAAGAGAAAGTAATCCTAACACAGAGAGAAATTAGCCTCTCTCTCCCCCTTCCCTCCTTTCTCCACACCAATTCCCTGGTGAATCCAGACCCACTCCCCTGGGGTCTCACCAGAATAAAAAAAAACAATCAGGTTCTTAAACAAGAAAAGTTTTTAATTAAAGAGAGAAAAACAGTCAAAATTATCTTTGTAAATATAAGATGGAATATGTTACAGGGTCTTTCAGCTATAGACACTGGGAATACCCTCCCAGCCTAAGTATACAAGTACAAATTAAAATCCTTTCAGCAACATACAAATTTGAACTCCTTCCAGCCAAATACACATTTGCAAATAAAGAAAACAAACATAAGCCTAACTAGCCTTATCTACCTAGTACTTACTATTCTTAACACATAAGAGCCTGTATCAGAGAGATTGGAGAGAAACCTGGTTGCACGTCTGGTTGCTCTCAGAACCCAGAGAGAACAACCACCAAAAACTAACAGCACACACAAAAACTTCCCTCCCTCAAGATTTGAAAGTATCCTGTCCCCTGATTGGTCCTCTGGTCAGGTGACAGCCAGGCTCACTGAACTTGTTAACCCTTTACAGGCAAAAGAGACATGAAGTACTCCTGTTCTATCAACCCTTAACTATCTGTTTATGACAGGTGCTATTATGAGCAGGGCCGGTGCTACCATTAAGGCGAACTAGGCAGTTACCTAGGGCGCCAAGAATTGGGGGCACTAAAAAGCGGTGCCCCCAAATTTTTTTTACAGCGGTTTCTCCCTGAGCATGCGGTCGCTGCTCCACTTCTCCCACCGCAAGCCTGGGAGGGGAGGAGAATTAGAGCGGGGGCAGCATGCTTGGGGAGGACGCGGAGCAGAGGTGAGCTGGGGTGGGGAGGTGCTGAATGGCTTCCCCGGTTGGGGCGCCTCAGGGCAGAGGGGGAGCTGCTGCGGGGGGAGTGCCTTAGGGCAGAGGGGTGGGGGGCGGGGAACTGCCACAAGGCTGGGGGGGCGCAAGGTGGAAGTTTCACCTTGGGTGCAAAACTTCCTTGCACCGGCCCTGATTTTGAGGTATAGAGGGTCACACCTTCCCACCCATTTTCACCACATTTAGGTCCCAGTGGATCTCCATAGTTTATATATGAGGAGAAACTAATTTTCTGCTACTGTTATTCCATTGAAAGCAAAGGAGTTATTCATGCAGAGATTTTGGCCCTAATTCTTTTCAACTGAGTGTGATGTCTGAGATACTAATCTTTCTTTCCCTGTCACTATTAAATTTCCTGCCCTTCTGTGGGGTTTATGATTGTCTATCATATTTCCACTTATGTTTTATTCATCCTCCATCCCAATCTCATAATATCTGATTCTCAAAAGCAAGAAACAGTCATGCTAAATAGAAGTGTTATAAAGGTTTATGTGATAGATTTCACTATTAGAGTACAATTATCACCTTAGTGAAATGTTTTTTTTCTACTCTGAATAGCTCTGAATTATGGTAAGAGACGATCTGGATAGAATAAGAGCTTCCAAAGGGAGATTAAGGTTTAAAATCATCCCACCTAGGGCATTTATGCAGTAACATATAGCATCATGTGTAATGCTATAGTGTAGGGTATTGATAGACCTCACAGTTCAGTATGAAAAATCCCCCCAGTGCTGCAACCCCTAACAAATGGTGCTAGTCTGGCACCGTTACCAGTATGTACTGTAACAGGAGTGATAGCAACCACAATATGATGGGTCTGGCACACAATACTTTCCGTTCTAACTCCTTGTTTTCAGTCATTCAGAACTTCCTGAAACTTTTATCTCTAATGCTGAAATTTTCCACGTTGGGTCCCTGCCCAAAAGTGAGTGGTTTTGAATTAAAGCCTTTCAAGTGTTTTGGACTATCAGAGGAGTGAAATGAACCCTATCAAGATGGAGTTAGAAAACTGAAATTTGGCATGAAAATAGACCTCCTTGAGGGTCCTTTGAAAATTGGTTTTGATTCAAATTATGGCCTCCTGAAAAATCATTCCACACAGAAGTCCATACTAAATGTAGTTTTCTTACATGTAAAGTACACAGCTAAGGAAGGCCACACTTTGGTTGTACAAATTGCAGAGCTGGCTGAGGATTCCCTCCCAGGAAAAGTTTTGATTAAAAAAACAAAAACAAAACAAAAAATTGTTCTTGTCAAATTTTCCATAAAAAATTCAGGTTTTCATTAAAAAAACCCACAAAAAATATATTTTCAAAACATTTCCCTCTAAAAATTCATTTTCAATGAAACCTCATATTTTGGCAAATACTGTTTTAAAAAAAACCCCAAACCACGAGGTTAATTTAGTGAGAGAAGATGGTGGCTGGTACAGCAATATTATGATTCCCATTTTACAAACATGAAGGGGGATGTCCAGGGCTGGCCTTAGGGAAAATGGCACCCCTTGCCCCCATGGGCACAATGCCTCCCATTGCCGCTGGCCCCTGTGGGTGCCCTGCATTGCCCCAGACCCCCATGGGCTCTCCAGGCTCTGTGCCCCCTTTGCTCCTACCCTCTATACTCCCCTCCTGTGCCCCTAACCACTTCACCCTCTTCATCCCTAACTCCTTTGCTCCTAACCCCTGCACCCCAACCCCTGCACTGTGCCCCCTTCATCCCTAACCCCTGCATCCCCTCCTGTGCCCCTGACTACTTTGCTCCAACCCCTGCACTCACCTCCTTCACTACCAATCCCTGCATTCCCCTCCTTGCCCCTAATCACTGCACCCCCTTCATCCCTATCCCCTGCACCTTAACCCCTTCACTTCTAACCCCTGCACCCCTAAACTCTGCATTGTGCCCCCTGCTGTCCCCCTAATCCCTGCACCCCACCCCATTCTCTCTTGTGCCCCAAACCCTGCACTTGTCTCCTCCTGTGTCCCTAATCCCTGAACCCTCCAAGCACTCTCCTCTCCTGAACCCCTAACCCCTGCACTCCGCTGTTCACTCTTAACCCCTGCCCATAAACATTCCCCCCCGCACCCATGGGGGGGAAACTGATCTGGATGAACGGAGCAGCTGGTATTGCATTGGGTGGTCACCTGGGTGGCCTACCCCTAAGGCCAGCCCTGGGGATGTCTTCCTGTCCACACAGGAGGAAGGTTTAGACATCTTGCAACATTTTAATCCCAACACATTCCTTGGGTCCACAGAGCTAGAGTGACCAGATAACAAGTGTGAAAAATCGGGACAGGGATGGGGGTTATAGGCACCAATATAAGACAAAACCCCTAAATATCAGGACTTTCCCTATAAAATCAGGACATCTGGTTACCCTACACAGAGCCCTCTTGGAACCCCGTTCCCTCCTGGAGCACCCTGCTGTGGTAGGCCATGGCAGAACAGGTGCCCTCGACTTACGTTCCCTCCTTCAGGGTCCCCAGTAACTCCACTGGAAGCTTTCTTGGCTCAGTCAGTAATACCCTCCTTGGGCCAATTTATTACCAAAACACAGTTCAAATAGTCCATAACAAGAGTCCCAAACAGAGAACATTTCTCACATCCTGTGTGTATAGTCCTTAAAATCCCATGGGCTTTGGTCAATTGACGTAGCACATACTATGCTCCAGCATCTTCTTCCACACCCAGGCCTTTCTTCAGTCCTTGCCTGTTCTTTCATCAAAACAACCATCCCAGCCCTTTCATCGAGAGTGAAACCCTGCCCATCCCAGCAAGAACCTATCCACAGCCTCTCTACTGAGAGTTAATCTCCACCAAGGGAGCATCCTTCATTCCTCCTGGTCCTCTGCCCTTTAGCTCCAGCATGGAAACATCAGCAGGTAACCCCTTTGCTGCTTCCTGCCCTCAGGTTTGGCTCTCCACTTAGAAGTCAGCAGGCAACTCCCTCTGCTGATCTCTGACTTCCAGGCTTCTCCATTCCTGGATCTCTTCTTGGACATGTCAGCCAACACACCCTTCTGTTGCTCTCCTGCCTTCAGCCTTCCCCTAGGAACATCCTAAAGCTACCATCCACAAACTTCCAAAATCCTCTGGTCTGTGGTAACTCTCATCTGCTAATCTCTCGCTCCCAAGGAGCTGTCACCTATCCTTTTCCTTATTGCACACACCCTACTCTTCTGCCCTGTAGGGCCCAGGTGCTCTCTTTTAAGCCCAATTACAAGACAGCTAATGAATCACTAGTGCACTGGCTCTTTCCTTCTTAAAGGGCCACTGCCAGGCTGTGACAAACCTCTTCTTGTCTGGAGATCTTGTGGAAGGAAGGGTCAGAGTCTGCACTGGCAGGGAGAAGAAGGGAACAGATTGGAAGGGACATGCGTCATCGTTCCATTAACCCAATAGACTTCGCATAGAAAAGCAAGTACAACATGGGAGTGTATTAGCTTGTCTACAGAGCACTTTCCATGAATGAGACTCTTCTCTAAGGATGGAGCTATGCTGCTCAAAGCCTGGGGGAAAATGGAGCTACAAAGCTGATATGGATGGCCTAGGCCTCTTTCTGGATTCTAATGGGGTTTGGGATGGGTCCTTTGACCTGTTTCCCTGGAGGAGGAGGGCCAAACCTCTCCAGTACAGTGAGGCAGGTGATTCTCCATGAGGGCTCTTCTCTGCTGATCTCCTTCCTTTCTTTTCAGTGTTTTGCTGCAGAAGAAGATGATTTGGTAGCTCATAGAGCACCACTTCTCAACAAGATAAAAAGATTAAAAAAATTGGGTAGTTTTAAGAAAGCCCTTTTGCAGTTGCAAGGAGCCAAAAATAGTTAGTTAAATGTTCAAGAAGTGCAGTCACCTCTGATTTTTGTACTTTTATGTTTCCCAAATACTTTATCAGATTTGTCTCAAAGTTTCCAGAAATCTTCCATGTTGGAATAAGATAACTCATGAAATTTCAAGTGGATTAGTTCACATTTTCAGGAGCTGATAGGATGTTAATAATCAAGCGTATAATAAAAAGCTAATTTCAATCTTATAGAAGAACTCTCATCGCAGCATAATACATATGTGAACAATGAATTTTAATAATTCATTTTGAACTTCTCCTGGAAACACATTATTTCAGTTCAGACTCTGGCCTATTAATTACCTTGATCTCACAAGTCATGGAGGACTAGTTGACAGTAATTGTCTTGATCCATGTGAGAGTGATAAGACCATTCCATGAAAAGTTTTCAGATGAGGATTCACGACTGCCCCAAGAGAGGCTGTATTTTGCAGATAAAATTTTAAGTTATGATAGCTTCTGGATCACAGCAAAAGTACTGAAAAAATGCACTTATTAAAATGCTAACTGAGTGTCTCCTCTGAAGTAATGATAATATCATCAAACTTCAGAACCATTGGGGCAGCCAAAGCCAGAAAATTGATTGACTCTCTTGCAAAGTGACTCTAATTCAACTAATTAGATGTTGAACGGGTGTTAAAGTTCATCTTGAGTGATTCATTGCTTTTTCAGCAACTCTACCTTTCTCATTTAAAGTTCCTGAAAGTTAAAATAGACTACAGTAACAGGTATAAACATGAAATGGCTTTGTGTTTGAAGACTTCTGTGTGCAGGTTTTTTTTTTTTAACTAGGAATTTAAAACCAAGTTATCCTCCTCCCATTTAATAATCCTATGGAATGGGCAAATTTACTCAAGCAACTTCCTCACTGACTTTCTAAGATAACTCCTTCCCTTGTATAGGAAAATATCAGCCACTCACTTGGGATTTGACCTTCTAACCACGTCATGCAAAAAATCCTAGTCATGCCCACATAGTGGAAGCCATACTCTGCTCCCCTATTCTATGCTCTTCACCTTCATAGTATGACTGCCTCAGTATGGATGCCAGGAGTAAAATTCAAAAAGGTACTTAAATGTTCAAGTCCCATTTTTAGGTGCCACTGCAATCTGCAGAACTTCTGATTGGCTGCCAGTTCTTGCCACTGGGCATATGCCCTGCAGCTTCACTGTAGGTACCAAGGCTCCTATCTCCTGCCTAAGCCCCAGAATGATTCACAAACTGGGGAAGACAGACATTCAGCTGCCTAAGTCACATGCAGGGGGCCAGAACCTGTAAGTGTGCTCAAAGGCTTGCCTACCACAACAAGCCACTCACGTGAGGTTGCACAAAACATTTAGGGGAGCAGGGAGTGGCAGAGCTCCCTTATAACCTTTAGTCTAATGGTTAGGGTACTCTCCCATGGTATAGACAGCAATTCTCAACCAGGGGTATGGGGACCCCTGAGGGGGTGCAAGCAGGTTTCAGGAGTATGTTGTGTATAGACAAAATATGCTGTATAGGAATTGATTCCTACAAAGTAACCAAGCTGATCCCAAAGCATGTGATGTAATGTATGGTAATGCAAGGTATTGTATATATATATATAGGAAGAAGTTTTCAGTGTGACTTTGGATCTGTGAGGTACCCTGCATTCACCCTCTGTTTTTATGTCTGATCAACTCAGTATAGCTTTGCTGCATGCTGAAAAAAGGAGGCAAGCTGAGTAGAAGAAGCCTGAGAAGGAATCTAATCACTAATAAACATGCGTTTCTCAAAAGGAAAAATATCAAAGCAACAGAGAGGAAGGGTATTGATTCAATGCCAGACAAACCACATCAACACACAACTCATTATTTTATAATTTGTAGTTTTATGAACCTTAGACGAGCATTTTCATGGTTCCATTTTTGGTCCAGACTGAATTTAATGAACTTGCTCCTGGCCAGCAACTCTCATAATGTCAGAAAACTTCTTAGTTTTAAAAGCATAAAAGCCAGCATATCTAGAGATAGACAGGTTTTTTCAAACATCCAGCCATATGGATAGCTGTCCTTGATAGCTTCCTTAAACCTTTATTAAGACTTAATAGCCATTTCCTTTTATTCACCCCATCTACAAACAGAGCCTATGAACTAAAGAAGATTGCACAAGGCTAAATCCACATAGCATTTTAAAAATATAGCTCTTGGTTTTTTTTTTATTCTCTGTATTTTGGCTAGCTTTAAATAATTGATTTATGAGCTTCTGGTTTATGAGTAAGGGAGATATATAAATAAAATATGGTAGGATTAGGCCTTGATCTTTGGGTCACTGAAATCAATAAGAGTTTAATATTGACTACCATGGGAGCAGGATCAGGCCCTCGATTCTACAAATCTTTAAGCACATGAGTATCTTTATACGAGTAGTTAGATTGAATGTAACTGTAATAATTTCAGTCACTCATGTATAAAAACTTGAATGTTTAAGTGTTTGCAGCCTAGGGGCCTAAACATGTTAACTAGTTTTAAGTACTAATAGCACCTTTAGTTTCTAAAACATCTATGTCCGAATCCAACTCTACTGAAGTCAATGTGAGTCTTTCCACTGAGTTTAATTGGCTTTCGATCAGCCCCTAGAGCTCAGATTTTCTTCTAGATTGCAGAGGTCTTCAAATTATTATGACTTGAAGATGATCAGTACCCTTTGTTTAAATCTATTGTTGTTCTTTAAGAACATAAATATAGCCATACTGGGCCAGACTAATGCCCAGTCTCATGTCTTCAGACAGTGGCCAGAGCCAGATGCTTCAGAGGGAATAAACAGAACAGGGCAACTTCAAATGATTCTTTCTCCTCATCATCCAGTCCCAGCTTCTGGCAGTTAGAGGCTTAGGAACACCCAGAGCATGGGGTTGTTCCCTGACCATCCTAGCTTATAGCCATTGATGGACCTGACCTCCATGAACTTACCTAATTCTTTTTTGAACCCAGGTATATTTTTGGCCTTCACAACATCCCATGGCAACGAGTTGTATGGGGTGAATGTGCATTTTTATAGTACTTCATTTTGTTTGTTTTAACCTTGTTGCTTATTAATTTCATTCTGTGACCCTTAGTTCTTGTGTTATATGAAGAGGTAAATAACATTTCCTTATTCACTTTCTCCACACCAGTCACCATTTTATACACCTCTATAGTATCTGACCCTTAGACATCTCTTTTCTAAGGTGAAGAGCCCCAGATTTTTTTAGTCTCTTCTCATGTGGAAGCTGTTCCATTCCCTTAATCATTGTTGTTGCCCTTCTCTGTACCTTTTCCAATTCTAATATATCTTTCTTGAGATGGGTTAACCAGAACTGCAATTTTTAGGCAGCTATTATTACCAGAAATACTGACTCCTCTTCCTATGTTCTTACTTCCCCATGTTTATTTTTAGATTTATTTATTTATTTAAAGCTGATCATGAAGAGAGGGGAGGGCCAAAGTGGAGGAGTCACTGACCACTAGTGTCTTTGACCTATGAACTGCAAGGCCTTTATATTAAAGGAAGAATTGCCAAGTGGTTAGGGTATTAGCCTGTGATTTGGTTTAATCTCTTGTTCTGCCACATATTTCCTGTGTAATCTTGGATAAATCACTTAAACTACTATTCCCCATCTGTTAAATGGAGACAATAACACTTTCCTACCTTACAGGGGTATTGTGAGGTGTTTGGATGCTACAGTAATGGGGTGTGTATAATACCCTAGATAAATATATAGCTTGAAAAGGAGGGATCTAGATAGCTCTACAAGAAAATAATAAAAAAATAATCTGAGGCCATTTAAAAGGACGTTTGATATTTCAAGAGACGTTCATTTTGAGACCCACAGCTACCTATTGTTCCACTCAAATTTGATGGCCTCATCACTGTTGTTGTTGAAGATTCTTTTCAGCAGAAAGGAATCATGAAACGGAGGTTACAGATAGCTATGCATGTTACAGCAATGAATCCCACTGTGTTTTCAGTTTCCTGCATGAATAATTTGTTGTGTCACTCATTTTTGGGTCTTGTCACATGATGTGTTCCACATTTGGGCCTTGGCAGATTGAGAGGTATGAAAGAAAAAGTTAGAGCAGCTGAATCACTTTGTAACAGCAACAGATGCCTGTGAGTCTAGCAGGTTCGCAGTGTTGCCAACTTCCAGCATCCAAAAAACATGAGTCAATACCCTCGTCAAATCATGTGATTGCCTTAAAAATAATAAATTTAGGCTCTTTTTATTTGCTCCTCTGATTTTTGAGCACTCAGACTTTTCTCCACAGCTATGACAGCTAAAAATATTCTTTCCCTCCCCATCAAATGAAACTGACATTCTCATGTAATCACCAGACTTCAGGAGCTGGCTATTTCAGAAAAATACAAAACAACGCAAGACTGGCAGTAAAACTGCAAGAGTTAGTAACACTAGGGGAAAGAAAAAAAAAGATTCTCTGTCCTTCCAGCCCATCTCTGTTAAAAGAGACAGATAGGACCTGATTTTCATTTATCCTAAGTCCTGTTTATACCACACTTGATGTGAAAAGGTGTCTTAATTTTGCAAGACATCCCCTCCTCTATGTTTCCTGAGGGGTAACTCTGTGGTCAACAGTAGATAGTCAACTGTTCAGTTCGGGTTCAAAAAGCCTCCATTAAGCTAACCCTGTCTTCCAGGGGATGCCCTGATATTCTTGGGATCAGGGGACTCAGTCTCCTGAAGACTATCTGAAGCCTTTAAGTAGGTCTTTTCTACATGCATATTATTCGTCATTAGAGAAAAATATATAAAAAGGCCATTGGTAATTACTTTGTAACCACTGTAGAAAATGCCAGTTCTCTGGTCTCAGACTCCACTAGTTTAGCACTTGAGGTGTCTGCAGTGTTACAAGTGATTATTAAGTGGTCAATATAATCTTGAGGATTCTTTTCAGTTTTCCCCAGAATTAGGTTTCCTTACATTTTCAGGTGGCTTCTCCCCCACTCAGTTTCACCCTAGAGCACTATTCTTGTGGCAAAATGGCAAGTGTTTTACACTTTAAAGTTGCCTTTTTTCATAGAGCTATATTTCCCTTTAGCAAGTGGTGGTGTGTTGTGACATCATCCCAGGAACAGCACAGGAAGACTTTGTGCCAGTGTATGATCCCCTTCATGCTCTCCATCCCCTCCGCAACCACTCCAGGGAAGTAGTAATTTCCTATTTGTTAATTTCAATAGCAAATTACCACCAACAACCCTCCAAAGCCAAATCAGCTGTCTTGGCTGGAACACTGGGGTTAAACCAAGACCCTCCCACTTCCTGTTCACAGCTTGTTCCTCTGTTCAGGGAAGGCAGCAGTGCAGCAGGCACTCACCACCCCAGTATCCCTGTGTGCCTGGTCTCAGGGCTCTGGGAAACCATGGAGAAGTGTAAAGAGAAGGAAGGAATTCCTCCTTCTTACACTCCTGAGCAATCCAAACCATGATCAAGAGCAGAGAAATCGCTGGGGACACATGGAATACTTTTCATTTATGCAAATATACATTTGCACAGTTTTTGATGGAATGAAATAATTTCCCCCATAACTCTAACCATTTTATGAAGATATTTCACCCCGGTCACCTTTCACGAGGCTTATGCTAAGCCTGAGATATGCTTGTTGTTTTGTCTTTTTTCAAATGGCCCAACAACCCTGTTCACTTTGAAAAAGTAAAACACATTGGGTGCTTATATTAGGCCAAAAGCTGAGATGTACAATATCGAGTGACAAGAAAATAGGACTTTAAATCTAGACACTAATTAGTGGTGTAAAAAACCAAGATGGACCAGAAATTACCAATTTAGCAGTAAAAATGGAACTGTATATCTAATATTATTTATACAGTTTAATTATTTCAAGACAAAATTGTAGGGACAAGTTTTATAGCTATTAGGCTATATTGGAAAATTGGGTAATGCATAAAAGAACAAGATAATGAATGCTGTTACATACAGAGATGAAGAAAGTAGCAGTACATCATCAATAGTAAGGTAGCAATAGCTCAGTTTATCTTTATATTAATGAGGGGTACTATACAGCAGAGATGCAAGACTGCTTCTGTGTCTTCACCAAATGTCATTGCCAATGTCCTTACCACAAACATGTCATTAGTTATTGCTATTCTTCTACTAGACATGAAAGGTCAACTTTATTCCTGGTGTAGCTCTACTGAAGCCAATATAAAACCCATTTTCTAAACTTTCTGTAACTTAATGCAATCTGGAGAGTTTAGCTACATGTGCTATCCCATTGGAGGAGATTATGTTATTAGTAAAGAAATGTCACATCTTCTTTCCCTATGCACATATGCACACAGATGTAGTGTTTGGCTGGGGACAATTTTATGCAAAGCTGCAACAATTAATTGATTTGCATTGTCAAAGTCATCTGGGTAACAGAAAAAAATGAGAAACTTACACCTATTCTATTTTTAAATTTAATACATAAGAGCAGATAATTTGCAAAAAGACATAGATAAGATAATGAAGAATCTGCAATTTTCATAAACTGAGGGTTTTTTTTGTGACCCTATTTATCAGGTATCTCAGAAATTCTTTAACAGTTTCCACTAATGTACATATGTATGAGATAATACACAAGCAGTAGGACTTTAGATTTGTTCATCACTCATGATTAGAGCTGAGCAAATAATTGGTTTGTTGGTTTGATGGCTAGGTTGAAAAATCTGAAAAAAATTGTTTTCACAAAAACAAACAATTTTGGTCAGGTCAAAAAAAACAACCCATTTCTAATAGCTCTCCAGTATATTATCTTTAAATGAAATGTCAATTCAATTTTTTTTTACATTTAATTTAAAAAAAATCATGTGAAACTATTTGCCAAATTCACCCAAATTCCATAAATCCCTTCTCCCACCCCCACCCAGGTGAATAGTATTGGTGCATTTTGGGTTAATTCAATATTAGCCCAAAAAATTGCCCAGCTTTACTTCTGATACATATATTTCTTCATTATAAACTTTCTTGCATTGTAGCTGATTGAAAAGTGCAAATCATAATATAGCAACATAGGAGGGTGTTTTTGTAAGTTAAAAAATATTGTAGAGAATTCCTTTTATATTGCACCCCTCACCACAGAATATGGGTTCTTTTTCCATGGCTTAAATTATATGGAAAATATTTCTCTGCTTAGAGAGGGAAAAAACATAATTCCACATACTATCCCAACTTTACATGAGTGAGAGGACCTGTCCCAGAAGCCCTCACTTACATGAATAGCCCTGACTTAGGCAAGTAAGGGCTGCAGAATTGGGCACAGAGATTAGAAAATATTTTCAGGAAGCTGAATGGAAGTGGGTGTTAGTGCAAATAGATGACAAAGAGCCAGGAGAAAGAAATACAACTTGCCTGAATATGGCCAGATTTGGGTTTACTCATACATCTGGTGGGAGTGAATTCCATGGCTTGGTACTTTCCAAGGGAGAGCTTGGTGCTGAGAATGTTCAATGTCTTGGTCTCACAACTCATGGGAACTTCAGTCTTCAGACAAAAAGAACAGGAGTACTTGTGGCACCTTAAAGACTAACACATTTATTTGGGCATAAGCTTTTGTGGGCTACAGCCTACTTCATCGGATGCATCTGATGAAGTGGGCTGTAGCCCACAAAAGCTTATGTTCAAATAAATTTTTTAGTCTCTAAGGTATCACAAGTGTCCCTGCCTGCAGGTATATGGGATCTTGGGGAGCAATTACCACACAGGTGGGGTGCCAATTAATTTCTTTATTAAAGGGAAAAGGAAGTGGTGGGAATTTAACAATGAAATGCGATGGGATGGGGTGTGTAAGGTGTTTACAATAGACAATGATGGGGAGGGTTCTTCTTATTGAACGTGTAGGGAGTTTTAACAGTGGGGTACAGTAAGTGGGGTTCAGCACAATGGGATACAGTACAGTCAATAAGCAACTTAACCTTATAGAGGAATAACTCTAGATACAGTGTGGAATGCAAAACGTACCCAAAAGAAATGCAAAATAAAATGGTAGCTTCTATATAAAAATGGTATACAAAGTATATTAGAAAAATGGAGGCAA